>NC_088350.1:22912500-23230000 GCF_036884655.1 Musa acuminata AAA Group
GCTCTCTCTCTGGAATCCTACAAAGAGTTTGCCGACAGCTTTATGTGTACACTCATTCCAGAGTCTTCATCCTCACACATCCAGTTCACACCTGGTGGGCTCATCTACAGGCCCGGAGGCAGCAATATGCAGCATGTGACCTCCATCTCCTTCCTTCTCCTAACCTATGCCAAGTACCTCTCCAAGTCATCGCAGACCGCGAATTGCGGCAGCATCCAAGTTGACCCAGCATCCCTTCAGCTTCAAGCAAAGAAACAGGTACATTAATTACTGGAAGAAAAAAGAAGAGAAGAAGCTTTCACGAGTTCTAAATTTGATGCATTTTGTTCTTGTCAGGTCGATTATTTGTTAGGCGACAACCCCATGAACATGTCATATATGGTCGGATATGGCGATCGATACCCGCAGAGAATTCACCACCGGGGTTCTTCGTTGCCGTCAGTGTCGAGCCACCCTCAGTTTATTGCATGCAAGGATGGCTCAGACTACTACAAGTCTGCTAACCCTAACCCTAATCCCCTCGTCGGCGCGGTGGTCGGCGGGCCGGGCGAAGATGACGTTTACGAGGATGATCGTGCCGATTTCCGGAAATCCGAACCGACTACCTACATCAATGCTCCATTAGTTGGAGTCCTGGCATACTTTGTGGCAAACCCTAATGCCGGCCTCGTGCTGACTTAGGCATGAATGAAGAATTCGTATGTACATAAATGAAAACAAGAAGAAGAAAGAAAACAAATAGAAGAGAGAGTGTCTCAGAGATCTGATTGAACACCCTAAATATACCACCATATGTTTACCTAACCGAAGAGTGATGATCGTTTTCGGTGCATACAACCCGAAGGTTTTCTTGAGGGAGATGTATTGCAAGTCAAGCTTTATATTATTTTGTTTTGGTTTTGGTTTTTTCCACATGAATTAAGTGTATTACATTTCATAGTTATATAAATCATATTGTGCTCTATGTTCATCTTTTGTTCACCTAAATAATGACTTTAAGTAGTGACAAGCATCATTTAAATTCATGAATTGCTGAATTTTCTGATCTGGGCAAATATATGATGCATTATCCATGACAACTTTTTGCATCAACATAGGATGTGAGTATAGTTGACAAATAATTACAAAAAGAAAATAAATAATTAAAGAAATCTGAAAACATTGAGCCTATGAATTTTGGAGAATGGTATTTAAATAAGTTTTACAATTGTATCCATCAGCTAATTTAATTATCCATAAAAGTATTTTGATAACTACGTTAATCATGCAATATAAAAATATATATTAAAAGATTTATCTTTATATTTATATTGATTAATTATACAAATAATTTATATAGAAGACAATGATACATAAATGTTTATTTTGGAAGACTTTGGAGGCTTTAATATTATAAATATGAGATCTTTTATAAAGAATTCATTTATATTTAAAATTATGATTTCTAATGATATAAGATAATATTAATTAGATGAATAGCAGAAAAGATAATCCTTACCCTATTTGCCTCTAAATACATTTGATATTTAAACACAAATATAAATAAATACAAACTTAAATATGTTTAGCATTTAAAAATTTATATAAGTTTAACTAGATGTTAGGTAGATATAATTTGATTAATCAAATATAAGAGCATAGCACTAATAACACAAATCTTTTAATTAATATGACAATATAGCTCAGTTGGTCAGAGCGTAGCACTGATAATATTGAGGTCGCTAATTCAATCTCAAATTTTATACAATTGTTAATTTCTTCATACATATTATCATATCCTAAATATTCAGATTTCACCAATATCTTATATATAACCAATGCCATCAAAAGACTGAATTGCTTATGAGAATCTGTATATCTAATCCTAAATGATTAGAATTTTTGAATATCTTTAAAAGACATCTAACTAATTACTATATATATATAATAGAATTTTTTAATATCTTTAAAAGACATCTAACTAATCACTATATATATAAAATAGAAGGTAAGGTTCAATGGTAAGGAACAAGGTGTAGCCTATTTTTCCATGACTCTTTCATGCCTATCTCATGTTAACTAATTGTTATTACATGTTTGAGAATACATGTGGAAAAGATGAGAAAAAGAAAATTATGGCTTTACTTGAAAAATGTCAACGACAAAGTCAAGAAAGAAAAATCACATAACTGGCAAGCCATAATACCCTCAATAACAATGTGCTAAAGTAAAATTATTTTTATTTTATTATTTATAAAAATATAAAATTTTCTGATATCGTACAAGCTCGCATTTGAATGTCTATGTATAATCGAGATCACTAACATTTTCTTTAACTCCTACTTATCTCAATATCAACTAAGTAAAGAAGATCTACAGAAACTGGAAGCCTGTCCAACTTTCTCCTACCAAATTTTAATGCTGCACATGACCAATGGGTCTTCACCGTCTGGTAAGTATAATTCTGACACTATCAGCTCTCCTCGTCGAGTCACATAGGTTACGGAAGCAACGTCTAATCACCAGCATCAAGAGTCACCTATTCCTCACAATCACCGATAGAGATCCAATAAGAGGTTACCATGCCTATCCCGACTTGTTGGATCCGTAACATTCTCTCGTCACTAACACAATAGTTGAGAAGGGACCATAACCCCTCGTTAATAACCGATGGTATGACCTAGTTTCATAAGCTTTTCCCTTCGTATGATCGACAAAGGGATCTCATCCTGCATAACCCAAAGAGCAAGAGGATTAGATCAGAGGAGCCATCCTCACAGTCCACCCCAAACAATGTCCTTGGGGCACATACCGATAAGTCATCCTCAATAAATGCTTTCATCATGTGAGGTAAGGAGTGGGGCCTTCACGAGTATCTATCTATGCCACAAGACGCTCAAGTATAAAAGTCGAGTCCCGATCCAAGCACCGATAAGTGGGCAAAAGCTTTTTACTCTTTTACTTATATGATTAATCTTCCTCTTTAGCTCTTTGATTTAAGCATCAAAGGGATTGAACCAGAATGCTCCCAATGCAGACCCGTTGTGCAAGACCCCGACATCACCCGAAGACACGACTAGGAGGTAACCTAGTAGCAAGGATGACGCAGCTCATCAAGCTCATCAACCTGACTTCACCATGAGGGTTGGATCGCACTCGACGAACCATCTCTCCCGGTGGGCTCCCCATACAAATCACCCAGCTCTCCTTGCCAACCCTCTTTGTTAGCACGGAAAAATCATCACAAATGAGCTATACTTTCGATAATGAACCAATCCAACCGACCAATCAGCTCACGATTTTCATGTGTTAACATCGTACGATAGATGAATTGAGTGCTTGTTGGCGTGGAAAATAATGAGGTTCGATAAGTCATCTTCAATTTTGTTTTCATTCCACATTATGAGAGTATAGACACGCAAAGAGCAAACAAATCAACGTTTTGTGTGGACAGAAAACGGTGGGGTGGAGTTATCAACCTCACAAGCCATTCAGAATAGCAAAAAAATATAAGAGATGTGATAATTTTCATACCAAAACATATCAATCTAACTGGTCATTCAAAAGACCAAATTGTCCTAATTTGACAAAGGCTTTCATAATCAACGTTTCTAACATTAAATTTAATTTAATATTTCAACAAGATCAAAAAATCAAATGATTTGGGACAAAAGCTTAAAGCAGGAAATGAATTTTCATTTGTGCTTGATCCGATTTTGGCCACCTAAATCTTATTTTACGTATAAGCTTGAGGTTGAATGATCAATAATTGAACATATAAAAGTCTGTTCTAATGATCCGCCGGCTTTGAAACCTGATGTTTATGCGTGGAACTGCAACAAATCAAATGAAAAGGCTGGTTTAATTGAACACGCCTTCCTTACTATCATCTTTTTACAAACCATTGATACACCTGCCAATTACACCATGCTGTGGAGCTGTAGTTTGTGCAGGCTCACACAAACAATCATCAATTCAAAGAATTAAGGATGGAATCTCCATCTCGTTCACCGGATTTTGTATGATAAGGCCACCGGCGAATTCTTACTGCTGCGGTTGGCCGGCGGATTCCCGGCACACTTCTTGGAAGTCATGCTGCCAGGGGATCAAGCTCCGTGCAGGGAAGCAGCAGTCGCAGTCCGCTTTGCACCGCAGCGGCCGGCATAGCCAGGACGACGAGGGCGCCTCCCCGGCCTTGCGCGGGCCCGTCGAGGCCGCGTCCCTGAGCGGCCCCCAACACTCCACTTGGTTGAACTCGGGGAGGTTGGAGTGGAAGTAGACCCACACCATGGCCTCCTCCAGCTCCGGATAGTTGTTGAACAAGGTCTCATCCCCATGAACGAACGCCTTCAGTACCTTCACCATACCCAACGCAAAAGTTCCCATCAGCAAAACAAAGAGGTGCAAGCGTGAGTAAGACGAGTGCATGCGCGCGTACGTACCACCGGGAGTTCCTTGTTGAAGATGTAGTAACGGAGGTTGGCGATGAGGTCGAGGAGGAAGTGGCCGCCGCTAATGTGGCAGTGGACGTGCAGGGACATCTTTCCTTGGACCTTCTTCCACTCCGCCACCACCTCGTCCCTCTGCAGCCGGTTGTACCAGCCCTGTAGCTGCTCAACGAAACAGGGAGGTTTAGCTGTGTCACAGATTTGGATATCAGACGAGACGAAGACAGATAGCTGAATCGGGTACCTGCGCAAGGTTTATGGTGTGGGAGATGGCGAGAGTGATCTTGGCGGTGATGTCGCTGTGGGTGAGGGTGTACGTCCTGGGGAGTTTCCCTGGGTGGTTCTCCTCATCCACCCCTAAGAACTGTACCTTCAGCTTCGACGCCTCGAATATTGATGGCCCAAATAGCCTCGCAACCTGAGGGCAAGTACCAAACATGTCGGTTGCTGTAATAGATGGATTCTCTTATTTGAAAGCCATGTAGCAGAAGGAATCTCGAAATCTATACTTCAAGACCATTCACTAGTTGAGAGTATACCGGAGCTGTGGACTGCCTTCTTCTCTTTGGTTTGCTGAAGAATAACAAGGGACTCCTTTTCAGATCAACACAAAGGCTGTGCTGCTTCAGTTGAACAGGCAGCAGAAACGTAGCAGCTGCAGAACCCATACTCAACAAGGAGCAAGGTCGTGAAGTGGCAGGGGATGGATCGGTTAGCCTCCTCCAACCTCTGCAGAAGGAAATTAGGAAGACTTCCTTCGAGAGTTTGGAGAGTTTTGGAGAAGATATGGGAACAGAATCGATAGAGTTGCGGCTCTTTCTTGCGTTACTTGGGGGATTCAGTCGAACTCTCTATGCGTCTTATAGGAAATATTTAACTGGAGGACAAGCGATCTCTCGCTGTCGAGCACTTGGCAGCACGAGGCGTGCGGGAACGGCAATTGAATCTTGCCAACACGTCTCTCGTATACCCGATGGACACGTTCGAGGCAATTTCCCATGATCCGGAAAAGATCAACCATCTGTTAACCCAAAAGTGTTCTATGTGATCGCCATGCTATTATCGTCTTATTAAAATAAATTAATTAAAATTTCATATATATATATATATTATTTTTATTTCATATATAAGTAGTATCTCCCACGATTTGCTAAGTATGACCGCAACAGTATGACCGACTTGCTCTACAGCGAGTGCATGGTTTCACGTTCTTCAATAAATTAGAACTGCCGTCCGGTCTAATTCACCTGCTTGACTTGGACCGGTCTTGGTTTTTCATCCTATTCGAGTCGATCTCCACGTTTCCAAATGGATTTTCTCCTCCTCAAAAAACATTTGTATTGAAATTTCATGGGGTCAAAGTGAATGTATCAAAAGTTTCAGGAGAACCACGTTGGTTTATGATCGCCATCTCTGCATCGGTCAATATACATGCCGTATCATCGTCTCCATGATTGGAAATACTACTAAAATAATTAACGGCATATCTACTAATTTGAGTTCTCGGGAACAGTGTCTAAGCATTTAAGTTTCATTTCTACGCGACAAACATATAAATATCTTTCGGTATAAGATCATTTAGCGTACGTTTATCCTGTGAAATGAATGAATTAATAATCATCGAAGGAGACTAATCGGATGTCATATAATCGAATACATATAGCTGATGAAAAAAATAGAAGATAAGAACAATTATTGAATAAGTTTTATTGAAAAAGTGAAGAAACTTTATTAAAGAAATGAAAATACATTGAAGAAGCTTTATTAAAAAAATAAAAATACTTTCAATACACTAATATGTTCCCTCTCTTGTTTATATAGATTAGGAGAAAGATTTTTCTCAATAGAATAGAGGATTTTACTCAACAGAATAGAAAGATTTTCTCGTATAAATAGCATGGGCCACAAATACAGCACAAAGAAGGAGAGAAGAAAAGAAGAAGAAATCTAAGGAAAAGAAAAATGAAATAGGTTTCTTGTGATAAGGAATTATTCGTAAAACGAGGATTGCGTGCACGAACAGGTGGTGCGCGCCCAATTGTATCAATTGGGTCCAACTTGCTCCCTGCAAATTTCCCAGACAAGTCCACCAGCGGTTGGTGTCGCGTGCAAACCTCCACCACCAATTTCTCTACTCTATCAGGAGGCGGCTCTCCGTGGAGCCCACCGACGATGACGTACGCGTGACCGACCATCGTGGATTCCACCGGTCAACGTTGTGAACCGAGTCGCTTGCGTGAGAAAAGGCCGACCCGAGCTCTATTTTTCGCTTATAAAATAATAAATAATCGATTAATCACCTGCAAAAAAAATACCATACCACAAGTCATAAATATCTCTCTCTTACATAGTCGATTACTATTCAGTGACATAATGACGTCGACACTCCAACAAACATTTAGTTCCGACTTGCTTTCGGTTCAACGTCTTTAAACTTATTTCAACACGTGATGCATTCTCAAAACACCTATTTCTCTCCCATGAACATAGAACAAAAGATAGTTTCTTCTAATGCTATTACATCTAAATAATAGATGGAATGTATGTGTCTTATTCAGTTTTATATGGGCAAATACTTTATTTTGAAACATTATAAGGATTAATATGTCCAACTCTTTTACGTAAGATTATATTTACAGGGAATTAAATGAATTTCTGTTCTTTTATTTGTTTCTTTTCTCTATCTATCTAATAATGGAGTTCTTCTCTCATATTGAGAAGTCTTGGTAGAATATAAGTATATGATGAACATGATGATTAGTTACACCAAAATTGAAAGTTTCATTAAGTAGATCATCAAGGTTAGCATGAAACCAATGACTCTAAGAAATATAATACTAACATAAGGGGAACAGTAGGAATACATTTGTTTACCTTTCCTACAACTCGATATCATTAAGCCAACAAAATACTGTAGGTGTTGTACCTCTTCTACCTCATTACATGACTTCTTCGACCTCGTATCCACGGTTGCCTTCTTCTTCCAGCACGTGACTTCTCATCCATTAAGACTAGAATAATGTAAGTATATGCCGCTTATGAGATATGTATAAAACCTTATTCAAATCAGATTCTTGAGACGAGTAGAGGAGGGTTTTTCGAAAATTCATATGATATGATACGAGGAGATGGAATTAGAGGATAGTACAAGACTATTAAGGAATAGAAAATTTGAGTTACATATATTAGTTTTGCCTATAATATAATGAGTTTAATCTTTTAAATGAAATTAGTATGGTATCAATTTTAATTATTGACATGGTAGCAGAACCAAGTAGACAAAATTGATCTGAATGAATTAATTTTCTTCCAAAAAAGATTAAGCTAAGATGAGCTTAATAATTATAGTTAAACTATAGTTTGATTGAATGAGAATAAACTACAACTACAACTATTTTATGGTATTAGAAAATATAGGATGAAAAACATGGGGTTAGAAAATATTATCACATCACTAAAAAATGAAGGAGTCGGATTATATATTCTAATTTTACCCATAACTTAATAAATTTAAGTTTTTTTTATGTTGAATTGATATTAAATTTAATATATATTAATTTTACCCATCATGGTTTAATATATGATGGTTTAACCCATCATATATTTATAAATAATATGATTAATTATGCTTTTAGAATTGGTATCTTGAATCTGATTGAAAGTATTAAGAATATTAATATAATCAATATAAAAATATTGAGATGAATATGTAAAATTATTAGATCGATAAAATAAAAAAATATTTTAAATGATAAAAGTATATTTAAAAGAAGCCTATAAATGATCCTTGGTTGATGCCAGTAGAAACATAAGTTAGGATGTAAGTTGAGTGAATTGGGTTAAATTAGGTATAAATTTTATTATTATTATTATTATTATTATTATTAAATAAATAATTAATAATACACTCAATTGATATCTATAATGAGTCTACCAAACGATCAGTTTGGAACGTGTAAACGATTTTTCTCCCAACCTATTTTTCTATAGAAACTTACTATTCTTATTCATGATGATGTGATGTGCATCTAATATATATATATATATATATATATATATATATATATATAGAGGCTCCACAAAGAGGTTTGTCCCTTTGGGTACATCCAATGGATACCTATGGTCTGCACACATGTCTAAATCTCAATAACTTTGATGTCAATTGATCATCGGATTAGTCTAAAAAAAAAATTATTTTTTAGATTAAACTACGACGTTATTTATTACACAGAAACTTTGGCCAATCAACTCATAAGTAGCCGTACGAGCCATACATAAGCCCGACTCCGAAATTAGTTCCAAGATTAACTTGAGACCAGATTTCATCGGATCGATTTAGGTTACGTTATAGTCTCTAATGCGGTAAATTAATCGTATGCATTATGTAGCAGCGGTAGCAACTTGCTCTTCCACTCGACGTTAATCTCATGCAGGTTAGGTATAGTTGTTGCCATGGCATTAATAATGGAGAAGGACATTAGCGAACTGACAAAAACATCAAGTACGATACACTTGGGCATGTCAACGTAACGACGGCAAGTGACTTGGACGTGCCGGATTACCAACCGGCCCACCTTATATAGTCACATCGATTCCACTGTATAAGACTCCTACCAAATCGATTAAAAATGTTTCGACATTTTTAATCGATTTATCATTTATCATTTCTCATGCTAATAAGAGTTAATTATATATTATTCCTTATAATTAGTTATCTTTAATATTTTAATTTTATATTTTAAAAAATATATTAAGATTTCTATATTTATGAAAGTAAAATATTTAGTTTTATTTTATCAGACTTTACTAATGAAAATACTATAACATTATCGGTGATCATATGTTGATTTGTATAGTATTTTCATCGATGGTGTATGAGAAATGTGATTAAATATTTTACTTCATTAAATATAAATATTTTGATATAATTTTTAAAATATATAAAAAAAATAAAAATATTAAAAAATTAATTATATAAAAAATATATAATTAGTCTCACTAATAATGACACACAGATGATGCCACTTTAGAATAATCCTATGAAAGTGTAGCTAAGTTATGGGGTTATATATATTTTGACATTTTTAATCGATCATTTATCATTTCTCATGCTAATAAGAGTTAATTATATATTATTCTTTATAATGAGTTATTTTTAATATTTTAATTTTTAATTTAAAAAATATATTAAGATTTTTATATTTATAAAAAATAAAATATTTAGCTTTAATTTTTCTTGAGACTTTACTAATGAAAATACTATAATGATTTTTACTAGTGAGCATATGTTGATTCGTGTAGTATTTTCATTAACAGAATCGATGAGAAATGAGATTAAATATTTTACTTTCTTAAATATAAAGATTTCGATATAATTTTTAAAAATATTAAAAATAATTAATTATATAAAAATATATAATTAGCCTTACTAATAATGACAAACCAACGATTCTCTTGTTTCTCATGTTTTTCCCAAAAAATGAAAAACATGGACACGTGCTTGCCGACTTGATAAGAGATGCCATATTCCACTTGCGTTTTTGTATGGGACCCAAAACATTAGGACATGTATTTTCCAACCTGATAAGACATGTCATTTTCCACTTATGTTTTGTATCGTATAAATTTACGGGACAGTGACGTGCAGTGTGTATCATGCGATCCGTGACTAGGCAGTGCATTGAAAATTATAAATATATATAAAAACAAAAATTTGATGATTGTTGTAATTATATTATAAATATATAATAAGAGGAAGAAAACTATTAAGAATCAAGATATATTTATAAAAAATAAATCCTTATTTTTTAAGACTATTCTTGTGCTTCAACTTTCTGAGGGACACTCCTTTTAATTGACCTACATGACTATTGAGGGTCACGCATTTGATTTTAGAGGAGAGAGAATCATATTAAAAAACTAAAAATATTAAAAAGTTAATGTAAGATTAAATAATTTTTTTTATCTATATCTATAAAAATTATTTTTTTAAAAAAAATAATATAAGGAATCGTTCTTCCTACAAACTTCAAACCTTTTGTATATTCCCTCGTATAAATTGAAAAAACTTATTTCTCAATCTTCTCTAAATACATTAAAGAATATCTCTTTCTTTATCACAGTAAATCCTAATATTAAGAATCAAGATGTATTTATAAAAATAAAAATAAATCTTAATTTTTTAAGACTATTTTTGTTACTTGAATATCTAATCGGATCATAATCCATCAAAAAAATTAAATTTAATTAAAATTTCTCTAAATAAATTGAATATAATTAGAACATACTAAACTAACAATATTGCGCATTGGAATCATGACTATTGGATCTTTAGTTTCATTTCCTTTGTTTTTCTCTTTTTTGTGGATATAAAGTTGACACGATGGCCCGACAGGATTAGGACGAGAATCTGCAACTCCACTATAAATGCACTGCAAGAGTGCACACAATGGGGTCATCGACCTTCTCATCTCCACAATGCTTGGTCACACCATCTCCCTTCTCCGACACAAGTGGTGCTGCTCTCTGGAGACCAACCATGGCAGCATTGCTCCCATAAGCTTCACCTCTAAGCTCCAGTACCCAAAGCAGCAGCAGCTGTTGGTGCCCAACAATGGTGGAGTGATGAACACCACAAGTTTCAGCTCTACGATACAATATCCAAAGCAGCTGTTGGTGCCCAATGATCATGAAGTGAGTACCGTATATAAGCTTGGTCACAACTACATATCCTTGCTGACAAGATTGATATATACTTACGCATCTAACTTTGCTTTCTTATTTCGCCTCCACGAGTTCGTCTGGTCGCTGCATATTTTGTTTGCATTAGTAGGAACGAAAACACACATCTTAACTCTTGCTCGTCCGACATATTTATCTAGATATTAATAATATATTGAATATATATATATATATATATATATATATATATATATATATATATATATAAAACTGATAAATATGAAAATTTCTAAATTTGAAGGCATATATATATATATATATATATATATATATATATATATATATATATATATATATATATATATATATATAAACTTGCATGTGACATCAATCTCCACTAGTTAATTTAATTTATATAATTGTTGAAATTCTTGCTTACATTGGTATCCTTTGAAAGTATTTAGCGTCATTTAAGTTAAGTGTTTTATGTTTTATGTTTTATATACTTGTTTATTTAACAGAAATAAACTATATATATATATATATGTATATATATATATGTATGTATATATGTATGTATATATATATGTATATATATATATATATATATATATATATATATATATGTATATATATATATATATATATATATATATATATATATATATATTATTGATTAAATCACTGGTGACCCTCGTCACATGTATGAGAAAGTATTTAACAAGTCCTTTTACTCTTTTCTTAGAAAATGATATTAACTAAGTGGCAAAACTTGTCACTCAGACAAATGATATTGGTGCAAACGAGGTCATGAGGATACTATCTAATATACTTGTTTGTTTATCATTAATATGTTGAGTTGATTCTTCCAAATTTTAGTTTAAAAAATATTTGATTTATAATACAATGTGACTCTCATCGCATTTTGTACCCGAAATATGTCATATCTAAGTTTATTCTTAAATTGGAAGAGTATGTTTGAGTTGATGAAATGCACCAAGCAAATCATGTCAACATCACTTGGCCCTCATCACATGTATGAGAAATTATTTGACATGTCCTTTTATTTTTTCTTGAAAAATGATTTTCACTAAGTGGCAAAACTTATCACTCAGACAAATGATATTGGTGCAAACGAGGTCACGAGGATACTATCTAATATACTATCTTCTTCTTCGTTTATCATCAATTCGTTGAGTTGATTCTTTCATATTTTAGCTTAAGAAATATTTAATTCATAATGTAATATGACTCTCATCGCATTTTGTACCCGAAATATGTCATATCTATGTTTATTCTTAAATTGAAAGAGTATGTTTGAGTTGGTGAAATGCACTAAGCAAATCACGTCAACATCACTTGGCCCTCATCACATGTATGAGAAATTATTTGGCAGGTCCTTTTTTTCTTTCTTGAAAAATAATTTTTGCTAAGTGGTAAAACTTGCCAATTGATAAATGATATTAGTGCGAACGAGATCACGAGGATACTATCTAATAAACTTGTTCGTTTATCATTAATATGTTGAGTTGATTCTTCCAAATTTTAGTTTAAGAAATATTTGATTCATAATACAATGTGACTCTCATCGCATTTTGTACTCGAAATATATCATATCTATGTTTATTCTTAAATTGGAAGAGTATGTTTGAGTTGATGAAATGCACCAAGCAAATCATGTGAACATCACTTGGCCCTCATCACATGTATGAGAAATTATTTGACATATCATTTTATTCTTTCTTGGAAACTGATTTTCACTAAGTGGCAAAACTTATCACTCAAACAAACGATATTGGTGCAAACGAGGTCACGAGGATACTATCTAATATACTATCTTCTTCTTCGTTTATCATCAATGGGTTGAGTTGATTCTTTCATATTTTAGCTTAAGAAATATTTGATTCATAATGCAATATGACTCTCATCGCATTTTGTACCCGAAATATGTCATATCTATGTTTATTCTTAAATTGAAAGAGTTGGTGAAATGCACCAAGCAAATCACGTCAACATCACTTGGCCCTCATCACATGTATGAGAAATTATTTGGCAGGTCCTTTTATTCTTTCTTGAAAAATAATTATTGCTAAGTGGTAAAACTTGCCAATTGATAAATGATATTGGTGCGAACGAGATCACAAGAATACTATCTAATATACTTGTTCGTTTATCATTAATATGTTGAGTTGATTCTTCCAAATTTTAGTTTAAGAAATATTTGATTCATAATACAATATGACTCTCATCGCATTTTATTCCCGAAATATGTCATATCTATGTTTATTCTTAAATTGGAAGAGTTTGTTTTAGTTGATGAAATGCACCAAGCAAATCATGTCAACATCACTTGGCCCTCGTCACATGTATGAGAAATTATTTGACATGTCCTTTTATTCTTTTTTGGAAAATGATTTTCACTAAGTGGTAAAACTTATCAAACAAATGATATTGGTGCAAATGAGGTCACGAGGATACTATCTAATATACTATCTTCTTCTTCGTTTATCATTAATATGTTGAGTTGATTCTTCCAAAGTTTAGTTTAAGAATTATTTGATTCATAATGCAATATGACTCTCATCGCATTTTGTACCCGAAATATGTCATATCTATGTTTATTCTTAAATTGAAAGAGTATATTTGAGTTGGTGAAATGCACCAAGCAAATCACGTCAACATCACTTAGGCCCTCATCACATGTATGAGAAATTATTTGGCAAGTCCTTTTATTCTTTCTTGAAAAATAATTTTTGCTAAGTGGTAAAACTTGCCAATTGATAAATGATATTGGTGCCAACGAGATCACAAGAATACTATCTAATATACTTGTTCGTTTATCATTAATATGTTGAGTTGATTCTTCCAAAGTTTAGTTTAAGAAATATTTGATTCATAATACAATGTGACTCTCATCGCATTTTGTACCCGAAATATGTCATATCTATGTTTATTCTTAAATTGAAAGAGTATATTTGAGTTGGTGAAATGCACCAAGCAAATCACGTCAACATCACTTGGCCCTCATCACGTGTATGAGAAATTATTTGGCAGGTCCTTTTATTCTTTCTTGAAAAATAATTTTTGCTAAGTGGTAAAACTTGCCAATTGATAAATGATATTGGTGCGAACGAGATCACAAGAATACTATCTAATATACTTGTTCGTTTATCATTAATATGTTGAGTTGATTCTTCCAAATTTTAGTTTAAGAAATATTTGATTTATAATACAATGTGACTCTCATCACATTTTGTACCCGAAATATATCATATCTATGTTTATTCTTAAATTGGAAGAGTATGTTTGAGTTGATGAAATGCACGAAGCAAATCATGTCAACATCAATTGGCCCTCATCACATGTACGAGAAAGTATTTGACATGTCCTTTTATTCTTTCCTGAAAAATGATATTGACTAAGTGGCAAAACTTGTCACTCAAACAAATGATATTAGTGCAAACAAGGTCACGAGGATACTATCTAATATACCACCTTCTTCGTTTATCATCAATGCGTTGAGTTGATTCTTTAATATTTTAGCTTAAGAAATATTTGATTCATAATGCAATGTGACTCTCATCACATTTTGTACCCGAAATATGTCATATCTATGTTTATTCTTAAATTGGAAGAGTATGTTCGAGTTGGTGAAATGCACCAAGCAAATCATGTTAACATCAATTGGCCCTCATCACATGTATGAGAAATTATTTGACAGGTCCTTTTATTCTTTCTTGAAAAATGATTTTTACTAGGTGGTAAAATTTGCCACTCGGTAAATGATACTGGTGCAAACAAGGTCAAGAGGATACTATCTAATATGCTATCTTTTTTTTTTTTCATTTATCATCAATGTGCTGAGTTGATTCTTCTAAAAATTAGCTTACGAAATATTTGATTCCTAATGTAATGTGACTCTCGTTACATTTTGTACCTAAGATATGTCATATCTATTATTGTTCTTGAGTCAGAAGAGTATGTTCGATTTGGTGAAATGCACCAAGTAAATTACTTATGAATCATTTACTTTGCAATGAAATATTTTCTTATTGTGCTCAAAATAGTCTTAATATTTCAGCTTCAATCACTCATACGATATATTATATATTTCAATCACTCATACGACATATCGATTCACAAAGGAGATAGCTAAATATTATGTATTTCACATTTCATATTTACATCATCATCTTAATACTAGTGTGTACCTTAATGCAAGGATTGGAATTACTTTATCATTGTAAATTGTATTTAAATTGCTATAATTGAAAAAATATATATACTTGTTACATTTCTCAACTTCGAAATTTATTTTATGTTACAGGAACTTTTATATCTTCAACACAAGAAGAACATAATGGAAGCTAGAAGCTTATTTTATGAGTCGAAAACCCAATTAGATGTGATGTTAGCAATCGATTTGTTACAAAAACTAGACATTGACTATCATTTTACTGATGAGATCGATGCGGCTATTGAATCCTTATACAACAAGCGATCTAATATACTCGGTGGAGAAACAAATAATTTTGTCAACGTTGCTCTTTTATTTCGACTACTAAGACAAGCTCGATATCCTATATCCTCCGGTAAGTTCTTCTAATCTTATTTGTCATTTTATCATGATTTATTAATGATAAATAACTCTTACCTATTTGAAGATTCAAATTAGTTCATAGTAACTCACAAGCCGTTCTGAAGAGGCAAAGAAACGTAACTCTCACCAAGAAATCTAATGCAAAATTGATATTAGTAGTCACCACCACAAATTCATAATAGTAGTAATATTTGAGTTCCTCCATTCGCTTGCTGATAGAAGCCATAAATCCAACTCAATATGTACATTTCACAATAGTAGTAATATCGATAGCTATCGATCCAATTTTCTATTGTTGAATTGAAAAGCATATGGCTACATGCATTTTTATTTGTGTTTCTTAAGATAAATCATTTCAATTTAGTAAATTTAATTGTACGGAAACCTTTGTCTTTTTAGATGTCTTCCACAGGTTCTTGGATGACGATGGAGAATTCATGACATCTCTTACCGAAAAGATTGATGGAATGATAAGTTTATTCGAAGCATCAAATTTGAATACTGGCGAAAACATACTTCATAAAGCCAACATATTTGCTACCGATTACCTTAAGTCCTCAATGGCATACATGGAACCCGATTCTGTCAAATGCATTCAACAGACATTAGATCATCCATACCATATGAGTTTGCAGAGATATAAAGCAAGACAATATCTTAACCATCAGCGCGGAGAAGAAGGAAGGAAAGGGGTTATCCAAGAGCTCGCGAGGACCGATTTCGTTTTGATTCGGTCATTGCATCAAAAGGAATTGAACGAGATTACATGGTACATTTTCTTTTTTATGCAAGAAAGAAATACTCATTCGACACCAAAAAAAGTTTTACTTTGGAAGTCTCTAATTCTTATTAGTTTTTGATGTCGATTAGTTTCCATGAGAGATCAAAATCGAAAACAAGTACATGATCGACATAAAATAATTGTCGAACTAAAAAAGAAACATTTTCTAAAGTTTGAACTAAATAGTCCCTACAAATTCTACAAAAAGTGATAAGAGAAAATTGAAGAAAATAAGATTATTTTTGTCATTATGAAGACCCGATTAAGTGTCAATTTTCCAACTTGTTTAATTTTCTTTGTGAAATGTATGTGTTTATGTAGTTCATTGACATGCTTTGGTGGTGTTATAGCTGGTGGAAGAACTTGGGATTAGCACAAGAACTAAGATTTGCCCGAGATCAATCGTTGAAATGGTACACATGGTCGATGACAATTCTTCCGAATCCCAAATTCTCAAAGTATCGAATAGCATTGACGAAAGTAATTTCGTTTATTTATCTTCTCGACGACATATATGATGTACATGGATCACTGGATGAACTCCACCTCTTCACAAAGGCCATCGATGAGTAAGAATGAATCATCACTTCTTATGCCACAAAATTACTTGAGGACTATATGTTTATACCAAACTTAATGGATTGCAGATGGGAGATTTCTGCCATTGATTCACTTCCTTTCTACATGAGAATATGCTACATGGCACTGTACAACACCACCGATGAGATCACACAAATGGTGTTCAAGGAGCATGGATGGAATCCAATCAACTCTTTGACAAAATCGGTACATTACACATTTCTTTTGTACATCAAATTACTTTGCCTCAAAATAAATATGCGTCTCTCTCTCTCTCTCTCTCTCTCTCTCTCTCTCTAAAAGGATAACATACAGCTTCTTTGAATTTGCAGTGGATAGCGTTATGCAATGCATTTATGGTGGAAGCGAAATGGTTTGCACATAGCCGTGTTCCGATGGCTGATGACTACATGAGAAACGGCACGATTAGCTGCGGTGTGCCGGTGGTTTTGATACACATATTCTTTCTTTTAGGACAAGGTTTAACACATGACAACGTGAATCTTATAGAGAGTTATCCGAAGCTAATATCTTCTCCTGCGAAAATTCTTCGACTTTGGGATGATCTAGGAAGTGCCAAGGTATAAAACTATAAATAAATGATTTCCAATTTCCACTAAACTTAGTGTAATTAACCTTGCACTAATATAGGATTTAATTATCATGTTACAGGATGAGAACCAAGATGGATTCGATGGGTCGTACTTGGAATGCTTCATGAAGGAGAACCCTTATTTCTCGGGGCAAGGTGCTCGAGATCATGTGATGCTAATGATATCTAAAGCATGGGAGGAGCTCAATAAGGAGTGCTTCTTCTCTTCAAGCTCCTTATCTCAAGATTTCGTCATGGCATGCCTAAACATGGCACGGATGGTGAAAGTGATGTATAGTTACGATGACGAGCAGAAGCTCCCTTTGCTTGAGGAGTACATAAATCTGTTGCTTGTTGGAAAGGTTTAGGATGTTAATTATGGAATGTAAATCTTATTTTGAAGTTCTAAACCAAAGCTTGAGAGTGTCGAGTATTTTTATCATCATTTGATGGTATCAACAGTCGATGACATGCTGACTGAAATATCTAATTTCTTCTACTTTTGGAAAGAAAAAAAAAAAGGGATCATATTGTTGTTGGTCATCCATGTAATATCCCATTTACTCCGACAACAAAAGTAAAAAGATGAATTGAATGAGTTATAAGGACAAGATGCACGTTAAATTGGTGCTGTGCATTTTGAGATAATTGGTGTTATGGATCAGATAGCTCATTGAACCGGATCATGATATGATAAATTATTGAACCTTTTTGGTCCTTGGAGATGATATAATTGTTAATATTATTTTTTGAAAGAGGTTCGACATGTTATAAGTATTTTTCTTTTCTAAAGGTTCAATATATATATTTTTAATTTCTATCTTGGTTTTTTTTTTTTTCTATTTGGTTTAATCTTAAACCAACAGTACCTTATGATCTCTTTCTTTCTTCACAATAATACCCTGCAGTCACAAAAAATTAGTATACCATGATTACAAAGATGACTTGAGTCAATGAGTTACTCTATCCTATTGGATAGTTCATTTTCTTAGGTTTGACGGAGAAAGTTGACTAAACCCATCCGTGCTTCCTTTTCAAACTTTTCCACCATAAATATGGGAACCTAATTTTCTAAGTGATTTGGACGACAATTATATTGCATTTGTCTCAAAAGATTGTGTTCGAATGTCAACGTCATTGATGTCCAATTTTTTTTCTCTGCCAAACATAAGTTAGATAAGAAACGCATTGTCTGTCAGATAAGTTAACTCTGACGATAAATCTTTTGGAGACACAACGACAATCAAGTTCTAAGATGTCGGACGACAAGCCACAAAGTCAAAATAAGAAGCATGCCACGAGGAGAAATCGCTTGGTTACACACACCATAGCAATTAAGTACGGAGAGTTGCAAGCATGTGTCCGCATGAAAGCCACAAAAGATCGTATTTACCTACCATTCAAGTGTAATACAAGTACTTACTTTCACTTTATAGAACATTTATGTAAAAGTTATCATCCATCCGAATTCCACCCACCCCAACTCGATTTATCATCTACCCAAATATCCTATCATCCAAAATCCGATTTAGGTGCCTATTTTCCTATCAATGCTCATACCAATCCTGACAGGCTTCGGTGCCGTGATAAGAAACCTGAGAGCAAGCGTTGAAGGAACTCCATAAGAACAATCAACAATGCTCCATTCACAGATAAGAGTCACTAAGATGAACGTAAAGTTGAAGAGACATCAAATGTTCAGATTTTGATTGGCAGGAGAGAATGGGGTTGATTCTGTATATCCATCAACAGTCATCAGCTTGATGTAGGTGTACATGCAAAACAGCACATGCCATCGCTTCCTGCTTCACTGATCTCCCTCAGAATACAGTCACTGAACTGGAATATAAATAACACCGATGCAGCATCGGACATACTGCGATTGGGCATTGATTCGTGTAAGTGACATTTTGTGCATTGCAGGATTCCAAGTGATTGGTGGTGATCATTCACGTAAGTTTGCGACTGCAGGTCTGAGCAGTGGATCCATCTTCTTGTTACCAAGGGGAGATACATGGATGCTATAACTTGGAATCCTGTTTCCAGGGAAATCCACCTTCAAATGCTTGCTCCAGCACATCCTCAATGCGCTTCACAAGTAGCATCTGTCAAAAAGTATTAGCAAGAATCTTAGTCAGAATCTCTTTTCAAGTGCTGCGGAAAAGTGATTCTTCTGGCACATAAGCATCAGAAATCAGTAACAAATTCTTAGTCCATACAGCGAGTAACGAATTGGTATTTAGGATTGATGGGATATGAATCTAAGGCATGCTACACTTTCCAGGTTGGACATGAATATACTTCGTGAATCAACTAGTAGCATCTTAGGAAAAGAATGGATTTGACATGGTGTAACCAATTCAAAAAATTTAAATCATATTGCAAAGATAATAGAGATCTAAAGATAATACTCATCAATGTTATGCCTCTTATTTACATGTCCAAGAATGATTAACAAAACAAAAACAACCATTTATTGGTTCTTCCAGATGGGTTTGAACTTTGAAGTCCCAAAAATCAAGAAATAAAAATAAAAAAGGAAACAGCTAAAGACTGAATATGACCAATACCAATCTGATTCAGCAACATGGACCAGATTCACCCAGTCAAGATTTTTAGTGTTGATCCCAAATTCCAGTTACAATTCCTCAAACATCGAGACCGATTGTTGCCTATTATGAATGACGGAGTTATCTGTTGCAGTTTTATGGTTAAGAAATTAACGATGTTACATTACAAAATTCTCTGGCATTTTTATAAAAAGCTCTACCCCACAAAGGAATTGCCAAGATAAGTCACAGACTAATGAACACAGGAAGTATAAAAATGTTTAGTGAAAGAAATATGCGACAACAATCATGTTTAGTGGCTGGAATTTAGTCAAGAATGTTAGATTGGTAATATAGCAACAGGAATGAAAGTAATGGAAAATCAGCCATGCTGGTATTTTTAATGAAAAGTCAAGATGGATGCCTACAGTTCTCCAAGCACCAAGAAAGAGAACAAAGAGGATAAAAGATTCCTGGATGGGTTTTGAAAAGAAACTAATATATGTGTATAAAATTAAAAAATAACATTTTTTAATTATAATAATTGCATCAATCTAAAAAGGACCTGCAAGATCTTGTTTTCATTTCATAATTGCCATCAACTTTGTAATTGCTCACTTAAATCCTTCTGCTTGAATTGCATTGCTAAATAAACTTCTATCTAATTTCCAGGTTATTTTTTAAAAGAAAATAATCAGTTGATAACCTCAAAATGCATCACAATATGCATAATATTTGCATATACAATTTCAAAATCCAGCAACTAAGTGAATCATATATCTTCCAGACAATATAATATGCATCAAAAAGGGCCAAGCAAAATATAACCATTGAAATCAATGTACCTCCATGCCATCAAGAACTGCTGATGGAACTTCAGTTAAGTCCTTCAAATTTCGTTCAGGCAATATAACTCGTTTGATGCCATATCGATGAGCCGCCAATACCTTAATTAAAAAGAACAGACTGTAAAACTACTTTTGACAACATAATCATACAAAAAATAGGGCTTTCAACATTTTTTTAGAGTATACCAGATATAAGAGGGGCATAAAACATAGTATCGGATACCTTATCCTTGATACCACCGACAGGCAATACAAGGCCTCTGAGAGTCATCTCCCCAGTCATTGCAGTATCTGCCCTAACTTTTCTTTGACTGAACAGTGATACTAATGATGTCACTAAAGTTACTCCCGCTGATGGTCCATCCTTCGGCACAGCACCAGCAGGAAAATGTATATGAATATCTTGATTCTCGAGCAAATTAATTTCACCAGTTGCTGACAGCTTAAGATCTGCTGCTCTTGTCCTCACCTGCCATGTAGAAACAAGCTAAAATCAAATATATGACATATAGAAAACTAAAGGTGATAACTCTGACTCTGGAAGCTAGTATAATTTACTTGTTTGAAAAAGGAAACATAAGTTCAAACAGAAACTGGGAAAGCTCGCAAATGACAGCTGGTACACAGGCATACGTTACTCACAGACGATGCAGCATCAATAGATTTCAAAAGACAGTTTAGTAATACCTAAATTTTGTATCCTAGCACAGAGGAACTCTTTGAAGGTTTATCAATTCTTATACTCATGCATGGATTTCAGCTTGGGATTGATTATCCTCTTCAATTGCATGCAAGAATTTAAATCTCACTATTTTATTGACTACGATATCCGATCAGGTTGATATGATACCACTATACCAAGCAGTATATTGACCCAGCCGGCGTTACCAGAAAACTAAAAAAATGCATACTAACTGGTACCAAACTATATGATCTGACACCAGTTCTTGGCCAAACTCTACACAACATATGCTAGTTTTAGAGTATATGTATGGACTGTTTTGTTGAGCATATTCCTAGTGCATTTAAATTTGGGTAAATGAATAATTTTGGTTTGTCCTAAGGAAATATATGTTTGGATGAACTTGAGACCTATAAGCAATCTCTTATGAAGTCATCCCCACCTTTGCTATCAGGCTGGTGGGTAAGGGTACATCTACCTCGCATGTTTCATCTCACAGAATACCAGTAATAATAATCTCTGTTTGAAATTTATATATAGGACATATAAGATGATCCAATTAAAAGAACTGAAAAATGCACAAAGAAAAAGAAGTTCAAGAAATTAAAATCCTTCAACTTGTGGTGCAGATGAGAAAATAAAATATGCATGTATTGCCAAAAATATTTTGTGTACCAAGAGCACAACACTCAACATGAGAAGAAGCAGATGAAACAAAGCAGATAGAAAATACCCATGTAAGAGCTATTTGTGCTGATTCTTTAATAACATCACCAAGTTGTCCAGTAAGATGCAAATCACCCTTGCCCATCATTGCTGTGGCTTCAACAAATTGAACCTCTCCACCAAAGGATGTCCAGACAAGCCCAACAGATACTCCTGGAGTTGCTAACCGATCTGCAGTCTCACTATCATCAAATCTAGGAGGCTGCAGTTTCCATGTTGGCTATATCTTAGTAATTTTTTATGACAAGTTACAGTTGAGTACAAAACATGATAAGAATAGTTGCACTGAACTAAAGATAATGGATGAGTGAGTACCCCAAGCACTTTTTCCACCATAGCCTCATCTACAAGCATCACCAAGGCACTTGTGAAAGAATTTGATATCTCCTGTCTACTGACACTCATAGGAATAACTTCCGTTTCAATGTCAGCACCATCAGCAAGTCGTGTGTCCAAAAAGGAAGTTGTCATTGGGTGTACATCTTTGCTAAGTTGCATGGTGGAATCTTGCTCAGCAACCTTGACAGCAGCAGCACGAGCCAAAGTAGCTAGGTTCCTCTCCAGATTACGTACGCCAGCTTCTCTAGTATATCTCTGAATTATTAGCGTCACCATACCCTATTCAGGCATTAGGAAGGACTAATTACTGACAGGACATTGTTATACATCCATGACAAGGAAAACTTAACTGCCAACATGGAGAGTCACCCAACAAATAAAAATGATGCCTAGCCACTCATTGGTAAAGAGTGCTGGATCATGATCAGCAAAATGGTATGTGAAAGAAAAGAATCATGCTTGCCATCACTGTTGATTAGGACCTCTGGGCATGAAGAAACGATTATTTGACTTATTCATGTATCTTTCAACACCAACATTCAGGAAAAGAGACAGCGAGCCATAAAAAGTTTGAGAATGCTAGCCCCAAGGAACACAATCTAATTTGTGGTGCCATTTGATCCTCTATATGTTTAGTAATGTGATTACTTTCAAATCTAATGTACACATCTAGACAGGTAAAAATAAAGCATCTCTGTATTCTTCATAGGCTCATAGACATGGATACACGTCTAAGTATGACTTTTAGTTTTCTCAGTTAAAATAACATCTATGTTGTTTGTTAGCACATTGGCTCATTTGTAGCTTCAAGATGAATCACTGACTAGAAAAGCTTTACAAGAAAAAACATGTAATTGCTCTATGATTTGCATGAGCTTTAACTGCCACCAAGAAGTTAGAAATTTGTATCCACCAACTAGCATGACTTTTTGGAAAATACTTCTCTTCCATAACTTCCCCTGATGGCACTTTATATCAGCTTTATGGAATTGATCTAAGATATTAACCAATTATAAACTTTTGATATATATTCCATGATTATTCCCACCTATCAATTGCGCTTATAATATGCTTGAAAAAGGCTAGAATGTAGATGATCTTTAACTACATAACAATTGCATATATGGGGCATCTTTTTTTTTTGTGTCTACATGAAGGAACTAACCATGAATGTCTACCTACATCCAACTACTTGCATAGACACTTCCAAAAATGTATGTTATGAAGCTGCGATGTACTTTCATATGACTAAATATTATCTATTTTCCAAATTTACAATTATATTAGCAGAATACTTTACATCAGTGTAGCCAACTACGTGCATAGCATGGACACTAATAAGCAGGATGATTATGGCTGCCATTGTTCCCCAGCTTAGGGTCAGGAAATTTCACTGAGTACATGGTTCAAATCATGGAATAAATGGAAATTAGTGCATTTATCCTCCATAACATAGGATATAAGTTGTTAGTCAAAAGATAATGGTAAAATGCTTGCATATAACCAGAGTTATAACCATGGTTTAAAAGAATGGTTGGACCACAAGTTCACTCTTATCGATGTCTCAGTACTCCAATAGTCTGACAACTTGTCGAAATAGTTATTATACTAGTTTCTAAAACCATGATATATCTACCCATGATATAACTACCACTCCATTAAATAGGTTATATCTTCAAAGCATTCTGCTTTTTGGTTCAATGAAAACCAGAATGGGAAACAAAATTTTAAAAATATGCTCAACCTTAAAAGATCTACTCATTGAACACCTTCCTTAACCTCATTAACAAACTATAATGCAAAAATTAATTAAACTGGGTTTAGTCATGTTAATTGAACACTAGACTGAGGAAGAGTAAAGAATTCCTGTTCTCTAATATTCATCCAAAAAAAAAGAAAAATACTATTTTATTCAATCAAATAATATCATTAACATGTTATTTATTTAATGAACAACATATTATTGCCTGATAGCAGAGTAAGTGCCTAAAAGTTATTAGTATCAGGTTGCTTTCGATATCCAGATCAGTTCCTGGTTACCTGGAAAGTCAGCATCCAGGCACTTCAGTTTCACCTAATCTTAACAGAAAAATAATGATGATAATAAGCTCGGTATTGACAGTGCGGGTAAACGTTGATCCCAACCATGTTCATTGAACCTTAAAAATAATTTTGTTGCACTTAGATTGATGATCTTTGATAAAAATGTATTTGGATTGCAGATTTGGAGCAAATCAGAAACATATAACTTTTCTTCCATGCGTAACTGAGGCTAAAATCCATCTAAAAAAAAGAATATAGAGATGTCACACACAAGCATGTCCGAAACATTAAGAGGACTGACTAAAAATCTCCTAGTAGACTAGCCAAGAAGATACGTTAGAATTCCTATTGCAGAAAAAAATACAACACTTGCAAATTTCAACAAACTACTGAGCAGACAGTAATAACATTATTAGCGCAAAGCCATAAAAATACATCATTTTGCAGAAGATTGTGATGAAATTTATATCAATATCATAAAAATTCATCATTTTGGGGGAGATTATTATGAAATAATTAATATCAATATCTTGCAAATAGAAAAATTTTCACTGGCTCATGAAGGTTGTTCCATTACTAATGAACTGACATGAGATAAAGTTCTACCTCAGGAATTTGGAGGAGCTCAGAGCTTAAACCATGCTGGTCTAAGACTCGTGGTATAAGATGCTTCATGGCTATATTCAGCTTTTCATCAGGTGTATATCCAGGAAGCTCAATGACTTCCATTCGATCCAAGAGTGGCGGAGGAATAGGTTGAATTCTATTTGCAGTCGCAACAAAAATTACCTTTGACAGGTCAAAGGGGACGTTCAAATAACTGAAAAGACAAGTTAAGTAATTTACTTGAACTAAGAAATAAGATACAAAACATATATTGAGGTTATGTAAAAGATAAATTCCTCAGAAAGCATCTTATAAAACTTTATCCATCTCCATACCATCTAAATAATACTGATAATCTAATGAGAAGGAATTGACCACCATCCACGGAAAAAATCTAGTACCACCACATCAACAAATGAACCCTCTCAGAGTAAATCAATTTGGGACAAAAGGCATACGAAACAACAAACAAATTAATTCTAGTTTGTTGAAAAATCAATTGTACTTTCAGTTGCCCTCAATACTCCAAAGGCAGTACAGCACCTATTGGGCTTATGGTTTGTAACAGAAATTCCTTGAGTAATAAAAAAAAAATGGAAAGAGAAACCAACCATAAAAATAAAAATTGAAGGGCAATTTCAGAATGAAGCTATTCAATTAGTAAATAAGGAAACAAAACAGTGCATCTTGAAATAAACATGTGCAAGGGCAACCTATGCAAGCAAACAATATTAATGAAATTTTCATATATTTAAAGAGAAGAACTAATGCAGTAGTGTAAGCGTAAAAGATCACACACTATAATTTCATAATCCAGGATACTGATCATTAAAAGTCTTGTTCTGCTCTGGGTCAAGGACTTCCAATAATGCAGATGCAGGATCCCCACGAACATCAGAACCTGTCTTGTCAATTTCATCAAGCAGCATAACCGGATTGCTAACAGCCACTCTCTGCAGTTGTAAGTGATATGAATTGTAGATGTTGACAACTGAAACAATTTTCATATAGCCATTGAAATAAAGCAACCTCCACAGATAACCAGACAAGATACTAAAATGAAAGAAATATTAGGCTTAGTCTGCAATACTCTATAAGTAACATAAAAGACTTAATAGTGGTAATTGATTACTAAGTGAAAACTACTAATGATCAGGCTGACAAAAAATGAAGCCATGACTGCTGAACCTAAGTCAACTTGCTCTGGAAAAGATCAGATTCAAAATAATTACATGCTAGATACTAGAGGCATTATTATAGGTTTTAAAGCCTCGAGGCATGATTGAGCAAGCCTTCATGTCGAAAGTGGCTCTTTAAAGATGTTTCCTATGAGTATTGAAGGCATTTTTGTACACTTAAGAATATAACAGGAATCATAAGGTTCCACAAATTGCCAAAATGTTAAACAAATATTCAGTTCTGCCCTAATCTTATGTATCATTGTTATTTAAGTGCAAAAACAATCGAGGTAAGAATTGTCATAGAAGCACTGAAGCGTGCTGATAGCTTTATGGCATAGTAGGATTCCTTGCTATGTTGATCAGCATACCCCTGTACTAACTAGCATAGGCCAAAAATTTGGTCTCACCATATGTTAGCAACTTGAGTAAGGATTGGCATGGCCACTGATATTATTTTTGGCACAATACATCTCAACCATGCCAACACATGCCGAATGGCTTGACAATCCTTGATTGGGATGTCTATAGCAAGGTTCGTTATACCGTACCGTACCGGCGTTTCGACCCGGGCTCGGTATGGTATGGTACTGGTGTACCGGGCGGTACATCAGGGCATACCGAGCGGTATAATACTGTAGCACTGTAACGGTACCGGACGGTCCGTATACCGATAACCTGTCGGACCAGTACGTACCGCTCAGTATGGGTGGTACGTTTCGGTATGGCAGACCTTGGTATATAGTAATAGATTTTTAAAGATACAAATAGCAAAAGAAAGAAATAACAACAAAGAAAATGTTTCATAAAGTTTAAAAGTTTTCATTTCTGTTTTATTAGCAAAACAAAATGGTATTTGTTTGGCCTATTACTCATTATTGTTTGTCCTTCTGTCATATTGTTTGTATGGGAAAATCATGCTGTGTTCTCAAGATTCTCAATTTCTGCATCCTTAGCTTTATGTAATGTTATCATCGTCATGATGAAGGATTTTCATATCATAGGGGCATGTTGACATATTTCCAGCCCAGCAAAATTCTGTGCCATGCTGTTCAACACAACCCTATGGCCGGCCAGTGCTGGTCAACAGTTGGTCTAGCCACATGTATCTCCGATATGGTATGAATTGACATGGCATGTGCCAAACTTCTTCAGGCACTGCATGTTTCAACTTGTGCCAACATGTGCCAATTAACTTAACAATCTCTGATCATGCTTAATCTATTGAATGATAATATAGTCCAATTTTGTTGTCAAGCCTGGAATTAACTCTTCTACATTAGTATATCAATATTGTAAAGCATAACATAGATGTTAGATTCTATAACTTCTTAGCATAAGCACATGTTATAACTAGATATCAATATCATAATTTTTTGTTTAGCAATACTTGCTTAAGCTTGTGTCTATAACTAACATTCTGAATTTTAAATTAATTCTAGCCCATGACACAAGAACAAAAGAGAACTTCTAATGACAAACTCTAGAGGAAGGATAAGTAAAATGTAAAACTAAAACTAAGCCCCATGATCTGGACATATTAGAAGTGTAAATGAAAAAATTAACAACTAACCTCAACCAGGCAAAAAAAAGAATACACAAGAAAAGAAGATTACTTCACCAAACAATATCTTGCAGTAGAAAAGTACAAATGCAAACCTTTAATCCATCAATTAAACGTCCTGGCATGCTTCCGATGTACGTCCTTCGGTGTCCTCTTATATCAGCCTCATCCTTGACACCACCTAGAGATATACGTACAAATTTTCTATTCAGAGCAGCTGCAATTGATGATGCCAATGATGTCTTTCCAACTCCAGGTGGACCAACAAAACAAAGCACAGGACCTCCGACATCTGGTTTAAGCTGCAATACAGTGCATTTGTAAACAGTGGTGTTAATTCTAATTAGATGCAATGTTATTAAAAGTACAAAAAAATAAAGTCACAATATAAAGATAAAAATTTAACCTTTCGAACAGCTAGATATTCAATGATCCGTTGTTTAACTTTGACCAGCCCATAGTGATCACGATCGAGACTTTCTTTGGCAGCTTTAAGATCAAGTTCAGGTTCTTCACTGACTTTCTGCCATGGAAGATCCACAAGAATCTCTAAGTATCCATGTGAACTGCCATATCCAGGCTGCTGAGGCTGCATCTTTTTCAGTTGCCTGCAAGCAAGATCAAAAGGTCAGATCTATTTATTTAATTATCTGACACTTGCACGAAATTAATTGGAAGCCAGACATCGCAGAGCTGTATAGAACCATGGTTCAGGTTTTTTTCTCTTTTGGTGCTCTACAGGTATAGTGCATTGACACTATAAAGAATAAACGTGGTAACATTTTAAGAGTAAACGACAACTAGCAGCATCAAAGCATCATGTTTAATGCATTTTGAGAGCTCCAATAATTAGGCACACTTCTATATTTAGAATCTTATACATAATGAAACTCAATGGTCCCATGCCTCCATCAATAACACCCGGAAAGGGAAAAAGAAAAGAAAACCACAGAAAAGTATAACTGATTTTTTTATCAAACACACTAGTAAGACATACATCTATTTATTCTTTAGTAATAAATAACTGAATGATTTCTTTCTGATGAAAGGAGGCTTTGTATCCTGGTCCTCAATTAGTCAAATCTCAATACGTCAACAATAGATATTATAAGAACATAAGGTACAATCAAATAATCTTTTCCAGCTTGGAGCACATCATTATAAAGGAAACTTAGACAGTTAATCCTACCCTTTTTACCTAAACATATTTTCTCCAAAGTCTTTAATAATCTACTTTGATTCTCATTTAGTATTGAACAAACCTGCTTTCTATTAGTGAGCAACTTTAGACACAGAAGTTAAAACAGTACTACAAAGTTTCAGGTTTTTAAGGATAGCATGGAAAAACAAGAGAGTGCATAAAATATGCATGATGGGAAAAGGTTTAGGAATGAGGATTGAGAATGATTTTCAAATTCTGATGTAGGTAGTTAACGTACTCTTCTGAGCCTTGGTAACAAAATCATTCAACCACAGGAACATGCTTCTCACAATTATTAAAAGAATCACATGGAAAACATGACTCACACTACATAATTAAGAAAGACAGCATGATACAGGAAAAGATTGAGAAATAAAAGTCATTCAAAAAAGACATCATACAAGTGTGGCCTAAACATGCAATAAATTATATATATATATATATATATATATATATATATATATATATATATATATATATATATATATATATATATATATATATATATATATATATATGTAACTTGCCTCAGTAACAAAATCATTCAACCATGGGAACATGCTTCTTAAAATTATTAAAAGAATCACACAAAAAACATGCCTCTCTACATAATTAAGAGAGACAGAGCATGATACAGGAAAAGATTGAGAAATAAAAGTCATTCACAAGAGACATCAGACAAGTGTGGCCTAAACATGAAATTATATATATATATATATATATATATATATGAATGAATGTATGCATGCATTCCTAGTAATGATTTGAGACAAAGCAATTAATTCAGCAATCAACATCTTTACTTTGGTATGTAGGTGGAAAGTGATTATTTCAATAACCTTGTGATTCCAGTTATATAACCAGCTTGTACTTCCTGATGAAAACATATATCGCAGCCACCCAACCAAATATGACACATGGTCAAATGTCATATTACGTATTAAATAGGTAATTAACGCACCTAAGTTCTCTTTGAGCATGCTTCCATATATTAGGAGGCATTCCTGCACTCTGCATCTTTCTCTCCAAGGTAGCCAAATCATCCTCATCATCATCATTATCACCAAGTTCTTCCTTTATAGCCCTCATCTAGAGAAGATTTGAGCATAAGAGATTTAAGGCACCAAATACTCAAAAAGTGGGCAGCTGGAGTAACGAACCTGCAGTCTGAGAAGAAATTCTTTCTGTGATTTTGATAACTGACCCTCAACCTTTCGAGTTATTTTTTCTGCCACATGAATCGACTGTTGAGAAAACAAGTAGATGTTAAGTTTATATTATAAACACTTGTCTAGATATCAATGACAAAATATTAGATATTTTAGAAAAGCCTACTTAGTTACCTTCCTTGCATACCAGTCCACAAAATTACATTAAGATGAAGAAACATGATAATTAATAAAATCAAGGAACAGCAAACTTGACCTGCAAGTGTCTCTCCACTAATTCAGTTGCCTTTGAGAGTCGAACCTTTAAATCAATTGAATCTAGCATTGATAACTGCTCCTCAAAGCTTATCTCAAAGCTAGCAACAAATATGTCCGCCAGCCTATGCACAGGAACTGTCTCAAGAAGAACTTTTGTCCTACCAACAGTTTTCTGCTTCTGAGAGTGGCATAAGAAATGTGAGCAACCCTATCAGATAACCTAACATAAACTAACAGAGAACGACTTCCAGCCAATGTTACAAACACACAATTTAAACACAAACAATTAACCATAAATACTTCAAAATCCTTTTAAAAAAAATTTGAAATCACAGAGCATAATAATACAGTTACATACCATAAGCTAAGACTCATGGAAAAGATGTGCAAAAATATAACTCAGGTTTTTTATAAAAATGTCATCTTATAAGATACTTGGGGTTTAAATACAAGCGAGATGGTCTATATTTTTGTTAGTGTTGTTATATTGTTTGACCAAACCCTACTGTTTTAAGCCAATAAGCACAATTTTATGTTAATAGAAATGTTCAAAATAAAACATTTTACCTGCTCAAGAACAGAAATTAGCTCCATGGCAGTAGCTTTAAACTGGCGAGATAGCAGAACAAGATCTGGATCTTGTTCTGCTTGCTCCAGCTCTAAGCAACCCCAAAAAAAAAACATAACAATGTGTTAATGCCTCACATGCAAGAAACTGTCCAAGGATTTCTGCAAAAAGAATTGTAGTTATCACTACAAGTTTTACTATTGATATATGTGCACATAGAGATAACAAATCTCAAGGTTATTCACCCAAACACTTCAAAAGGGAAGAAGGAAAACATCAATCAAACATCACGGTAAAAGACAACCAACATTCCTTAAACTTAGCCTCATGTCCAAGTGTGTAATCAGAATACACAACAAAAAAAAATATTGGTATATAAGAGAGAATCATAAGTTGCTGTGGAAACATGAAATATTAGAAGATACATCTATAAGAATTATAAAACCAAAGAGATCCACATCTGGTTTCATTAAGTTGGGTAGTACTTGTTGCTGAAAGTTTTCAATTCAGACTTGACAATATCGTGAATTTAACAGTTTATAAAAACCAAAAGGTCAACTTTATGATATTATATTGTTCTTGCTATTGGATTTTGGAAGCAAGTATAGGTCAGCTTTTCCTTATTCTCAATTGAATCCTAATTAAATAAATCAATATCAAATTATAACCTGTGAAAAGGAATCAAACTTTTCCATTCATTTTTATCACAAACAGAGTAAATTCAAGAAACAATCTACAGAAAAGGCCTTAGAGAACAAAATAGATAAACAAGGACAGCATGACGCTAAATTATAATCAGAATCTTAAGACATTATTTTCCGACTTCCGCTTGCCAGGACCGCCTGTCTTTTTCAAATTATCCCTTTTTACTTGCAGACTACATGATGTACAAGAGTCCTCTATAGACATAAATATGTTGCATCATTCAGCATTTCTGTTTAGAAAAATCTAGTTATCATTTTTAATGTAGTAAGTTTCTCCATTAATTGTTATATTAAACTGTGCTATAGTACTCATTTACTGAATTGCATTGCAGTATTAGAAATGAAAGCAAAATTTTCACGTGACTTGACATATAAGAACCTTTTTTATCATTTACCATACGCATTGAACACCAAAAGACCCAGAGGCAAGGATGTCTCCATTATTGAAACCGATGTTAGTGGAACAGAATTTACATGGTCATTGAAAATGACTGAGCTCTCTAGGCCTTTGCCCATCCAGTAACAATGACAAACACATAACAAGCTGCAATGTCACAATTACACCCCAATTTGTTGGGAACCTGGGCTACCGACCGAAACTTGTGCTTGTTATTGGAAAGTTTATAGAGAAAACATATGGTAACAACCAACAACAGTATACGTAAATGCCATATGAATTATTGTAACTCCACATCACTATATTCATTTAACCTTCGACTAAAAGGCACTAAATTCCACCATATGTAGTCCCACAAGAACACATATGAGAAGAAAATTAATCTCTTCCAAGAAAAACTGCATGTATATGAAGGAAATTTGGCACTGGAACAGAACATATGTAACAGGCAAATGAACAATGGATCACAATAGAGCACCTTACCAGACTTTGTCAAATCAAGACGGCTGATACGTGCAACATAATATGTTCCTCTTGTACTGAGTTCCTGAACACTGATCCTGCACAACCCTTCAAGAACAACAATGTAGGTAACCCTCCCACTTGGTTTTTCAACTCCTCGGGAGAGGTGCAAAGCTCTAGCAGCAACTCCTCTGAAAATCAAAGTCTTGTTAATGAAATTTTATAGCTAACATAAATATTCAGATGCGTATTTGTGTCATAAGAGCTCTTATACAAAGTGAACAAGCCTAGGAAATAGTTTGTTTGCCATCAGTAGAAATGACAATGGTCTAAGATATATTACTCAATATCTCAATTTCACCCCATGGCTGGTGGACAAATAAGTATTTGAGAAATAATATCTATTGTCGAGAAACCAGTTCAAAGTTGATATCAATCCCTTGATTAAAACTACTAACTCTCCATAGGAAAGGAGCTTACTCATTCTAGCAAAAGTTATGTACTCCACACTCTTTTCCTGGCCTAAGAATGGGTGTGGAAAGGAGATACAATATGCACATGATGGTTGCAGAAATAATACAGGATAGCCAGAAAGGATTTGTATAGCTGAATCAAATAGTTAAGATAACAGGTTCCACTGATGTTTTTCTACATAACAAAAGATGCATAATGTATTATTTAGCCTCAAAACAATTACATTGATCAGCAGAAACTGAAAAGTCCAAAAACCCTTAGATTAACCAAGTAGACAACTTCTACTGAAGTTTTTCAACTGTATAAGAAAGCTTAAGCACCTAAAAGTCAGAAAGGATTTGTATAGATGAATCAAATACTTAGGAAGTTAGGATAACAAGTTCCACTGATGTTTTTCTAAATAACAAAAGATGCATAATGTATTTCTATTTAGCCTCAAAACAATTACATTGATCTGGTAGAAATTGAAAAGTCCGAGAACCCCTAGATTAACAAAGTAGACAACTTCTACTGAGGTTTTTCAACTGTATAAGAAAGCTTAAGCACCTCAATCGAGTTGTGTGATTAAGATTACTTCACAACTTTGGTGTCAACGTAGGTACCTCAGACCCTAGCAGCTTGATATAAGACTTAGATAACTAATTGTGTACATCATCAATATGTTGGCCAAGGGATATATCTCGCTCTTTTTGTCCTCACAGCATTTTCCATAACTACAGATCCATTTGGAATAGCCAAAGGAACATCCTCATGTCCAAAGGATTAACATAACCAAAATTGCCAACTCTCTATGCTTTCTGTTACGAATTAGTAACTTTTTTAGCCGTGACCTCTGGGTCGACGCGACTGATTTAGGGCTCCGAATGGCTGGGATCAGACGTGGCTTCCCTCGGGATGTTGTGGTGGCTGACACAGGGGATCTGGCTGGAAAGTTCTGCGGCGCCAAGTGGATTCAGCAGCGGTCGAGTACCTGCACACAGGTCGGGTCGGTTGCTCGGCCCGACCCCTCCGACGATCAAGTTAGTGATGGTGGAGAGGAGTTTTTGAGTGATCTCCCCGCTTTGCCCGTTGGGAGCCAGGGGGTATTTATAAGTGGGTTTGATGTTACCTGATGTGCCATCCTGCCGGGGCAGGGTCGTACCTCTGACGGCGTCTGTCGTCGTCATGGACGTCGCGTGGAAGGCCGAGCTGCCGCAGGGTATGGGGGGTGTCAGTCAGCGCCTTCGCCTGCCTCGATCGGCCGCGAGGGGTCAGCCGAGGAGGTTGTTCGGGTACGGTGGGTGTGGGTGCGTGTTGTGTCGTTGTTAATGCTCGTCCTGGGGCAGTGCGCCGCCCAGGGTGTCCGACGTGGGGGTGTATTACGTCAAATCCGGGGGTTACGTCAAATCAGTTTTTTACCCCTATCACTTTCCACTCTGGAATTCTCAATTGCAATATACATCTTTTAAAGATCTAATTAGGAATCCATCCTTACAAATGTAAAATAAGATAATTACAAAAATGAGATATCTGTCTCTCTGGTCATCCATTGTAATGCGACTCAAAGTTTCAAACACATCCAACAGATAGATCTTTTTAAGTTCAACATGGATGACTTATATTGGTTTTTTCTGAAGAACACATGGTAGTAACTGCAACAATAAAGTAACACTCAGCTGGCTACAAATTTTAAACACTTGAATTAAGATAATAAGTTTTGAGTAGCTATTAGCATAGGAACAAAAAGAAGCCAACCATCAAGAAACCTTAATTTGCTATATTTTGACGTTGAAAGTAAAATTTGCACCTGCAATTTATTGAAACATAATAGAAATTCTTGGAAATGGATATTTACAATACCCACCTGTGGTGCCAGTGCATAAGTTCCTGCTCGTTGTTTGCATCCTGATTCTGAAATTCTCCCACATCTGCTTTTGCTTTCAGACTTTGCTCCCCTGAATCGCTCCCCATACCTTCAGATAGCCGAACATGAAACCAAATATTCTCCTTAATCAGCTACGGAGATAGACACAGAACCAAATTACCTGGAGCTATCATTGACCCCACGGCGGCAGCCTCAGTATCCCTAACTGGAAGCACGCCAATCAAACCCTTCTCTTCCTTATGCCACAGCTCTTGCTCCACCAATTTCACACTGCAAAACAACACATTAGCACCACAATCCCATACGATTAATCAAAACATTGCTAAAAGAAAAAATGTATTAAAACTATCGCTCACACGTAATTGGTAACTAAAGCATCGCAATTCAACCAAGCACACCATTTTCAAAAACTTCCCGTCTTCATTAACATAAACCAAGGGTATCCCACTAACGCGCCCTTTTAACCTAACCGTCTTCATTAACGTTGTGAAAAAAAAAAAAGTTTTTTTTTTTTCACAACGAATCCAACCAATTATCAGTAGAATTCCACTAAAACTATATTTCGGTGAGAAAAGCAGAGATCAATCAGATTGATCTTTCGATCGTCGATTACCTGCTCGGCGAAGTACAGCGGATACGGATGCTGGCCCCAGGCAAGAGGACCTTGTTCCTGAAGGGCAGGATCGCTAGGCGACTCGGCAGCTCCGCCAATTCTACCATCTTGTTAGACACGGAAGGAGAAGAACACAAGGTGAAGGTTTTTGGTTTTGCGGGGAGCGGGGAGCGGGGAGAGAGAGAGAGGAGAGGTCAGCGCTCAGTCGTTATCTCGGGCAGGGCAGATACAGAGAGTGACCGGGAGGGCCCGTGGCCCAGTGCCCGTGGGGTCGCCGACCCATTGGGCCCCGCCTCTACCGAGCCCCCACAGCCGTCCGATGAGCGGATAAGGTTCCTAGGCCGCTCGTACGAAAGGCGCGTCGCGTGCGCTGAGCAGGGCGTGTTCGCCACAGAGGTCTCAGTATGCTTCCGACAACGTGGCGGTTAAAGCGGCATCCACGTCGTTGTTAAGTCGTGTCTCTCTAGTCCCCCGTTTTCAACTGGTCAAAATCTCTGTCTCGCTGTTTCATGTGGAGCATCCACATTTTGGAGTCGCGCACCGGTTTACACGGTGCTCCCCGCTCCGACAACAAGCGATGGTCACCTGTCTCGCACAATGCAGGGAACACCATTTTTTATTCACGATCCCCAGCACACGGCTTGGGACCCACCATTTTTCTTGAAAGAACACCGTGATTCTTGTCCCGCGGGAGGGGGGACGACACCGATGCTTGCGAATGACTACTAACGGTAACCCGCGAATTGTCACTCGAATTAATGGAAAGGAAGTCCCCGAACAGTGTTCACCGTCCGATCTCGATCGATTGGTCGATAGAGCTTGTCAAAATTCATTGCAACTCTGAGAGACGGTACGTGATCTGTCCGCATATCTGTTTTTAAGTGGTCACTCGGCATATAAATTATATGGGTAATTTTGGAGGGATTTTTGAGAGATGGCATGTGCTATATCCGCATATAAATTATATGAGCATATAGGCGATTTTTGAAAGACAGTTCGTGATCACTTGGCATATAAATCATATGGGCGATTTTTAAGTGTGATTCATATAAATCTCACTATTGTTATAAATCCCACTGATTCATATAAACCGTGATCAATGGGTAAGTGTTTTTATAAATCATATAAATTTTATTATTTTTAAGTGTAATTCACTCGATATATAAATCATATGGGTGATTTTTTAAGACGGTACGTCATCTGTCCGCATGCCCATTTTTAAGTGTGATTCATTCGGCATATAAATCATGGTCAAGAGAAATATTATTATACCATCTCAAAAAAGTAATTAAAAAAATATTTTTTTATTAAATTATTATTATTATTATTATACCATCTAAAAAATGATAATAAATAAAATATAATTTTATTAAATATAATCCTCGATTATCAATCATACAATTATCTCGTAATCCCTTAATTACCAATCATATGAATATGATATTTTTTGGATTCATACTTTCTCAAACGATGATATTTTCTATGTTATTATGAAAAATTTTAAAATATCATCAACGTCTTAAACCTCAAAAATATTAAATCAATCTAATAAATATTTAAAAAATATTTTTTATCTCTTCTTCTTCGATTTTCAAATCGTTTCATTTAATTATCTATTTTTTTATCAGTTTATATTATTGATGATAAAAGATCCTTATGTGATTACGAGAACAAGAAAAAGAGGAAAAAGAATAAGAAGAAAAAGGAAGAAATATAAGTTAAATGGAAGAAGTTGGAGAAGTTTATTAGAATTAAGTTATGAGTTGAAGGCATTTACCTTCATTTTGCATGGAGGCATCTTAAGAATATTAGAAGTTCTCGAGATAGATAGTTGATGGGGGTAATAATTACGATAAGACTCGCATGACATCAACTGCCTTAGGTGATGCGTCACGCCTCTGTTGACCTGATGAGGCACTTGATCAACGTGGATCGGAACGCCTACCAAGGTGCATTAACGTCCTGTTCAGGTTTGATCCCTCACGCCACGTCAACGGCAACATCAGACTCTACCAGAAGTACGGTCCTGCTCCTTGCGGGCCAGCACATCAAGTAACGATAATTCTCACTATAAAAACCCTCGCGCTCTGAGGAAAAGAGAGGAGGAGACATAGAGATCTTAGCTAAAGAAACCCCCTACGACCATCCACTAACTTGATTGTCGGAGGGGTCGGGTCGAGTTCCCCGACCTGACCTTTGTGCAGGTGCGAAGGCGGAGGTCGGCCACCAAAGGCGCAGGTGGGGGTTCTTTCCCGGTGGAAACAGTGACCCCATCCTGATCGGACCAACGAAATCGGTCGCTTCAGCGATCCCTGGAAACGTCCCAGGGAGATCCCCTATCATCCAGACCCGAACTACATCGCGACGGCCCCAAGGCCACGGCTTAAAGTTGTTTCCACCAACATTTTTGGCACTAGAAGGAGGCGAGGGTTCTCTCCCTGCATGGCCTGCCCGCTTGCGCCGTGCTCCTCGGCTGCATGTTGCCCGAGACCATGCTTGCACGGCCTGCCTGCCTGCGCCGTGCTCCTCGATCGCATGTTGCCCGAGACCACGCTTGCGCGGCCAGCCCACCTGCGCTGTGCTCCTCGGCTCCATGCTACCCGAGACCACGCTTGCGCGGCTAGCCCGCCTGCACTGTGCTCCTCGACTGAATGTTGCCCGAGACCACGCCTGCACGACCTGCCCACCTATGCCGTGCTCCTCGGCTGCATGTTGCCCGAGACCACGCCTGCGCGGCCTGCCCGCCTGCGCCATGCACCTCGGTTGCATGTTGCCCGAGACCACGCCTGCGTGGCCTGCCCGCCTGTGCCATGCTCCTCGGCTGTATGTTGCTCGAGACCACGCTTGTGTCGTGCTCCTCGGCTGCATGTTGCTCGAGACCATGCTTGCGCGGCTAGCCCGCTTGTGCCGTGCTCCTTGGCTCCATGCTGCCCGAGACCACGCCTGTGCGGCCAACCCGCCTGCATTGTGCTCCTCAGCTCCATGCTGCCCGAGACCACGCCTGCACGGCCTGCCCGCCTATGTCGTGCTCCTCGGTTGCATGTTGCCCGAGACCACGCCTGCGCAGCCAGCCCGCCTACGTCGTGCTCCTCGGCTGCATGCTTCCCGAGACCACGCCTGCGCAGCCAGCCCGCCTGCGTCGTGCTCCTCGGCTGCGTGTTGCCCGAGGCCACGCCTGCCCGGCCTGCGCGCTTGCGCCGTGCTCCTCAGCTCCATGTTGCCCGAGACCACGCCTGCACTGCCTGCCCGCCTGCGCCGTGCTCCTCGGCTGAATGTTGCCCGAGACCACGCCTACGCGGCCTACCCGCCTGTGTCATGCTCCTCGGCTACATGTTGCCCGAGACCACGCCTGCGCGGACAGCCCGCCTGCGCCGTGCTCCTCGGCTCCATGCTGCCCGAGACCATGCCTGCGCGGCCAGCCCTCCTGCGCTGTGCTCCTCGGCTCCATGCTACCCGAGACCACGCCTGTGCCGTGCTCCTCGGCTGCATGTTGCCCGAGACCATGCCTGCGCGGCCAGCCCGCCTACGCCGTGCCCCTCGGCTGCGTGTTGCCCGAGACCATGCTTGCACGGCCTACCCGCCTGCATCATGCTCCTCGGCTCCATGCTGCCCGAGACCACACCTGCGCGGCTAGCCCTCCTGCGCTGTGCTCCTCGGCTCCATGTTGCCTGAGACCACGCCTGCGCGGCCTGCCCGCCTGCGCCGTGCTCCTCGGCTACATGTTGCCCAAGGCCATGCATGCGCGGCTAGCCCGCCTACGCCGTGCCCCTCGGTTGCGTGTTGCCCGAGACCACACTTGCACGGCCTACCCGCCTACGTCGTGCTCCTCGGCTCCATGCTGCTCGAGACCACTGCCTTTGCGCGACCCACCCGCCTAAGTCATGCCCCTCGATTACGTGACCGTAGCCTCCGCTCGGCCTAATCGACTGAGTTGTGCTCCTAGGCTGCACACTACCCCAAGGCCATCGCTACAACCCACCTTAATTATTAAACTCCACGACCCCTGCATCCTTGGCAACGGACCGGCAAACACCCGGCAGGGACAGTTTCTCAAAGCCGAAGCCATGCTTCGGACTCCCATTACAACAACCGATGCATAGCTTCCTTCTAGAGGGGAATATGATGAGGGTAATAATTGCGATAAGACTCGCGTGACATCAGCTGCCCCAGGTGACGCGTCATGCCTCTGTTGACCTGATGAGGCACCTGGTCAACGTGGACCGGAACGCCTACCAAGGCACATTAATGCCCTATTTAGGTTCGATCCCTCACGCTACACCAACGATAACGTCAGACGCTACTAGAAGTACGGTCCTGCTCCCTGCGGGCCAACACATCAGGCAACGATAATTCTCACTATAAAAACCCTCGCGCTCCGAGGAAAAGAGAGGAGGAGACACAGAGAACTTAGCCAAAGAAAACCCCTATAACCATCCACTAACTTGATTGTTGGAGAGGTCGGGTCGAGCTCCCCGACCCGACCTTTGTGCAAGTGTGAAGGCGGAGGTCGTCCACCAAAGGCGCAGGCGAGGGTTCTCTCCCGGTGCAAACGGCGACCCCGTCCCGATCGGACCAACGCAATCGACCGCCTCAGCGATCCCGGGAAATGTCCCAAGGAGATCCCATATTATCCGAACCCGAACTAAATCGCGACGGCCCCGAGGCCACGGCTTGAAGTTGTTTACACCAACAATAGTAAATAGTAAAAATATTTTTTTTATTAATAATTCTTTTTTATTATTTATAATTTTATTTTATAAAATTTTAATATTTCTAAGATATCTCTCTACAAATAGATATAAATATCGTTTTCTTCTTCTTCTAATCATTTTTATTTTATTTTTTTCTCTTTTTGTTTTTTTCTCATTCTACTACTGCTATATTCTTCTTGAGCAACGCAGCTAAAGTTCTGACGAATAAAATAAGAGATTGTAAAAATAAAAAGTAAGATTGGTAATTGATGAACTATAAATAGTAAAATTATATACATATATATATATATATATATATATATATATATATATATATATATATAAAGGGATTATCAATAGTAAGAGGATTATCAATAGCAAGATTCATAGCAAAATGGAATTATCAATAGAAATCAGTTTTTGTTATTTATAATCTTATTTTTAATATTCCTATGACACATCTCTATAAATGGATGTAAATACGTGTGCACTTAATTCTAAAAGAAGTCTTCTAGCTCTTTCCATATAACCTCTTTTTCTTCCCCCTTCATTCCGTTCTCTTCTTCTTCTAATTGCTAAATCGTCTTTTATTATTGATGACAAAAAATGATGAAAAATAATATAGATAATCAAATAGGATAATTTGAAGATTAAAGAGGAGGTGGAAAATGACTTTTTATATTTATTAGATCAATTTAATATTTGTGAGAAATGAGGTAGAAGATAATGTATTTTTATAATAGTTTGGAATATGATTTTTTAGGTCAATCGCAAAGATACTTTTGGGTCTTTACATAACTATTCGGATTATGAATTAACGATAATTAAAAAGTAATGAGTTTTTTTTATAAGATCATTTAGTCTCGTATTGATTGAGGAATATGGGAACCAAGAGCTCATAAGTCCGCTTTACTCTCAAAGGTGCCTTTTGGAGTTCATAAGCTTTGAAAGAGCTCAATCCTTATCGCCCAAAGCGGATAATTCCTCGCCTACGGGTTGCACCAAGGCTGGCCAAGTAGTCCTATATAAAAAAAATTCCCTATATTCATAATTTTAAAATAATATATATATTTTTACTTGATACTTGAAATCCCCCCCAATAATTTTTTTTTTTCTTTACCTCCCTTTCCTTCATTTTCCAATCGGTTTGGGTGAACCGATCCAATTAGAGTGTTTGACACTATATTACAATGTCTTCAACAATACATGAAAAACACTATAATATAATAAAATATAATTATTAAAAATATTATAACATAGTACACAAAATATTATATATATTTTTTAATATTTTTATATTTTGTTACAGTAAATATTATATATTTTTTAGTATTATTATATTATTGTGTTATAGTATTTTCCTAGTGTAGGAAATACTGCAATGTAGTGTAAAAGCATTATAAATATAAAGTTTCTACAAAATTTGTCTAAAAATATTATATTATAGTAAATTTTTATAATATATTATAAAATTTTTTTAATATTACTAAAATTACTGTAACATATTATAAAAACATTATAACTGGACCTGTCCACCTTATGGATCAATCCCTAAAAAGGGTATTATGAAAAGGGAGTGTTGTTTCCAAAACTTGAAAATAGAGAGTGATACCCACAAAAAAAAAAATCCAAAAATAGAGATTTTTTTAAATCGCTCTAAACATATATCGATGATTTAATGATTTGATTTACTAAAATTAAGGTTTTCAATTACCCGTTATAATGAATCCTACAGACACTCATTGCAACTCTTATAACTCAATATATGCTCTTTATCGCTAGCTGATAATTAAGATATTGGTCAGGTGATAATAAATCAGACTCATTTATCAAAAGATTGAGGGTTTAAAATTTTATTCAACATATTTATATATAAAATATTGTTATGGTGATTGTTTATTAGACCCATTTATCAAAAGATTGAAAGTTTAAGATTTCATTTAATACTTTTTTAACCTAAAATATCAATCTAATGATGGCATACTTATTTATCAAAAAGTTAAAAAAATTCAAAATCTTATCTATATATATTTTTAATTACCTTTAGAAAGAAATTATTTTTAGAAAATATATTTGACATTATATTTGGCAATCATAATCAAGGATCATAGGGCATCAAGTATATATATATATATATATAAGCTGGATTAAAATATTTATTAATTGATTTTAATTATAATTTTTTTGTTATTTTATATCATTTATGTTTCTGTTTGCTTCTGCATAGGCGTTCAGAGAAAAGGGAATTTCCAGACAAAGGAAACTCCAAGAAAGGCATTCTTATTCCAGCATAAAATCCTTTATAAGCATTTGTCTCTTCTTCTGTCTTCCACCTTGATCTTTAATGGATAAATTAATTCCTTTGCAGTTGAAATGTTGGATGCATTAATTCCATTGCTACATTGGGAGCATTGTATTTAAAATGATTAAATGTTATCCACTGCCATATTGCTCATCTAAAATGTAATTGGACTTGTATAAAATGGTACTGTAGACAAATGAACAGAAAAATCTTGAAGTCAACTTAGTTTTGAGAAGTTAATCCTGACAAAGTGTTAAGAGTGACATCAGGCTCAATTTTGAGTTGATAAATCTGATGGCATGTTGATACAAAATGATCCAGAGACTGACTTCTTCTTCAAGTGGAGTCTCTCCGCAGCTCAAGTTTTGGGACCAACCATTGATAAAGATTAGCTGTGAGATCTTCTTCAACCTTGGATCCACTCTTCAAAGAAGAATGCACTGATCTGTCTCCATGGCCAAGAGAAACAAAAAGATAGATAGCTTTGAGGAGTACTTTTAAGTCGACAGATGACAGCAGTGCTGTAGGCACTCACAAATGCCACCAAAACAGAGTCGACATCGATGAAAGCAACGCATCACTTTCCATGTTCCTACTGCTAATGCATCGTAGACCAAGTTCGGATTCGGAGTCTATAAATAGAATCCGATATCGATGGTCGGAGTGTAATATGAATTTGTTTTCTTACCTTTTCCCTTTACTCGAATAACTACCGTCCTTGTGATAGGGCTACCAAGGGGTCTGCGGGACCCGCTTATGACACGCAAGTGCGACCTCAACGTGTATGAAGAGTGTGCTTTTTGGTCTTATAAATACCGAAACGTGTTTTAGCCACCCAGCAGTGCTTGGGAACCAAAACGAAGTTTAAGGTCTTCTTTTTCTCTACGCTCTTCGCTTCTTGGATTCGGAGAAGGGAAGGATCGCCGTGAGCGAAGCGTCGGGATGAGAGGGGGCAGACGGCCGATCTACGCGGTGGCGGCATGGGTGAGGCGGCAGTCGTCAAAGGTGAAGGCGTTCCTGGGCGTGGTGGCGGGCATGGCAGCCCTCGTATTCCTCCGATTCATCGTCCACGACCACGACAACCTCTTCGTTGCGGCTGAGGCTGTTCACGCCATTGGAATCTCCGTCCTCATCTACAAGCTTACCAAGGAGAGGACCTGTGCCGGTGCCTGCCTTGTCTTCCCATTTCTTTTGTTGTTTTATTTTGATCTGTTATGGATGCAAGAAATTGGCTTTCAAGTCATTGAATCTGATAAATTCGTATCTTGTTTTGCTATTGTGTGCTTGATTTGTTTTTGGATGGAGCAGTGAGAAGGCGGATTCTGAAAATTTTTAGATTCAAGTTACAGATGCCCTATATATGATGAACAGAAAGATATTTGCCCTTCCCTTCTGATGGAACATATGGGCTGAGGGAGGATTTGATTTTTCGTTGAGGGTTCTGATTTAGTTAAGAGTTCATCTTATTTAGATTGATTGTTAACATTTGGGTTTTGATACGGAAGTTCAAGGGAGACTTTTTTGACACTGTCAATAGCACAGAACTATTAGTTGATTGCAAAGTTGAAAAGTTTTGGGGGCAGAAATTACTAAACATACAGAATATGGTTCGTGAGGTAACAGATGATTTCTTCGCTGATCACCAACTGAAATCCGTGAGAATCAAATGAATTCGACTACAGATATGCATCTAAATAACAAGGTAATTCCAGTTAATAATTTCTGGATCAAAGTAGCTAAGTTTGTAAAATGTCAACAAACAGTAGGTGGGAACTTCAGAGATGACATCTAAAGAGTCATGGTTTTTTGTATTATAAAGATCTGATTCAGACTAATGAAATTACAACTATCAGAGTCAAACTATAGGTACCAGATTTATTTGCTTGTGCTGGTGCCTTTTCCTTCAGGATATAAAGTTTGAGTAAACAGGCACCTTGTGTAATGTTTAGGTGCTTGTGTTCTATGATGACTCATAATCTTATTGCGTATATTGCATAAGGACTAACCTAATTTAGTAAGAAGATGAAAGAAAGACTGTGGGTGGTTGATGATGAGTCTAGAGCAACTTTTCTCGGTCTAACTGAAGCATGGGAATATGAGTAAAAACATATCTGCCTATGACTGATTTTAAAAAGCCTACTTTTGATTTATATGATTTGAGTTTATCAATCTTTTATTGTAAGATTTATGTTTTCCCATGGACTCTTGTTCTATCATTGTTGTTATTCCATCATTTAAAGGGCTTATGAGAAGACAGAATTGTGAAATATTTATAAGAAGTCGAACTGAGTTGTCTGATGCAAGTGCTCTATATTATTTTGGTTCTTTGCCTTTAATTGTATAGGAAATTGTGTTGCTTGTGTCTTGGGAGTCCGTTGTGCATTTCAAAGTAAATTAACTTTGATTTTTTTTTTCTTGGAATTTGGAAGATCCTCTTTCAGGGCATCAAATACTGTCTGAAAAACAGAACTTTCTAACTTTGTAGTTTATTCACATGCATCTTCAAATAGTTGATTGTTTTAAGGTTAATCAAGATATATATGTATTATGTAAATGTGAAGCTGTTTCTTATTTCTTCTTACTGTACTTAAATGGATTAAATTATCACTTTCTTTTTTGTGGCTTTATATTTCACGTTATTTACTACAATGACTACATTGCAGGCCTTTCGTTGAAGTCCCAGGACTTAACAGCTTTGTTTTTAGCTGTCAGAATGTATTGCAGCTTTGTTATGGAATATGATATACACACTGTGCTAGATACTGCCACACTTGCTACTACCCTTTGGGTCATTTACATGATTAGATTTAAACTGAAGTCAAGTTACATGGAGGATAAGGACAACTTTGCTATATATTATGTGGTAAGATATCTCTTTTATGTCCAATAAGTACTCTAAACTAAAGCTATAATTTTATTTTACTTGGATAGTTTGTATATGATTGATGAATTTGTTCTTCAATTGCTTTTTCTTCAATTTCAATTGGTTTGTATAAGAAAACATGCTTATAAGCACTATAATATTTTCTTCGGGTAAATATGAACACTATTATATGGTGTTATAATTTCATACCTTCTATTGAGTGCATTCTTTCTTTGATGAAATAAGGACATTTCTGAGAGAATATAGAGGATAAAGAAGTAATGAGAAGGGCTAGAAAAGAACAATGGAGAGAGAAATTTGATAAGCTAAATTTTGATGCCTAGAGACCCTACAAAACCTTTATTTATAACTTTTGACCTTTGCTCTTTCTTATGTTTATGCAATATGAGACTAAACTAGAGCTTACATGCACACAAGAAAATTCAGTCTCATATCTTCTCAAAGAGGATCTTAGTACTCTCAGAAATTGACTCTTTAACTATAAAAATATCTAGCCATACCTATACTAAAACATATTAGGAATTTTAAAGACATAAAACACTCCTAATAGGACTCCTCTTTAGTCCAAGTGGAACTAGTACTTCTCTTCAGCACTCAGTTTGGTCTTGACTTGGGTTCAATCTCCGTAGGTTTGATTTGGATGTGATTTAACATGGGCTACTTTAGTATGGTGACATTAGTAGACTCACCCACGTGTTGAGTGGTCAAATTAAAGATCTAGGCTAGCCTATTTAGGTTGCTAGGAACTGTCTTCTGTAGAGCCTTCACTTGTTAGTAGAATGTTAAATCATGACATGTGATCAAAATTCAGAAGATTCATCTTAAGCAAAAATTATACATGTGGCTTTTCTTCCTAACATCTTTTAAGCTAAATGCTATGTAAAAAGGTTGGGTTTAAAATACCATGGTTCGCCTTACCTGTCCATACTGGTGTACTGACCAGCTGTCGGTATGGTTTTGATTTATAAGATTATAACTTGATTGAGTTCTGCTTCCATTATGTGATTATAGGTGGTGCCTTGTGCTTTGTTAGCCCTTGCAGTTCATCCTTCAACCTCACATAATATCTTCAATAGGATTTGTTGGGCCTTTTGTGTTTATTTGGAAGCTGTTTCAGTGTTGCCACAGCTACGTTTGATGCAAAACACAAAGGTACAACTTGAGATCTGAGAACCTTGTACATCTTTGAATCGATATATTCTTACTGTATCAGAAAACATGCTTTGCAGATTGTAGAACCATTCACAGCTCACTATGTTTTTGCTCTTGGGGTTGCAAGATTTCTGAGTTGTGCTCACTGGGTCCTTCAGGTTTGGTTTGTTGTGAAACTTGTTTTACAGTAATGTTATTTATACTTAAATTCTGACAGGCTTCATGTGATTCATGTTACTAATTATCACCCATGTATGTTCAACAGTAATTTTCTTAAACATAATCATGATCATAGGATGATAATATACTATTTGTTTAGCATTATAGAGGTAAAAAAAAATGAAGGGAAGGAACTCCTAGCTTGCAAGACTATTTATTTATTGGGAAACATGGATTCATACACTAATAAATTGTCTCTTTTGTTGTCCTCTTATTATGTTGCTTTAATTCATAAGATAGTAAAGTCTTGTTGCTCTTTGAGACCTTAGTGCCATATTGTGGTTACAAGGTTTGCCTTCATACAACATTCTACCATGTGTATCTGGTTATGAAAGAAGGTAACAAGAAGTCTAGGGACCTTGTTGAACATCTCAGTCTAGATAAAATGGGTTGTCAAGGCAACTTGGATGGAGGTTGTGCTCGGAATTTGTAACTGGTTGGAGGTGAGACATGGTTTTCGTGGTTTTTGGATGTGTCAATCTGGTGGTAGATGTAGCTGAAAATAGAAAGAACTAGCAAGAGGATCATTGGTTCTCCCCATCGTCTCTTCTCCCTCTTGTTTACTAGTGTTGCCTCAGCAACAAATTGTCATACTCGACTAGGCAAAACATTGTGTGAACATCACATTTCTTTTATTTATTATTTTTGTTATATAATTTATCCCTACTTGTAACTGAATCAGATCAAATAATCATATAATGAAATAGTAAGAACACTTTTGTTATTATTGTGTTATTCTCTCTGTGTAACCCGTCTTTTTTCCATAAAACTATCAGTATTTACACTTTCAGCTAAAGGGAAATATTTAATAAATGAAAATCCATACAACATCATGCTCAGACAGTTTACTTTGGTCAAGTTTGATGTGCTGGTCCTGTTTCTAATTATACTATCAGTATTTAGACTTTCAGCTAAAGGGCAATATTAATTAATAAAAATCTATACAACATTTTGTTCATACAGTTAACTTTAGTCAAGTTTGATATGCTGTTCTGTTTCTCATGAAATCGTGATTACGATGATCCATGTGCCATTTGTGCCTTGTTTCTCATGCAGCTAAGTTGGTATGAGTTAAATATGGGCCTTTTTTTCCATATATATGTCCTAAAATGCCTAGATCTATGTGGATATTGTTTGAGTTATCTGCTATTTTCAGGTTTATAGTTAATGTAGTCTGAAATAAGTTTCATTAGTGTTGCCTTCGAGTTGCTTAGACAATTTTCACTTGGAATCTCTCTCCTAAAATTCAAAGGGTTTTGATGAAAAAAAGGAAGAACATAAATGTTCTTTAAGCAACTGGGAAAAAAACTTTAGTTTGTGAAATAAACAACAAGAACATAAATAACTATTTTGGAGGGATTTATGTAGATGTAAACATCTCAAAGATGAATTATCTGGAGACCCTTGCATATGTTACCATGTAGATTTGCTTAGTTATTTAAAATCTAGTATGAGATGAAAGGGATAGGCCGTTTGATGAGTCAGGCAAAAGAAGTCTTTGACAATTAGTTCCATTAAAAAAAAAGAAAAAAAAAGCTAGCTTCTTTGCCAGTTGTACTCTAACAGTTAACATGTCTTAAAGCAAACAAATGATTCATTTACAGGTCCTAGATACTCAAGGACGCTTGTTGACAGCTTTGGGCTATGGTTTGTGGCCATCAATGGTTCTCCTTGCTGAAATTGTGCAAACTTTCATCCTAGCTGATTTTTGTTACTATTATGTGAAGAGGTAATACAGCTTTTCTCGTTGTAGATTTTTGTATGCGATTTAATTTTCAGTCTCTAATTCTGCTTTTGCATCATCTTATATTTCTCCTGCAGTCTTGTTGGTGGTCAACTTGTGCTACGGCTTCCTTCTGGCGTAGTGTGATCCTCTGCACATATCAGTTTGAATTAACACACGACGAATCTATCGTCTTCTCAATACTTCAATGCCTCTTCTCTCATGAGAGGCCTGCTTTGTGGCATCCTAAGTTATGAAGTAGTCATTTTCATGCGTAGCAAGATTTTCTTTCTTTAAAGTGGTTAGAGATGGATTGTTAATGTGAGCGCCTATGGGATACATAATGGTGGATCTTGGGTTGGACTTTCCTTTTTTAAACATCCGATTGTTAGATTGTTAGCTAGCTTTTTCCTGTTGTACTATGCCGTTGGTCTGAAAAGAAACATTGCGAAGCATTGCGCACATTACTGTTTCTTGATAGGACTTGATGTTTTGAATATAATTATCAAACCAATGTGCCTCTACAGCCCTTTTATATAAATAGCTTATTCGGTATCCGTTCAATAATATAGTTTATGAGCACTGATCAATGCTCCGTTTCGTCCCCGTAACCATGACGAGGGACATGACGACACGATCCTCTTCTGCTTCGCTCGCCCTCCTTCCGTTGTCGCCACCAAATGGTCCAACCCTCAACAACGCCACCCCGTCAACGTTATCCATTCCTACGTTGTCCATCCCTCGCAGGTCCACCCGCTTCACCGTTTCTTCCCCACGTCTCCTGACTTCCACACCTTTGGCTGTAGCCGTGTCAGCCTTCGAATTGCTGACAGCCGTACCCAATCCCACGCTGTCGCTGACTCAGCTCGCCGTAAACGCGGATAAGCTCTCCACTTCAATTCGGATTCCCATGGTTTTCAACACCTCTATATATCAATTCGTTCGGAAGTTTTCGATTGACATCCCACTTAACCTCACCTCGAACAACTTATTCTCGCCTTGTGTGCCCATGATATCGTCGTCCACCCTCGCTTTCCCCACGCTTCGCATCCGGAGCCCCTCCCTCCCGTCTTCGTCGTCGTCGTCCTCATCTTCCCGTCCTAGCCGTCGCCTACTCTGGCCCCGCTGCGCAACGACTGCGGTGCCACCGCCGGCAGCTGCAGCGACGCTCTACGACGTCCTCGGGATCCCTGCCAGCGCCACGGTCGGGGAGATCAAGGCGGCGTACCGGCGGCTTGCGCGGGTGTGCCACCCAGACGTGGCCGCGGCTAGCAGGGCCGCGCCCGCGGACGAGTTCATTCGGGTCCATGCCGCCTACGCCACGCTCACCGACCCGGAGAAGCGCGCAGAGTACGACCGCAGGGTAATGGCAGCGGCCGCGCCGTCGATGGCGTCCGCGACCGTGGGGCGGCGGCCCGCGGGGCCGTTCTACTCCTCAAGTCCACGTCGGATGTGGGAGACAGACCAGTGCTGGTAGCTTGGCAGAAGCGGATTGGATAGAATAAGTACGAGATATCCGATCTCCATAGTGGGATAATATGATTTATGCTGATTTTTTTTCCTCTTTGAAAAATGTAGATATTTAGAATTTTTAATATATATTAGATACGATACGTATCTTAAATCTAGTCTTAACTCTTACGACTGGATGATATCTTGTCGATTTCCATTCATGTTGCGACAAGAATCTCGGGAAAGCAACGGCAGACTCTAACAGGGATTCCGCGCCCAACGTAGAATCTCTTTCACATTAAAAACTTGAAGAAAATTGACCGCAATTCACAAGCAGATCTGCTTAATTTCTTCTTGAAGAACTGCGGCAACGGGATTATGATGCCGTAGAGAGAGAGAGAGAGAGAGAGAGAGAGAGAGAGAGAGAGAGAGAGTAAAAAGTATCTAGATCATTTTGGCTGATGTTTTGATTAAAAAAGAAAAATAGTATCATTAATATGTGAGACTAAAAAGAATAAAAATATGATCCTTAATATAGAAAATGAAAAAATGTCCCTAGAATCTAAGGGATGAGAAAGTTGATGGCAGGAAGCTTCAGACACACTTATATCAACTAGAGTTTCTTAATTGTATCATTTTAAGATACTAATGCTAAGTAGAATTTTCATATCTCTATTCTAATGGTCAAGATAATTGAATCTAAATGACATGTCTAACCTTAGATTTAGATGGACTTTTGAAATATAATTGATCTCAAAGGGATATTATTGTAAGTTCACCCACAAAAAAGCACAAATTTTGGGTACATTTCATTTTTTATGCCTCTCGAGCTCACGAAGAACAAGGAGAGCTACCAACGGAGACTTGGCGCAGTGGTGGCGGCGGCAAGTGAGGGATCGAGGAAATAACTGGAAGCAACGAGGGTTACAGAGACGGCAGGTGGATCCGCGCACACTATTCGAGGCCGTGCAAGATGAAGCGGAGGGTCCTCGTCGCGCTCCTCGCCCTCGCCGTCGTTCTTCTCGTCTTCTCCGTCGTTCACAAGGAGGTCTAAGCCGTTCCTCCGTCTCTTTCGGCTCCACTGCCCTCCTTGCCTTTTATTCCCCTTTAGGATCTTGAATTATATGTTTTCTCTGCTAATTTTTGTTTTCGATTTCACTTGAACTTGATGCCTGGACATGCGCTCTGTCATAATTCTTGATCTTGGTGGTGAATTTGACCAATGATTTGGGTTATCGTGAAGATTGCTGCTTAATTTCTAATATTCTTTGTGAATCTTATCAGAAAAAAGGAAAATTGCTATGAGATTATAACTGGAAGCCAGACGTCTAACGCGACCTAATATCCTTTTGGCATCACCTGACAGTAGTCTTTTCACTTCAGTAATTCCTTTTATTTGATCTAATTTACACGGTGCTGTTTTCAAACACTGCTTAAAAGTTGGTGAGATCACTATCACATTTCAGTTTTAGCGGATTGACATAAAACAGACATGACACTGTTCTGTGGTTATTTAAAACGTTTGTTTGAACTTGACAATTGAACAAATTATCCTTCTTCACTTTCTTGTCCCTTTGATTTAAGCAATTTCCACTGGCTTATGCGGATGGACCTTCTGTATGTTCTCATGCTTTTCTTCTTTGTCGACATTTTTGGGTTTGTTAGTCTATGGTGACAAGCATAATATATGTAATGACAAGTGCAACATAGAAAGATGAAGATGTAGTGGATTAGTTGAAGGCCTTATGTCTAGAATATTTATAATTCTAATTAGACATGGTCATATTGGGATCTGTCATGGAATATTTGGCCATGTCCACCATTGATAGAACAAACTGAAAGTGGAAACATGGAAAAATTTGATAGAATGCCAATCATGTGGCCAACTTTGCCTTCACCTTTGCATTGCATATCAAGTTGGATTTCCAACCTAAATTGGCGTGATCATTGTAAGACTTTACAACAACAGACTTGAAATTCAGTATATTGGTTATAAGGAGTGTGAGAGGTTGCATATCGAGTTGGATTTCCAACCTAAATTGGCGTGATCATTGTAAGACTTTACAACAACAGACATTAAATTCAGTATATTGGTTATAAGGAGCATGAGAGGCATTCCGTATAGTTGACTATATAATAATTGTTACTATTATTGTAGAAAATAGTATCAAATGTAGTACTGCTATTATATTCTTTGCTCTGGAATGAACCATCCATCTTTTAACTTTTTGACTTGGTGGATGGAATAATAATGTCAACTCTTCTGGTTCAAACCTATTGTCCGATTGTATTAGTCAAATATCGGTGCTGGTAGCCTTGTAGCCTGGGAAAAGGTTCATTAGCATCAAATATAGTGTTGTCATTAGATGATAATTCTGCTGTGCTGAAAGAATTAAAGCTCACTTGTTTTAAGTCTGTGTAATTCTATGCCAAAATCTAAGTTATGCATCTTGATTTCATGTCTTAGGTATGGTAAAACTTTTTGAGAAAGACCTTTGCTTTTGTCCTTTTGTTAAAATATACATTAAATGTTTTAAATGGCTTAGTACTAGTGTCAATTGATATGATTGCCTGAGTTACTATTATTTTCATGGATTTGTGGTGAATATTATGGTGCTGCATGTGATGCAAGCATCAGGTTCATTTAAGCACCCAATAGTGTCAACTAAATGTTCCATGTAGTTATCAATATTTTCAGAAATATGATGCAGGATATAAGAACTTGGGTTATGTTTGATAAGTAGACAGTATTTCTCATCTTTTTTGTGATTTTGAAGTTTATAAATCACAGTTTACTTTATCCTCTAAACAGACCTATATAAGTATAAATTACTGAAATTATATTATGGCATTCTAATTAGTTTTTTTGCATTCTATTAAAATGGTGGTTCTTATTAATGAACTTTAAGTTTTTGACTAATTAGTTTATTTGAGTTCTGTTTTGGTGCTAATAGAACTTCTGAAGAGAGTTCTTATTGTAAGTAAAATAAAGCTGCTACGACCTGAAAATTTTGTGATTCTATTATGTAAGGCTTTGTGAAATCTTCCTTCTAATTGAACAATAAATTCATTTGCATCTTAGCGTGAATCTTTTAGGATTTTTTATGTACTGGATGTCAAACTGTCACATCCCATATTTAAAAAAAATAAACTATCATTTCATAGTTCATAATTTACAATTCTTTTTTTCCTTTGAATTAAAATCTTTATTTTTACAACACTAAATATTTTTTAATAAAAAAAAAACTATATTTTCTTAGTAGGGGCACAAGTGATGAAAAAGTATCTTCATTTAAGTTTCAGATCTATTACAAAGTAGTAGGGTATTTTGAAAATAAATATAGGATAAAAACACATCAATAATCACACGTAGTAAAAACTTTTGAAAAATCATAAAAATAATCTTCAATAGTCGTGAAACATATACAAATGTTAATAATTTAATATGAAAGGATAACATATCAGTTTATTATGAAACTCATGTGTCAGAAAAACAATGATAATTCTTATGTAGTAAATAAAATCATGTATCGGTCATATGCAACACATCTCGATGACATACATAACAGTTATATAACAAAGGCGTACATCACAGCCAATAGTGCACTCTCCCAACAGCGGATGGAGAGGTATACTCTACTGGATAGATTCCTCTCAACAACAGATAGAGAGAACTTATCTCGCACTCCCAACGATGGATGAAGTGGTATCTTTCATCTACCCAACTGAGGACACATTTATCCCAACAATGGATGGAGGAATCGTCTAACTGTCATGTTTGACGACCTGGTAGTCCCCTTAGGAAATCACCTTATCTACCCTCAGTAGAGATACATAGTCAACTATGATTATTCATTTACATTTATCTATTCATTCATGCATGCATTCAAGAAGTAGTTTGATAAAATATTCTAAGGGACCATGCTTGATGTATGACTTATTAAACTATATCCATTAGTGGCTCTGCATTGTGATGGACCTATAGCTCCCTTCACATGTTGTACTTTCAACGTGGACCACACAGCATAATCACATATACTACGTGGTAACAATCACATTAATATCATCAATTTAATCTAAAAATAGGAGAAAATCAATAATCATTTTCATGATTCTAAAATTTAAAACTAATTAAATAATAAAAAATTATATATAAGTTCTTGAAACATAAATATGTCTAATTAAATGAATTAGAACTATTATTAAATTAAATAATCATTCTAACATACAATTTAATGATCATTATTTATTAATAATGTTTTAAAATTAAAATATTATTATTATTTAATTTTGAGGGAACTCCCTTTTTATTGGAGAATATGAGCTCTCCCCTAAAGGTAAAAATAATTTATTTTTATTTTGCTTTCACACACAAAGATAGAATTGTAATATTTATTTCTTATGTTCACACACAATAATGAAATTTGAACTATTTACTTTCTAAAAATCACATCTCTCATTAGAAAATAAATAAATTAATAATTTAATTGATTGACAATTTTTAACTTGTCCATATAATTAAAAAATCAATTTTAATCATTTCTTTAACCATACTACATAAACTAGGAAGTTAATAATTTAAATATAGCAACACATTATTAATGGTAATTAATTATGTTAAGGGAGAAATAATCATCGATGATTACTGATGAGGGTAATAATGGCGACAAGACTCGAGCTGACGTTAGTTGCCCTAGATGACGCCTCACGCCTCGATCGACCCGACAGCACCTGGTCAAACGGATTAGAACGCCGGCCGAGGCGCATTAACAACCTGCTCAGGCTCGGTCCTTCACGCCACGCCAACACCAGTGTCAGACGCTACCAGGAGTACGAGCCTGTCCCCTACAAGCGAGCACATCAGGAAACAGTAAGCTTCCCTATAAATACCCTCGCATTCTGAACGGGAAGGGGGAGGCACACAAGGAGAACTTAGCTGAACAAACCCCCTTTACCATCCACTGACTTGATCGTCGGAGGGGTCGGGCCGAGCACCCCGACCCGACCTTTGTGCAGGTGCGAAGACGGAGGCCTCCCGCTAGATTCCCAAGCGAGGAGCCCCCTCTCGGAGGAAACGGTGACCCCGTCCCGATCGGACCACCGCGGCCGGCCACCTTAGCGGTCTCCAGGGTCGTCCCGGGAAGATCCCCCATCATCCGGACCCGAACCAAGCCGCGTTGGCCCCGAGGCCACGGCTTAAGGTTGTTTACACCAACAATTACACAGATAGTATTAAAATTAGAGACTGGGTTTGAGATAACCAATTTATTTAGCTGAAGGTGGGGTAAACCTCTGGTGAATGATGATTCCTTTTTTTGCTTAGTTTTATGAAGTAGTTTGTATTGAAGTAACTAAGTTTTGTTTTGTTTTTTTTTTTTTGTGATAGAACATATCATGTTCTTTTTAGACATCATGAAAATATCAACGATGCCATGTGCAAGGACTTCCTCAATTTTGGTTGTTAAAATTATGTGACATTTTTGCTGCCTACTCCAATGATACACAATCATAGTTAACTTTTTTGAATTTATAAATTCCAGCTGAAGATCAAAATAGTATCATTATGTTCAGAACTCATTGTGATCTTATGCAGGTAGGATTGTTATTGGACTCTATGGAGAAGTGGCGCCAAAAACTGTTGGTATGTTTAACTCCTAGTTTGTCATAATTCTTGGGCTTTTCACTTTAGACACAGCTGCCATTCTTTTGAACTTCGGAAAATTGTATATGGGACATCGGTATACTGTGGCTGATAGTTTGCTTAAAGTGATTGGTACATGAACATGTATTTGTCTGTTCCCTAGATGTTGTTTTGAGTCTTTTAGTAAGCTACACATGCAACCACTTAGCATATATGCACCAGTTGGGTGGAAACAAGTGTACAGTACAAGAATAGTGTGGAACTTTCAAGAGATGCTGTGGGAAGGTTTTCAGAACTATACCTTTCCAACTTTTTTAATATACAGATTGGTTGAAATTCCCAAATTTTGGATATACCTTTTAATGTTGATTGTTACTGGAAGTGTTATAATTATTTTTTTGAGTATGGACTATAATGTTCTTAATTACACACAAAAAGAGAACTTTGGATATGAACATGTCCTCCAGTTAGGTATTTTTACCATATCTTGTTCCCGATATGTCAGCTAATACATTTCTTTTTTTCTCGTGGATAGTGCAGAAAATTGTAAAGCTCTCTTCACAGAGGTATTTGCACTTACATCAGTAGCTATTCCTGTGTTGTTATTTGATTTTGTTCATCTTTTATCAAACATGTACATTCTAACAATTGTATAGCACGTATGATTTGGTAGCAGGTAAAAAGGGCAACAGAATTGGTGTAAGAAATTATCACTACAAGGGTACAAAATTTCATCGCGTAGTTTCCGGTTTTATGATACAAGGTGGCGATATCACTAACAGTAATGGCAGGAGCAGTGAATCTATCATGGTGGCACCTTTCCTGATGAGAACTTCACCATAAAGCATTCACGTGCAGGTTTGGATTTCCATTTCATATGTTGTCCTAAGTTATATTTCTAAATTCTAGTGACCTGGGGCTGGCAATAAGTGAAATTTAGGTTTTCCATATACATGATTGTAATGTTCTTGAAGTTTCTATTTAATGCAAAATTAACTGGACAATACCCCTTGGATTTTCCCTTACAAAAGCTAATTGTTAATATGGGAAAGAATCAATGTAGACAACTTATTGTTAGAATATGTTCGGAAAAGAAGTTTGTTCTTGTACAAAACTTATTGATTCATTTACACAGTTAACTATAGTGATTAATTATCTAATGGTACTGTTTGGCACATGCAAGACATCTTACCAGCTTGTTTTGCCCTTCCAGGAATTGTTTCAATGGTGAACAGGGGGCCTGATACCAATGGATCCCCGTTCTTCATCACCACAGTTAAGGCTAGCTGGTAAGGACCACTTCAATTTCACATCATGTAATAGTGCCAATATTGAGTGGTTTCAGTTCAAGTATCTAAAGTTTCATTTGTGCTAGATGGGGAGCATGTTGCCTTTGGAAGGGTTATTCAAGGTACGGATACGTTCTTTGCAACTGATGGAGGAGCAGGAACATACATACAATGGGAAGCCGAGGAAGAAGGTTGTCATCGTCGACACAGGAGAGATACCAAAGCACCGATGGGATGAAGAAATCAGCCGCTTTTGCTTCCTTGCCACCCCATGCTGTTGCTGCAAGAGTAGTAGGAGTTAGTGGTTCTTGAGGGCTAAGGCTACACCACCACATTGCTCGTGTAAACCTTGTTAATGTGCCTTTGAAGTCATCACTTAATCAAACGGGGTCTTAACCCTTTCGCTTCACTTGGTTGCCTATAGAAATTTGAGCTTCACAAAAACTTGAGCTTTCTCTGATTGATTGAACCAGAGATTTACTGTTCTTAATACAAAGCAGAGATTTACTGTTCTTAATACAAAGCAGATCGATTGCACGTTTATCACAACATCAAATTCATAATTGTTAGAGCTAGCCCCAGAAAATTTACCAAAAGATAATTTTGACAACACAACAAAGACAATAAAGCGGAAAAGATAATTTTGGCAACACAACAAAGACAATAAAGCGGAAAGATAAAAGCGACAAGAACAAACAAAACACCAGAACACCAGATATACGTGGTTCGGTCAATTGACTTTGACTACAAATGCCTTAGGAAGATGTTCCTAGGCCATAAAACACCTTCAGCTTCCTAAACAAGAAGACTTCAAACCATAAGCAGGTTTTCTTGTGATGCCTGCTGTACTTCTTGTGGTGTGTCTAACATCAAAGCTCAGGCCTTTATTTATAGTTCCAAGACGAGACAACAAGTCTGATTTTCCCGATGTGGGACTATGGGAATTGCCAAACTAACAAATCTCCACCTTGGCATGTCCCAACAAAACTTGCTCCACCTTCTTCACAAAAGCCCCAACGGGCAATCACCAACAATGAACACCAACCAAGTCCAAGCACTGCTTGAACTTGTAAACCGGAACATGCTTCGTAAGCATATCAACTGGATTGTCCTTCGTATAAATTTTCTGAACAAGGACCTTTCCCTCAGCAATCAACCACTTAGCGGAATTATCAAAAGAAACTGCATCTGAATAGGTAGTAGGCTCACCAACTTCACTTGTCTCTTTTGCAACAGACAAAGCATATGCAACCAAATTTGCATACCTTTGTGGTGGTCGAATATCTCTCATATGACCCAAACGCATATGCCATAATTTGGTAATGTCAGAATCAGACAATGATGATGACGAGACTGCAACTGAACCTGTGACAGTAGTTCCCTGCAGAATATACAAGCTACCAGACCTACAAGCTTTCATAACAATAAGAGCACTTCTAGAAACTTTCATAACTCTACCTTCAGCTGTGTATTTACACCCAAGGGCCTCTAGGGTGCCTAAAGAGATGAGATTCTTTTTCAAATCAGGAACATGTCTAACATTAGTGAGCGTCCTCACAATACCATCATGCATTTTAATTCGGATTGTTCCTCTACCAACAACATCACATGCAGCATTATTGCCCATCAAAATAATTCCACCATTACAAGATTCATATGTGGAAAACAAATCCCTATTGGGACACATGTGATAAGAACAACCTGAATCTAAAATCCATTCATTTTTAGACTTTGTCCTGTCATCAGTAGCAAAGAAAATATTTCCAAAATTCTCATCAGATGCTACACTAGCTTCAGCGGATTCAATAGTTTTCTCAACAAATTTTTCCTTTTGCTTTAATTTATTTTTCAATTTAAAGCAATCAGATTTAATGTGTCCCATTTTATGACAATATCTACATTCCAAATTTCTATGTCTGGATTTAGATCTAGATTTAGATCTAGATTTAGATCTACTACTGTCAAATTCTCTTTTATCCATTTTATCCCTGACAACCAGACCCTCAGCCTGATTTCCTCTACTTTCCCCGGTGATATCTCTGTCTATTTGCTCCTTAGATTTTAGTGCAGATTTAATTTCCTGATACGAAACTGTTTCTTTTCCATAAATCAAAATATCACGGAAATGCTTAAAAGATTGGGGAAGAGAACACAAGAGCAACAAAGCCTTATCCTCATCATCAATTTTTGCATCTATATTCTCCAAATTCATAACCAAAGAATCAAACTTATCAAGATGCGAGAGTATAGATGTACCTTCAACCATCCGAAGCATATACAGACTCTGCTTCAAGTAGAGACGATTCTCCACTGTCCTCTTCATGTACAAGGCTTTAAGTTTGTCCCACATGCTCTTAGCCGTAGTCTCCGTAGCTACCTCCCGTAAAACCTCGTCAGAGAGATTTAGAATGATGCTGGATCGGGCCTTCTTATCCATACCCACAAGATCTTCCTTTGACGTACCATCTGGAATGTTCTCAGCACCCTGAAGTGCCAAATCAACTCCGTCTTGAACCAGAATGGCCTCCATCTTGAGTTGCCACATGCCGAAGTTGACATTTCTGTCGAATTTCTCGACAACAATCTTTGTTATTGTCATCGTTGCCAAAAGATCCCAGAACCGGGCTCTGATACCAGTTTGTTAAAGCTAGCCCCAGGATATTTACCAAAGGATAATTTTGGCAACACAACAAAGACAATAAAGCGGAAAGATAAAAGCGACAAGAACAAACAAAACACCAGATATACGTGGTTCGGTCAATTGACTTTGACCTACATCCACGGAAGAAAGAGGAGCAAATTACTACTATAAAAGAGGGACACTTACAAATGCCTTAGGAAGATGTTCCTAGGCCATAAAACACCTTCAGCTTCCTAAACAAGAAGACTTCAAACCATAAGCAGGTTTTCTTGTGATGCCTGCTGTACTTCTTGTGGTGTGTCTAACATCAAAGCTCAGGCCTTTATTTATAGTTTCAAGACGAGACAACAAGTCTGATTTTCCCGATGTGAGACTATGGGAATTGCCAAACTAACAATATCAACTAAGCACACGCTTTCCAATGATAGAGAATCATTGACAGCAGTAATAGAAAATCATTGGAAGCAGCATATCAGATAAGAAATGATGGATTTATTTTTAACATATCATTAATATATATTTTAAGGACTGCTCAACTAAAATTTTAAAGATAAAGACAATCAAGATATAAGAATTTTTCATAGAGCCAAACAAGACATCTCCTGTAGTAACTCATAGAGTCACCATCCTATGATATACTAAGAAGGACAACTTTAACCCAAACAATTCAAGACAACTATCATGAGTCATGATATCCTAACAACAATAATTTACAAAGAATTATATGTCAACTGTCTAATAAAATTAGACTTATAATAAAATTATATTAATCTCGACAAAAGCTCAACATCACACCCAACTAGTATCAAGCAAAGATCACGAACAATCCGACTACTCATCATGGCAATTGGATCATCGCACTTCACATCATATTATCTTTAACTTACAAAATTTATTCATCCATGCTAACTATGACGGTAATAAAGATATCATCAATGGAGATAACAATAAAATTCTTCACTCACACTAATTTACACGTGGTTGCTTTTAAACTTGATGATATTTTATATGCACCCCACAGAAAAAAAGATTCTTATATTTATCTCTCAAATTTCTAAACAAAATAATACTTTTATTAGGTTCATTCCTAACTTGTTTCTTGTGATATGCATAGGGGTATCCTTCGTCAGAATAAAAATAATATCTACAGGTGGAAAAACAATATCTACAAGTGGTTATCATTAACAACTTCATAAATTGTCTAACCAATTACCATTGTTTCAATTTCTACCCCAATTGATGTATAGCATCATCGGTTTGGCCATCCATTATCCTCCATTTAATGTATTAACATCTCGTTACATTCTATAAAAGTTGCTCATTGTGACTCATATCGTAGTAATAAAAGTCACAAATTACCTTCTGAAATATCTTCTATATCTTACTTCGAACCACTTTAGGTTATTTACACTAATATCTAGGATCCTACCTTAATAATTTCCTTTGACAACTTTAAATTTATGTTATTTTTATGGATTATTTCATCAAATGTATATAATTATACTATCTCAAAAATAAATATAAACATAAATATGAAGTTACTTTAATCTTCACTCATTTTCAATAGGTGGTCCAAAACTTCGATAAGTCTAACATTAAAATAGTCTACTCTGATATCAAGCTTTAATATCTTACCTTTTAATCTGCAGTATATAATATATTAAGTCATCATCAAACATGCCCCAACTCGTTGGTTTCATCGAACAAAAACACCAATACTTGGTTAAAACCAATCTCACTCTCCTTCATCAAGTCTAAATGACACTCGTCTTATGGTCAACATCTTTTCAATCTACTCTATCATGTATGACCATGAACATATAACTTCGGTTACCATTTGAAGGATTGTCTCACAAACCTTATAGTCTTTATAGACTAAGAGTATTTGATTATTTGTGAAACATTGATTTTATCCTATACTTCACATAAGTTAGAATCGAGATCTAGGCTATCTTCATTGGGTATTCTCTTGAGTATCATGCTTTTTAATATTTTGATCCATAAATTAATAAGATCTTTATATCACATCATGTCATATTCATTGAATCTAATTTTTCCTTCTAAAATCTTACTCCTTCCATGGTGAGAGCCACCATTGCCATCCATCACTAGGTTCAGAGGGGAATAAACCAAACTCTCTGGAGACAATATCTTGTCAATTCTATGTCCCATAACTCAATTATTAGCACTCCTCGAAATCCCTACTCTATTATTGTTCTGATTTCACATTGTCACACGGCTTCACTCGATCATTATGCATCACCAATAGTTGTAGTTACACCCTCAATATAATAAGATATGCTATTTGTCTTCTTCTTAATTAAGTAACACCATCATGTGTCAGCTTGATTATGTATCACTAACTTATCACCAACTCTCATGCCACAAACATAACCTAGTCATGAACATCACATAAAAATATGCTTTAAAAATAATATTATTAAATCATAATAGATTTTTGATCTCTACACTTCCATAAACACTCTACTTGAGCCTACCAAACCCACAAAAATCACTCTAAGTTTAAAAATCCTCCTATTGACGTTAGGTCATGTATAAAGAACATGATGTCTTACTTGCATGAAACTTTGTGTCATTTAATCCATACAAAATATTTATAGAAGTAAGTAGATCTTTCATATAAAGTAAAACATAGATGAATCTATTACCAGATACAAAGCACATTTGGTAAATAAAAGATTTCACCAATGATCGAATATTGAATTTACAAAAACCATAAATTATGTCATCAAACCAACAATAATTTGATTTATCCTATGTTTAGTTATCACTAAAGGTTGACACTTATGATGGTTAAATGTTAACAATATTTTCTTGTAAAGAATCTTGACTGATGATGTTTTTATACAACAACATTTGGGTTTATTCATCCTCAATGTCGCAATCATATATACAAACTCTTAAAAACTATATATATAGACTTAATCAAGCTGCAAGAGCTTGATATAATGAACTTGGTACATTCTTAATGTCTATCAGCTTTGCCAATTTTAAATCAAATAGCTGATGACAAGAGAGACATCATATACTTATTGGTTTATATGGATTAACTCATCATGACATATGTTAGTGTAAACAACTTTTTAGTCGTGACCTCGGGGCCGATGCGGCTTGGTTCGGGTCCGGATGACGGGTCGCCGATTCCTTCGGGAGGAGGTTCCTGGCCAACGCGCCCGAAGAGAAACGCCTCACCTTCGTCCATACACACAGGTCGGGACGGGAGAACTCGACCCGACCCCTCCGACGATCAAGTCAGTAAATAATCATGGTGATGTTATTTTTTCTTCTCCCCCCCCTTTTCGTTAAGAATGCAAGGGTATTTATAGGGGAGTTCGGTGTTACCTGATGTGCCTACCCGCAGGGGGTAGGATCGTACCTTCTGATGACGTCTGACATTGCTATCAGCGTAGCGTGTGGAATCGAACCTGAGCGGTCGTTAATGGGCCTCGATTGGCGTTCCAACCCGTGTCAGTCACGTGGTGTCGGACTAACAAGGGAGTGGGACGTCAGCGGGTATCACGCAAGTCTTATCGTAATTATTACCCTCATCATTCTCCCCCCCCCCCCCCCCCCAAAGGAAGCTATGTGTCAGTTGCCGTAATGGGGGGGTCTGAGGCATGGCTTTAGCTTTAAAGAGCTTTCTTCGTCGGCCAAAGGCCGGTACACTGCCCTGTGCGTAAACTCGTAGTGCTTGGCGATCGAGGAAGGTCGGGTGAGCCGTCACGGCGCTGGGTAGTGAATGGCCAAGGAACCTCGAAGAGCGACTCACAGATCGGATTGGGCTCGGTCGTTGGGGCGGTAGCCCCCTCGGGCTAGTAGGTTGTGTGGGCGCGGTTTCGGACGTCATGAGGCCGAAGAGCACGATGCAGATGGCCGCTGCCGAGGAGCTAAACTCGGCGAACAGACCGCGCGGGCATGGTTTCGGACGTCGCGAGGCCGAAGAGCACGACACAAGCGGCTGCTGCCGAGGAGCTGGACTTGGGCGAACAGGCCGCGCAGGCATGGTTTCGGGCGTCATGAGGCTGAAGAGCACGACACAGGTGGCTGCTATTGAGGAGCTAAACTCGGGCGAACAGGCTGTGCTGGCGTGGTTTTGGACGTCGCGAGGCCGAAGAGCACGACGCGGGTGGCCGCTGCCGAGGAGCTGGACTTGGGCGAACAGGCCGCGCAGGCGTGGTTTCGGGCGTCGTGAGGCCGAAGAGCACGACATAGGCGGCTGTTGCCGAGGAGCTGGACTTGGGCGAACAGGCCGCGCAGGCGTGGTTTCGGGCGTCATGAGGCCGAAGAGCACGACACAGGCGGCTGCTGCTGAGGAGCTGAACTCGGGCGAACAGGCCGCGCAGGAGTGGTTTCGGACATCGCGAATGGGCGCCATCGGATCCGGGTGTGGCGTCGGCCGCTTCTCTTCTCTCGGGTCTTCAAGAGGCTGGTCAGTCCTCGCCTTTTTGTGCAGCGAGACTACCGTCAAGTAGCATCGTCTGGACTCTCGGGGGCTTCCCCAAACTTCACCTGTCCCGGCGGGGGTAGGAAACTTCACCATTTGATGATAGGTGGAGACTACAGCTATGATTTTGTTGAGGGTGGGGCGGCCGAGGATGGCGTTGTAGGCAGCAGGAAGATCCACCACCAAGAAGGTGGGCATCACCGTCTTTGTTCGAGGCGACGCTCCCAAGGTGAGGGGCAAGGTGACAGTCCCCAATGGCGAGACGGAGTCGCCGGTGAACCCCGTGAGTGCCGAGTAGATAGGCTTTAGGGATTCTTTTGTTAACCCCAACTTCTGGAAGGCGTCCAGATAGAGCACATCGGCCGAGCTTCCGGTGTCGATCATGATTCTCTGCACCTGGGCGTTAGCGATTCGAGCCATTATCACGAGCGCATCGTCGTGCTCCGGTGGCTTGACGTCCTCGAGAGGGAATGCGAGCTTGGGGTCGGGACCACGTTGGGGAGCGTCGATCCTGGCGGAACGGGCGTATGCCTTTCTCCCCGACATACTGGTTCCCCCAGCCACTGGTCCTCCGGAGATGACATCAATGTGGCGCTCCACGGGGCCCTCCGGGAGAGGCGAGGACTCCCCGTTACGTCGGATGTACCGACTGAGGTGGCCCGCGCGAACGAGCTCCTCGATCTGTCGCTTCAGTTCACGGCAGTCTTCGGTGTCGTGCCCATTTTGCCTGTGAAAGCTGCAATGCTTGGACTGGTCGGCGAGCTCTCGCGGGTTTTTCATCGGAACGGGAGCCCTGAGTAACCCTCTCTCTTTTATCTGGAGAAATATCTCTGTTCGAGATGTGCCTAGGAGGGGCAGAGGAGGCCTCGGAGCGGGTAGGTCGGATTGGTCCAGCCTGCGCCTAGTTGTGGCAGGCTGTTGCCCGCGAACCTGCTCTGGTCTAACCCTCGTGTGCTTTTCCTGCTTTCCGGCCATCCAAGCCTCAGCCGCGATGAACTGGTTTGCCCGCTGAAGCATCTTCGGTACCGCGGATGGGGGTCTCTCAATGAGGGACCAGAAGAATCGGGAAGGTCGTAGTCCTGTCATAAACGCCTGCATCAACAAAGAGGGGTGAGCGTCAGATAATCCCCAAATCTGCGTGGCAAAACAGTTCACAAAGTGGGAGAGGGACTCGTCCTCCCTCTGGTGTAGTTCGAGAAGCAAGGCAACAGACGGTTTTGGTCGCGCGCTGGCTAGGAAGTGGAGCTCAAAATCTCTAGCGAGCTGGTCGAATGAGGCGATGGTCCCGGTCCTCAGGCTGCCGTACCACGTGCGGGCTAGTCCCCTTAGTGTTGTGGGGAACGCCCTGCACATCAAAGCGTCAGAAGTTCCATACAGTGCCATTTGGGTGCGGAAGGCGGCTATGTGGTCCGCTGGGTCGGTGGAGCCGTCGTACGTGTCGAGAGAGGGGAGACAAAAATTCTGTGGGACCGTCTGATCCCGTATTTCGGGGACGAATGGGGATCCCTGATGTATGTCCTCCCCGAGCTCTCCTCTCGACCTGCAGACCTCTTTCTGTACCTCGTCAAGCCGTTGACTGACGAGGAGCAACTGGGCTCGCAGGGAGTCCATCGAGGCCGAAGGAAAGGCCTCGGGTTGGGTGTGGCCCCTCCGGTTCGTCGTGACTCGATCAGTGAGCGGGGACGACGGGACCCGAGGCGAAGTGGAAAGCTCCAGGGGCTGCGCCTGAGCCTGAGCAGGCGGCTCCTGCTGTCGCACCGGTTCGGTGGCCGGGGGATGCAGCGTTCCTGAGACGAGCGGAATAATGGACTGTATCATACCGGTTAGAACTTGGACCTAATGGGTGAGGTCGAGAAAAGCTTCGGACGAGACGGGCGGTGGTTTGATGGAGGGGGCGTCGGGCGGTAGCAAGCCCTGGTCATTGAAGATTCGCCAATAGCGTTCTGAAGTTGCGGCGGGGTATTCACTACGGAGAGTTATCCGCGGGGGATGTTCCCTTGGAACCCCGACCGGATGCGCCCCCTCGACTACGGCTTCGGCCGAGTCGGCCTGGCGATCCCTTGACATTGGCCCTCCTTCTAGCGCCATTATGTTAGTGTAAACAACTTTTTAGCCGTGACCTCGGGGCCGACGCGGCTTGGTTCGGGTCCGGATGACGGGTCGCCGATTCCTTCGGGAGGAGGTTCCTGGCCAACGCGCCCGGAGAGAAACGTCTCGCCTTCGTCCCTGCACACAGGTTGGGACGGGAGAACTCGACCCGACCCCTCCGACGATCAAGTCAGTAAATAATCGTGGTGAGGTTGTTTTTTCTTCTCCCCCCCTTTTCGTTAAGAATGCAAGGGTATTTATAGGGGAGTTCGGTGTTATCTGATGTGCCTGCCCGCAGGGGGTAGGATCGTACCTTCTGATGACATCTGACATTGCTATCGGCGTAGCGTGTGGAATCGAACCTGAGCGATCGTTAATGGGCCTCGGTTGGCGTTCCAACCCGTGTCAGTCACGTGGTATTGGACTAACAGGGGAGTGGGACGTCAGCGGGTATCACGCAAGTCTTATCGTAATTATTATCCTCATCAACAGATAACTCTATTAAGATCAAATAATTCCTTAAGCAACTAATAAATAAATTCTATATTAAGGATCTATGGCTACTAAGTTATTTTCTTGATGTAGAGGTTGTATTCACATTCATTATCTTTTTCTCTCTCAAAATAAGTATATTTTAGATGTTTTATCAAGAACAAACATGTAAAATACTAAAGAGATAGCTACCATACTCTTCTCCACTAAGTCATTCAAATTATAAGATATTAGTCCTACTACGAATTTCATATAGTATCAATATGTACTTTGGTTCGTAAAGTAATTACCTCTTATTAGTCCAAACATTCTATTTATAGTCAATAAATTATTATAGTCCATGTATTGATCCTTCCACTACTTGTCTATACCAAGGTATATATTGTATAATATCTTAAAGGGACTCTTGACTTTTATTTTTGAAAATAATTATCCTTTCATCTTCATGCATTCATTATGATTGGATAGGCAATACTAACGATAAAATATTTATATTAGTATATATTATCTTTATCAAAACAAACTCTATCAAAAGCTCCGACAAATAAAAAATAGTCTTATAATCGAGTATGAAAATTGAGTATTGTGTCATTGTCACTAGAGCTCAACTAGATTATCAACCTGCCCCATAAACTCGATATCACTTTTCAACCTAGTCCAATAATATATTATGACAATATCCATGCCATCTATTTATACTCAAATTTGATATTTTATTTTCATATGAAATATAATAATCTAATTTCACTACATCAAAAATCAAATTATCAGAAATAATTATATGTATCTCGTGTCTATATTTTTAATCAACTTATAGACTTTCTTACAAAATCACTTAGTTTGTATGATGTTCCAAATGCACCGCTTCTACATTATCATCCGTGATGGCAGCACAATTTTACGTTAGCATGATAAAAAAAATTATTGATAACAATAATAAAGAATCATGAAAACTACCAAATCGGGCAAAATGATCGATATTGAAACATTATATTTTTAACGTCTCATCAATTCTTAATTCAGAAATAATTTTTTATATCCATAAATATGATTGAACGACAACAGTACTTTCCTCGATGTGTATAAATGTAAAACGTCTTTCACTCGAAGACTAGGATTGGGTTTGCAATTGAGACACCTTTTACGCCTAGTTAACGAAGCACCTTTGCGGCTTTGCCCACTGCTAACGTGCAGTTCATAGACGGACTTGTTTGAAGGGTTTGAGGGACTTGTTGCCCTCAGATCGAGACACCATTAAATAGAACCGTTAACTGACGCATCATCACCAATGTCTCCGGAGACGGTGGATTCCCGCGAACACGGTACAATAGCTTAGTGCGCACAAGCTGTAGTCACGTGACGTCTGAGTTATCCGATGCGCTTATCTTCTCTGGAGTATGGCGAGCGGTGACAACGAAAGGCCGACTCTATCATTAAATAGAACCCTGAACTGACGCATGTGACTGGAGACGGTGGATTCCGGTTGGTGCACTAAATTGGCGCACTTGCCGAAGCCGTAGTCACGCGACTTCTGTGTTATCCTGCGCGCTTCTCTTCTTTCTAGTAAGGCCTGCGATGACAACCAAAGGCGACTCAATTATGGTGCTGGAAATGGACGTCTGCTCCGTGGCCGCCCTCTTCGTTCTCTTCTTTTCTTCCCTCCTCTTCTTCTGCAGGCGACGCTCGCATCCTCCCGAGCCCGCTGACTTGACCCTCTTACGGAGCTACCCCGTCGTCGGGAACCTCCCTCACTTCGTCAAGAACCGGCACCGCCTCCTGGAATGGGTGACGGAGCTCGTCGCCGCCTCCCCCACCGCCACCGTCACCGTTGCCCCCTTCGTCTTCACCGCCAGCTCCGCCAACGTCGAGCACGTCACCAAGGCCAACTTCGGCAACTACCCCAAGGGCGACGCTGACGTCGCCACCCTGCACGACTTCCTCGGCCGCGGCATCTTCAACTCCAACGGCGCCGATTGGAAGTCGCAGCGCAAGACTGCCAGCTTTGAGTTCAACACCAGGTCCCTCCGCGCCTTCGTCCTCGACAAGGCCCGCCGCGAGCTCGTTGGCCGGCTGCTCCCCCTCCTGAACAGGGCTAGCCGGAGCGGCGACGTCGTCGACCTTCAGGACGTGCTCGAGCGGTTCGCCTTCGACAACATATGCAGTTTGGTGTTCGGGATGGACCCCAAGTGCCTCGGAGGCGGCAGCGAGGAGGGGGAGCGGTTCTTCCACGCGTTCGACCGGGCCGCGCACCTCAGCATCGAGAGGATGAACTGGCCATTTGCCTGGATGTGGAAGCTGCAGAAATGGCTGGGCGTCGGTGCGGAGAGGTGTCTCCGCGAATCGATGTCGATCGTCCACGACGTCATCGAGAAGGCCGTGAAAGCGAGAAGATCAACACCGATCAAGAGCGACATGGGAAGCGACTTCCTCTCCCGGTTCGCGGCTGACGGCGCCAACTCGGACGAGTACGTCCGCGACATCCTCATCAGCTTCGTGCTCGCCGGGCGCGACACGACGCCCTCGGCGCTCACTTGGTTCTTCTGGCTCCTCTCCTCGCGACCCGACGTGGTGAACAGAATAAGGGAAGAGGTCAAGCGCATCCGGTCTCGGCGGCAACCGGGAAACGACGGTGAGGAGGCAGCGACGTTCACTCTGGAGGAGCTGAGGGAGATGGCCTACGTCCACGCTGCAATATCGGAGTCGCTGCGGCTGTACCCGCCGGTGCCGCTGCTGCCGCGCGTGAGCGCGGAGGAGGACGAGACGCCGGACGGGGCGCGGGTGCGGAAGGGATGGACGGTGATGTACAACGCCTACGCCATAGCGAGGCGGGAAGGAGTGTGGGGAGCGGACTGCGGTGAGTTCAGGCCGGAGAGGTGGCTGGACGAGGAGGGAGTGTTCCGGCCGAAGAGCCCGTTCGTGTTCCCGGTGTTCCACGCGGGGCCGCGGATGTGCCTGGGGAAGGACATGGCCTACATCCAGATGAAGGCGCTGGTGGCCGGCATCTTGGAGAGGTTTAACGTGGAGGTGGCGGAGGAGAGGAGGCAGCCGCGTCACCTGCTGACGTTCACCATGAGGATGGAGGGAGGCCTGCCGGTGAGGGTGAAGGCGATCGAGGGTGTTTGATGAAATGACTGGTTAGACTTACTGGTGTTCGCTTTCTTCGATGCGCAGCGCAGCGTTCGGTAGAACTTCAACTGAGATTATGTCAACAAATTTTCTTCTTGCATCTTTGAAGCTTAAAGAACAGTGCATGTAGCCGCTTGGGATGGGAAGTGCGATGACAAGTGATGGATCCCTAAACCATGTCGCTTCCTGCGTCCGACCATTACAAGAAGTCACCGACAGTGCCAACCAAACATCAAATAATAAATTCAGCATGCTCATCATGCATTCCAACTTTGATCCGTTCTGTGTTGACTGCATCTACAGACTGAAGCGCACATGATCGAGATGCCAAACGTTTCTCAGGTCTTATGATTGATCTGAAACCCACAGGTGAGGTGGGAACCCGTTTTGGTTGTAGATCATTTTTATTTTTCTTTAAAAAATGTTTGAAAATAACATATTATGATTTCTATATGATTTGATAACAACGTAACATATGATCTAACTAAAGTGTAAAAAATCCGTGCCACATATCCTCTATGATTTGCTTTCCAAGAGATACAGGATCATCCAAAAAAGTCCAATCACAGATCAATTACAAGGTTTTTGGTTTTCCAGTTCTGTCCTCTCCCCGCCTCAACAATTCTCTCATTGTTTTAGGGCGGCAGCTTGAACACCGTCACCAACACGCCAACAATCTTCTCGGTAAGGACTGAGGAGAGTGGGCAACGCGGTTGGCAAAATGGAGCTCTGTTTTTTGTCCCTTGTCCTCTTCTTCTCTCTCCTTTTCGCCGCCCTTCTTCTCTTCTTCAAGCCCCGATGCTCCCGACACAGTAGTAATCCGGGCAAGTTCACCCCCCTCGGGAGCTACCCCGTCGTAGGTAATATTCCCCATCTCGTCAAGAACAGCCGCCGCATGCTGGACTGGTCCACGGAGCTCATCCTGGCCTCTCCCACCCCCACGGTCACCGTCGCCCCCTTCGTCTTCACCGCCAACCCCGCCAACGTGGAGCACGTCGCCAAGACTCGCTTCGCCAACTACCCTAAGAGCGAGGCCATCATCTCGACGATCCGCGATTGCCTCGGCGGTGGCATCCTCAACACCAACGGCGAGGAGTGGCGCCTCCAGCGCAAGGCCGCCAGCTACGAGTTCAACACCAGGTCCCTCCGCGCCTTCGTACTCGACAAGGTGCGCCACGAGCTCCTCGGCCGGCTGCTTCCTTGTTTGGCGGAAGCCAGTCGTGGCGGCTTGGTGTTGGACCTCCAGGACGTGCTTGAACGCTTCGCGTTCGACAACATCTGCAGTCTGGTGTTCGGGGAGGACCCCAGATGCCTCGGGGGTGGAAGCGAGGAGGGGGAGCGGTTCTTCCACGCGTTCGACGAGGCCACGCGCCTCAGCGTTGATCGGGCGATGCAGCCGTTCACGCTCGTTTGGAGGATCAAGAAGTGGCTCGACATCGGAACTGAGCGGCAGCTGCGGGAGTCGATGGAGATCGTCCACGGATTTGTTGACCGATGCGTGCGGTCGAGTAGAGACCCGCAGAGCGGCGGCCATGATTTCCTCTCTCGATTTGCATTGGGAAGCGCCAATTCCGACGAGTACCTTCGCGACATCCTCATCAGCTTCGTGCTAGCCGGGCGCGACACCACGCCCTCGGCGCTCACCTGGTTCTTCTGGGCCCTCTCCTCACGGCCCGATGTGGTGGACAAGATAAGGGATGAAGTCAAACAGATCCGATCTCGACAACGAGAAGGAAACATCGGCGAGGAGTCGTTCACGCTGGAGGAACTGAGGGACATGAACTACCTGCATGCGGCCATATCCGAGTCGCTGCGACTGTACCCGCCGGTGCCGCTTGTGGTGAGGGAGTGCCGAGAGGCGGACGAGCTGCCGGACGGCGTACGAGTGGGAAGGGGATGGTTGGTGATGTACAACGCGTATGCTATGGGGAGAAGGGAGGCGATATGGGGACCGGACGGCGGGCAGTTCAGGCCTGAGCGATGGCTAGATGAGGGGGTGTTCCAGCCAAAAAGCCCAGCATTATACCCGGTGTTCCACACGGGGCCGAGGACGTGCTTGGGGAAGGACATGGCCTACATCCAGATGAAGGCGTTGGCAGCCTGCATCTTGGAGAGGTTCGATGTGGAGTTGGCGGCCGAGAGGGGGAGACACCAGCTGGCGATGACGATGAGGATGGAGGGAGGCTTGCCGGTGAGGGTGAAGACGGAATTACGCCCAACTGTTTGACGAAATGTCTTGCCCTAAAGATATGCCAGTTGAATCTCTTCACCATTCCGTACTTTTTTGTTTGATATTTTTATGGGTAAATTCTTAAAAAAAATTATTCGCTTTTTGCCCTATCAGCTTTTCATTTATCGTTTATTCGCACGTAATATTTTTTATTTCGTAAAAAATAAAATTACGGAAGGCTCTATTGCCCTTGCTTCCCTCCTCTCATCTCTTCCTCTTTCTCACTGTCGTTATCGACATACCCTCCTCCTTCGAGAGCTTCGTGAGATCTTTGTTTAGAATGATATAACACTAAGAGAGGCGTGAGATCTTTGTTTAGAATGATATAACACTAAGAGAGACATGAATGTTATTGTAAACTTCAAGAAATTACAAATCAAGAAATAAGTATGAATAAGAGACCAAGAGACGAAAGCTGTGAATTAATGTTATCGTAAACTTCAAAAAATTATAAATCAAGAAATAGGTATGAATAAAGAAGAATCAAATCTATGCGAGTGGTACATCAAGTCAATTAATAATCTAATCTATGCGTTAAGATAAGTGATGTTGGACTATAACAGAGAAAGATAAAATAATTAAAGAAGAATCAAAGTTAGGCCAGAGTCAATGATCAGGCATCGGGTCAGATGAATCGGGGGATACACTGAAGGATCAGATGATGTAGTGAAAGCTCGCTGGAAGTTCACCGGGAGTTCACCGAAAGCTCGTCAGAAGTTCGTTGGGAGTTCGTCAAAAGCTCGTCGGAGGTTCACTAGGTGTTCGCCGAAAGCTCGCCAGAAGTTCGTTGGGAGTTCGTCAAAAGCTCGCCAAAGGTTCACCAGGAGTTCGTCGAAAGCTCGTTGAAAGTTCATTCGGAGTTCGTCGAAAACTCGCTGGAGGTTTATCAGGGTTTCACCGAAAGCTCGTCGGAAGTTCTTTGGAAGTTCGTCGAAAGCTCACAGGAGGTTCACCGAGAGTTCGTTAATGTTATTGTAAACTTCAACAAATTACAGATCAAGAAATAAGTATGAATAAGAGACCAAGCAAAGATATAAAGTTAAATCTATTTATAGTAATTCTATTGATTTTCATTATTAATCTTTCTTTCAATACATATCAATAACCTTTTACAATATTTTTTAAGGCTCATAAGAGAACCTTATAACTCTATTTTGAATTCAACCCAATTTGACCTTAACTTGATATATGATAAATTTAGTTCAATTAAAGCACAATTGCACCTCAAATTATCTTCAAAAAAGGTTTTAAATCAGCAACCACTTCTTCCAACAAGATATCCACTCTTTTGGTATATTGTTCGATATATCGTTTAATCCTTCAATACGTCGATCAATCCTCCTACCGGATATCTAATTTTTAATAAGACAATATTCGATTCTCTAGTTTAACATTGTCTTTGATGGTTTAAGTCCATAGTTGAAGTATTTTATTTATTAAATTTATTAATTGATTTTATTATCAAAATTTGAGACTCAAGAATCTTTATCATCGCCTACTGTGCCACCGACAACAAGCCCCTCACCTACACCCATTAGTCCAAGTGCACCATCGATCGATTGATGTCTCTCCCGTTATTGCTACAGTAGTCTATGATGTTCGTGATCGCCACCATGACTTGTGTTGGCACTTGGCATAGGTAACTTTCTCTATCCACCTTGATAGTCCTAATGCAAGACCTACTTGTGGCCTTGATTACCACCACCCTAACTGGCTCCCCATCCCACTGATCAATCCCATGTCTTTAACTCCCTCGAGAAAGAGGTCTACGAGCATTTATACATCATCGAGTCCATAATAACAACGAATAAGGGATAGAAATGGTAGAGCAAGAGAGCAGAGGTGGGGGCAATGGGGTGGTGGCGGAGGTAACGAGAAGTGGGGCAAAGGCAACGATAACTATGAACGATGCAAAGGTAAGGAGTAGTCTTATCTTTTAGGAAATAAGGAGTGCTTTGTGAAAATAAATAGGAAAAAAAACGCTAACCTAAAAAAGAAAAATAAAAATAAGAGATATTTTTAGAGTTTAATATTTAAAATTATTTTTACCATTGACAACCATTTACTATTTATAACCCCTTAATAATAATAATAATAATTTACTATTTATAACCCCATTAGTTTTGATTTTACCATTTTTTTCTTCTTCTCATAATCCTTGGTGCTCCTTGTTGATCGTCGCTTCCAAGCTTGCACTCTTTGTTGTTAAGGCTCTCTTAGCCCACTTTCTCTACTGTCCATTATGCTCCCCTAGTCTTTACTTGCTAAATGTTATTTGACCCAGTACGTATTTATATTTATTTATAAAAAGAGTATTGAAATTGTTGGTGTAAATAACTTTGAGCCGTGGCCTCGGAGCCGACGCGGCTCGGTTCTGGTCCGGAAGACGGGGATCTCCCTGGGGCGCTCCACGAGCCCGCTGAGGAGGTCGGGGGCAGTGTCTGATCGAGACGGTGTAATCGTCTCTGTTTGCAGGACCGACGGGGACCTTCGGCTTCGTACCTGCATAAAGGTCGGGCCGGGGTGCTCGACTCGACCCCTCCGACGATCAAGTTAGATGAAGATGTGGAGGGGGTTTCAGGATGAAGGAGTGTTTGTGTGTGTCTCGCTGCTCCCCCTCTCTCTGATGAACGAGAGGGTATTTATAGAGAAGCTTACTGTTGTTTGATGTGCCCGCCTGCAGGAGGCAGGCTAGTAGCGTCTAACATGGGTGTTGACGTGGCATGAAGAACCGAGCTTGAGTAGGCGTTAATGCACCTCAGCCGATGTTCCGGTTCGGTTGACCGAGTGCAGTCGCACCGATCGAGGCGTGAGGCGTCGGTTGATGTCAGTCAAGTCTTATCATAATTACTATCCTCATCAGAAATATTAAAAAAATAAAATAAAATAAAATTATAAATAGTAAAGGGTTATAAATAGTATTTTTTTAGAAATTTACTTTTTTATCCTTCTTTTATTCATATATTTCACAGCAATTATTATTGTAGTTTGTTATAAGCATCCATTATGTTATATGCTCGTTTATTGCTTCCGTGAGATTATAATTATATTACTGGGCCGAGAGCCCTGGTGCCCCTTCTTCTTCCCCAAGTAAACCCTCTGTGTCTTCTGATCCTTTTTTCTGCTCTTTGTTGTCGCAACAAAGCACGGTACCAAACAGATGGCCCGCTATGACCGCGCGATCACCGTCTTCTCCCCCGACGGCCACCTCTTCCAGGTGGAGTACGCCCTCGAGGCCGTCCGCAAGGGCAACGCTGCCGTCGGCGTTCGCGGCACCGACACCATCGTCCTCGGCGTCGAGAAGAAGTCCACCCCCAAGCTCCAGGACTCCCGGTACTCCGTCTTCCTTTTGGTATCCTCCACGTGATCCCCGATTTTGTTAGGGCTCCTGTGATCATTTCCTTCTTGATCTTTGTTTCAGATCGGTGCGCAAGATCGTGAGCCTGGACACGCACATCGCGTTGGCGTGCGCGGGCCTCAAGGCCGACGCCCGCGTCCTCATCAACCGCGCCCGCATCGAGTGCCAGAGCCACCGCCTTACCGTGGAGGACCCGGTCACGGTCGAGTACATCACCCGCTACATCGCCGGCCTGCAGCAGAAGTACACCCAGAGCGGCGGTGTCCGGCCCTTCGGCCTCTCCACGCTCATCGTCGGCTTCGACCCCTACAGCGGCGTGCCCGCGCTCTACCAGACCGACCCTTCGGGGACCTTCTCAGCCTGGAAGGCCAACGCCACCGGGAGGAACTCCAACTCGATGCGGGAGTTTCTGGAGAAGAATTACAAGGAGACTTCCGGGCAGGAGACAGTGAAATTAGCCATCAGAGCACTGCTTGAAGTAAATTCTTTCTCTTACTTCTTGGTTGATGATTTTGTTGTTTCCATAAATAACCCTGTTGGTTTTCTTTTGATTATTTCGAGACAACTGCTTTATATTGCTAAATTTGTCTTTGAGTAGTTATATTACGAAAAAATGACTTGAAAGGTTAAAGATGTCTAAGGTCTTGTTAATTAAGGTAGGCGATCTCTTGATCTTATCGTTAGTTTGTTGAATTACACATTGTCACCATTTCTTCTAATTATTGAGTAATTTATTTTTCATTATTTCATATGTATGTAAATTTATGTCAAAAATTGTGATTGTTAAACATGACCTTGCTTATGTATGTCAGAATCTGACATTGGATAGTCAGTGTTAGTGTTAAATCAAGTAGGTATTGAGCATAAAGTAACAAAGACTTTAAAATTTCGAAGATTATTGACTCCAATGCGTGCTTCTCCAACTGAAGGTGGAAAAGAAGCTTCCCACAAATTGTCAACTAAGTTTACTACTAACTAATCTAACTTTACCTAGCATAAAAGTGGAGAAATGATAGTTCTTCAAGGATGAGTGAGTGTTTGAGGGCTTAGATCTGCAGGGCTACCAGCGCTGAGATCTTTTAATATAATTAGAATTCTAAACTAGTACGGAAGTCTTTAAATGTATAAACATACATTGCAAGTTAGTGCAAATCTTTTCCAGGAGTGAAAATAACCATTGTTGCAGTTGGCTGGTGTACTTGGAGTCTTTGTTCCCCCACAAAACTAAATAGGCCCCAAACAAGGGCTTCTCGTGTCGTCCACTTGGATTGTCCATATGGTGTCGACCCAGTCCATATGGATGGGCATATTCAAGCTCAGAAAAGTTGTATTTTTATTAGGAGTTTGTTTTAGAACCTGTTTCTTGATTCAGATTTGGTTCCATAACCTCCATTATCTCCCTATCTTTTTTGAATATCCCAAACTACTATACTAGCTTGTTTAGGACTTACTAGGAGTACTGGTACTACTCTTACGGAGCAGATTGAATTCGTCATTACATAACTTAGAAGGTTTATGATTCCCATGGTTGATGAACATTTGGATCTAGTGGTGAGCAATCTAGTAAACTAGATTAATTTTTGTAGTGCTGTTTAATTGATACCAGAAATGCCAATTAGTTAACTACAACAAGAAATGCTTAGCTTTAGATGCCGAGACAAAAAAAAGTTATTGATTTTACATTTATTAACTTACGGAAGTTTTATCATTTAGGGAATGAAATGTTCTTAAGTACTTGTCAATTTCAAGTTAATAATCATCATATTGAAACCACTAGTTGGTTTTAATTTTATGCCTTAGACATGGAGTAAAAATGGCTCAAATTAATATGAGACTGCATATTCTGTGGAACGAGGATGTTAACATTTTAAAGGTATACAAAGAGGTGAGAAGCAAACGCAAAGCACTCCATGTCTATTTTAAGTCACTAATTTTTTTGAGTCCACTCAAACAACCAAAGGCTAAAGCTGATGCATGGTGGGTTGGACAAGGTAGATAAACTACCTGTTGAGGTTCTGAGTTGTAATGATTGCTATTTAGACCAAGTAAGGAAAAATAGATTCTGTCTTTTCTTTTTGTATTTATGCTTAATCATGCTACTTCCAATCTGGACTTGATATTATTTAGGCCATAGAAATTTTTGCTACAACAACAACAACGAAGCCGTAAGCAACATAGAAATTATTGCTAGATTACTCTTAATTGCCTCACATGTATGTGATTTCAAATAAGTGACTCCAGGTGTGTTTTGAAATATGACAAAGCCAACAAGTACAAGCAATATTAAATCTGCATATTGGAGGATTGCATCATGTCTCCTGTTTTTGGAATATGCTGTCAAATGCAGCAAGTCTTAGCGAAAGAATCTACGGATATATCATGTGTAGTTCATACTTAAAAAACAAGATAGTAGAATTTTCCTTGTGGTGAACTGCAGATCATTGTTCTATTATATTTTGTGTGGTCAACTAAGATAAAGCGACGAGGTTGGACAAAATCTGCATTTCATTGTAGGGAATAAAACTTGTTTGTCAAGGACTTATTTCCAGGATGTAAAAATTACATAAGTGCAGGCTCTTCAGTTTTTGAAGTTAATTTATGTCTCAATGTTGCATTTTACTAGTGAAACAATATAGAAGAGTCAAAGAACATTAATTCTCCCTAGATTTTACAATATATATATATATATTTTTATTTATTTATTTTTTTTATTTTTATTTTTTTTGTAGCAAAAACATATCATTTTGTAGGATTGTCTTGTGATATTTTTTGGACTTAAGCAATATCACATGATTGACAATGTTAAAGTTTGTTGTTATCATGAAAAAAGGTAAATTTCTTTTACATCCTTTTATTGTTATTTTTATTATTTATTTAAGATTTAAATGCAACTTGCTATGATGCCCTCATAACCTTTTTATACTTTTATTTATTATTCTTCTTTTCAGATGGACTCTTTTAATTGTCTTGAGAGTTCTTACGCAGTCCTAAATTTCTTCAGTATCCTTGTGCGGCAATTTTCTACTATATTTATCAAGATGTACTTTATTCGGTATTTAAACTCCTGATGCCTTTGAACATTAGTTCCGTTGCCATTTTTTATGCTCGTTTTCCTGCTTGGACGATTTGTCTTTCCTTTAGCAACTAGTTGCAACACCCTTATAAGCATCAGTTGGCTTGTTCTCCTATTGCCCAACAGACAATTGTTATGGAATTTCTCATGGAAACACCAAAGAAAAAAGAAAATAAATGCAATTTTTTGTTTGAACTTGATGAGAATAATTGTAATTGCTTTGTTTAGGTTGTTGAGAGTGGAGGAAAGAACATAGAAATTGCTGTGATGACCAAGGAACATGGTCTTCGTCAACTCGAAGAAGCTGAGATCGATGCTATCGTCGCTGAAATAGAGGCAGAGAAAGCTGCAGCTGAGGCTGCCAAGAAGGCCCCTTCTAGAGATACTTAACTTTGGAAGTGCTTCACTTTTCCTTTTCAATTAATTGCTTTTCCTATTTTCCAAAGACTTTCAAACTTGTGGGCTTTATGCTGTATGTTACCGATGGAATTCTCCTTTCATTTTACATGGAATTCTCTTTTGTTTGTTGGTTGAAATTGTTAATGTCATGATGTCAGATTTTAATTATGTTGATGTTACCTATTTTGCTTTATTAGTGTTACTGGACGGGCAACAACATGATTCCGAGTTCTGGTAATATGAAATGCCAGTTTAATCCTGTCCATCATTGGAGATTATTTCTGTATCTAGAGATTATATTTACTCTCCCTACATCTCGTATTGGAGATTATCTTTATATTTAGAGTGGTAAGGTTGTGTATATTAACGCTTCCTAGATATGGTATTGGAGGAATTGTGTACACTGGTACAAGTGGTTGCTTATGTAGTTTTCTAACACAGGAGAACCTTATATATGATTTCATTCAATGCTTGTCCGAGAAGTATCTACCGATAAGAAACAGTTTGAAACTGGACAGAGATTAGAATGTTATAATAATAACAACAACAACAACAATAATAATAATAATTTGCACACCACGTTTATCTAAAACTAGTAGGTTTTACGGATCTACTACCAAAGTGGCTATAAAATGACAAGAAAAAGAAAAGGAAAACTCAAGAACAGGCCAGCATGAACATCGAATGACCCAAAGAGGGCCTTTGCCGAAGCAACCCCAAATAAATGTAAGAAGATGACGATGATATCGACCTTTCCTCGACGGTCAACAGCGGTTCAAAAGTCAACAACAAATCAAGGTGAAGCACTGGTCCATCGCTTTCCACGTGCCGTTCTGAGGTAGCCCTTTGTCCAACGACGGCCGCGATGATTCCAACGGTTATAACACAGCCCAGATCCAACGGCTCACATCAAATGGCCGGTTGCCGCCCAAGAGCAGCTTTCTCGGGGCTTGCAGTTGCGTCTTGCAGCGGCTGTCGGCAAACCACGAGCGAACTCCGCCATCATAAAAGGACCCAAGTGATGTGAAACTATCCGTTGCACTGTGCTCTATATAACGCCTTGCGGACCACAGAGCGTCCCAAACGATCTTTACATGCAGTTGTAATCTTCTTCCTTGATTCCGGTTGTGAGAACATAGATAAAAGTAGTTGATTCCTGTAGAGATCATCGGTGTGATGGAGAGTGTTCTCGTAGATCGATCTCCGGTAAGTCTCAGGAGGTTTGCGGCTACCAAGGGTGTTCTGGTTTCTGTCACCGATCTGCTTCCACTAAACGCCCCTCGTTCTTCTTTTCCTTGTGCTCCTCGTCCTCATCAATCGCCGCTACTCCCCCTCCCTGTGCCTCTCCCATCTCCGAGCAAGAGACCGAGATCACATCAACAGAACAAGAGGAAGCCGAGATGCCAGTCTGTGACTCCCACCAAGGACCCAAAGGCGAAGGCCATTGCAGTTGCTTCACGGGATCCACTCCAAAGACTGGTTAAGGTAGAGGTAGATGAGAATGACAGCAGATGCATAGATTTCCTGCAATCGGTGTACTCGAAGTCGCCACCACCGAGCAGTCTTCCGCTGCCGAGTTTCCCTCTGACGAAGCCCAAGAGCGAAGGTTCGACTGAAGCAGGACTCGGAGAGGTGAAGGGAGGCATTTGTGGAGGTGGCGTCGATGCCGGCGCCACGGATGGTCTTCGGCGTCTTCTTGGTATATAAAGAATGTGTGGGGCATCTTCTTGGTACATAGAGAATGTGTGGATTCGGTGTTTATGCGTTTGTATTGGTCATGAATAATTTAGAAGGCTATCATCCTATTTGAATGATGGAAGCTGCAAAGTTTTGATGAAATTAAGCATTGATCAAAGACAACATGTTCATGGCCAAGAAGGATAAATAAAGAGAACCATTGACAGATATTATTATCGGATTTCCGAGGACCAAAACATACAGATTGCATGCACAAATATGAGATCAAAAGATTAGAAGAAAACGCATTATCAAGTATTACTCACTTAGATTAGATTTTGATGAGAACTATGACAGACAGATGAAGCAACAGTGGTTATGGTTAGACTTATAATCTGGTGCTCTATTTTTTCTCAGAATCTTTTAAGAGCAACCAAATACCCCCTATCTTCATTATATAATTATTATACAGAGCCAAAGTATTTACTTTTCATTAACATTCATCTAAAATGAAATAGAACTTAAGAGCCAAAGTAGGACAGGGCTCAAAACTACACAAAAATAAGTCCCAAACATCAGAAGACCACAGCTGAGATGGTGGTGGAACTTCCATTCTGCTTCACGCTTACGCTCCGACTAACCTTATTATAACATCAAATTACTGGATCTAGGAAGCATAAGAAGAAGAAGAAGAAGAGTGATTACAGCACACACTTAAGTACCAAAGGTATGCATAGAGGAGAAACTTCATAGTGGAGACTGGATGAAGAGAAACAACACAAAGTGACCATTGCAGCAGATGGATCAGAGGTTGGTGAAGAGAAGGTACTGCTGTTTGGATGGGAGATCCACCCTGGGGAAACAGTACCTTGGCTTCCTCATTGGAAACGCTTGGTGAGATGACCACCGGCTCTCCGGGCTTCCAGTTCACCGGGGTGGCCACCTTGAAGTTTGCAGTCGTCTGCCGCGACTCCACCGCCCGCACCACGTCGTCCATGTTTCTCCCGGTGGCTGCAGGGAAAAGGAAGCTGAGCTTGATCGTCTTGTCCGGGCCGATCACGTGGAGAGCCCGAGACGGGATCTCAACTCCATCGGCATCCTTCTGGTTTAGATCCACCATGTTGAGTTGCCTAATCATCTCTCTGTTATCATCCGCCACTATCGGGAATCTCACCTTGCATCCAGGCTTGAAGAGACGATGAAGAGAAAGAACATGAGACATGGCAGGCAAGTTCATGCCCAGCTCCGTCGTACATACCGGCGTGAAGTCAGCTGCAAACAAGAAGATCACATCATTTACTCTGTACTAACAATCCTATTTGCATATATGATGATCAATTTACAGTCAACCCAAGGTAGCAAAGTTATATCTGAGAATTATGAAGAAGTTCATATGATTCATGAGTGAAAGTCAAATGATTATGTCCAAGCTCATTGGACAAAAAAAATTCTTTTTGAATCAAAGAGGCTACAGATAGCTTGGTTGTCTTGATTTTACCTTAGATTTCGTAAAACTTGATTGTGAGTAAAGGAATTTCACAGGGAATTGAAAAGTTCAGTATTCTCTTAGAGAGTTTTGAAGGAGAGCTATCTGTAAGGATAATAATTGTTATCTAATAATCATCATCAATTAAAAAATTAAATGTTTTAATGATGGTATGGTCGATCAACACCTTAGTGCTATACAAGTCGACATCTTAAATCCATATGGTCGACACGTTAATGTTATATGGGCCGACACCTTAATGCCATGCAAACAAACACCTAGCACCGTTAACTAATGCGCTGTTGGCACGAGGTTGATATTTAGACTATAATGATAAGATCAAACAAATATATCATGCATTATTGCATCTAGGATTTGGTGCTATACGAATGCGATTGAATCTAAGATAAATACATTATTACATCCACCTTTCGTGATCGATGTCTATCATCATAATAATGGTCAATATAGATAACTATAAAAGGGTTTCCCAAGTATATTCCCCAAATATATTTAAACATTGCTCTTAAGCCTCCTATATATCATTGAACTATACACTAACTTAGGCATCAGAGATATTTATCGAAACACTCTCAATACGATCTTACTGACACCTTCAAAGTCAAATGAATAATTCTTCGTCTAAGATTGAACTGAGATAAACACAAAAGAAGACCTAGTTAACTCCAAATCAGTAATAGCTAAAAAAAATTATTTAAGTTTATCAAACCTAAAATCATATAAATTTTAAATTGTATAAATTTTGAGTTCCCATGGTCTCCAATAAGGGCCATTAGGGCCATTGGTGAGCCAAGTTATTGGGTTTTCATTGGACTAACTTATAATAACCATCCACTATTATGTTGTAGATTGACTTTGAAAATCTTACTATGAAAATGATGATGATTTGTAATGTATATTTATATAGATTTAATAGAGAGATTTTTTTTTTCAATTATGTGCTCAAATTATGCACATATATCATGACGATTGATCGTTAAATCATAAATTGATTAAATATATATAAAAAAATAATATTATCATTATATATTTATCTTTATCATAATCCTTTATTATACCTTTATAAGGTTGAGTTTTCGCTAAGAATGTCAATCTTGGAATGATGTGATTGAAATATCCTATGCGCGAGAGGTTTTGTGAGGAGGTTCACTCGTTGGTTATAAGTATAGATATGAGAAACACATAATTACCTTTTGACAACTTATTTTTTGATAAAGTGAAAATCGATAATAATGTATTTCATACGAGAGTGAAACATCAAGTTAAAGTAAAGGTGAGTGACACCGATATTATCATAGTATGTTATTGAAGTGGATTCAAAAGTGATGCCAAGTTCATATACTAAATTGGTAATCAAATTAAGTTTTATAGTTATGGTAGTGATGACTCGATATTCAACTTCAGTGGTGGATTTTATGATTGTGTTCTATTTCTTGAAACTTTAACTAATTATGTATGATCAAAAGAAGATAATATAAGTTGATATAGATATTCTGTCATCAGTATTTCCTACCTTATCGGTATCCATGAAATTATAAAGAATGAGGAATGAGTGTTTATGAAGAAGTTTGTGATTGAGAGCTCCTTTAAAATATCATTAAATATATTTTAATATTGACTAATGAGTATTGGAAGGCTGGTGTATAAATTATGATAATTTATTAACTATAAATAAAATACTTGAATGTATAAAAAATAAATAGTATAAGGAACCAAGTACTTGTTGGTACTGTATGTGATCCGTAATAAGACTATTATCATATAAGTAACTCGGTAGAGGAGAGTAGAGTGATAACTTCTTTAGCATTATGCATATTCATCATTGATAATAGATTTTGAATGTTCTTTTAAATTGAAAAAATTCAAAAGATATGAAAGTTACTTCACTCCTAAAAAATAGCTTAAGGTTGGTAGGCCTATAACGGAGAATCGATATGATAATTACTTAAGAAATTACTTGACCTCTATGTAATTATTATTTGTGATGATAATATTATCTATATAAATCAATAGAAATATAGTATATCCTTATCATAAGAATAAAGAGCTTCGAATTTAAAGTTGACGAAATTGACTAACATAAAAAATGAGCAAGTTTGGTATACCAAACTCTTGGAGCTTGGTGAAGTCAATAAATTACTTTTCATATTTTACAAGCATGATTTAGATATTGAGAGTGGATGAAACCAAAGGGTTATTATATAAATACAACTTCAATTAAGATCCCTTAAAAAAAATATTGTTAACATTTATTTGGTGTACATGCCCACCTTAAGTGATAGCCAAACTTAAGATAAATCAAATTGTTATCGATTTAACAAATAGATTGAAGTGATTTATGAAATCAATACCTAGTCATTGATGAATTCTTTTGACCACTAGACGTATTTTGTATCTAGTAATGGATTCATCTAAATTTTGCTTCATTCAAAAGATTCACTTTCAATAGTATGTTTTGTGAGATGAGATGATATAAGGATTCATATAACATTATTGGGCTTAGGTTATGTTTGTGGGTTCGATAGAGTTGGGTAGAGAGCTTATATAGTATGAAGATTAAAAATTTATCTTGATTTGAATGTCAATTTGTGAGCATATTGTTGTGTGATATTTAGGCTTAATGGTATTATTAGATTGTGTAAAAATATGAGAATCAGTGAAGAGTTAGTGACACGTACCTGATCAGGCTGCTGAACTTTAGTGTCACTTGATCGAGAAGAGGATAAAGATATTATTTATGGTGCTAAGGGTATTGCTTCAAATGTTGCAAATTGAGATGATGGAGAGATGGATTTAGAAGTCATAGAAGGGGTGAGGTACTGTTCAACTAGAGTAACAAGTGAGTATAGGTCTAGAAGGAAACTATTGGTTGATGTGATAAGAGGTGTGCTTAAGGGAGCTTGATGTGTATATATATGAATCCAATGATGGATGATTATTATAGCAGCTCACATTATTGAAGGGGCAAGATATTGAAAGAAAAAAGTATACTTAATAAAAATATCATGATGTGATATAAAAGCCTTTTAAGGATCGAAGCACAAAAAAGTATTATATTTAAGAGTGCATTTAATGAAGATGCATGACCTCAATCTTGGTATTAACTTGTGTGAACCATAGGGGCATAACTAGGGATAACATAAGTAATCAAATAGTTAAAGTTTTTTAAAGTTTAAGATTTTATAAGATAGTCATTCAAATAATGATTGGTGTTGTACGATTAGGGTGAGAATTTGGTTAATGAGATGTATAAAGACTACTAACCAAAAGGTTAATGGTGTGAAAACTTAGTAGAGGTGAGTGAGACTAATTTCAACTAAATGTTAGTGCTTTCATTTAGTAGGGTCAACTAGTTAAGGTATATATAATGATGATTTAAGATATTATATACTATATAATGAAAGATAAGTTATTAGAGCTTGATATTCACATTTTCCATTAGAACAAATATATTAAAGTTTTGTAGATGGCTTTTTTTGTTGATTGGTGTCATTGGGACATCAGAACTATTGATAGTTGTAGTGATTATTATAGTTGAATTTATTTTCTAAGTTATTTAGATTAAAGTTATCATTATAGTTAGAGAGTTGATAGTGTAATTGTAATACCTTGATTAGTCCCACATCGGAAATAGGTATGACTAAGATTAACTTATAAGAGTCTAATAAGTATATTATTATTAATTTAATTTAAGTATTTGGATTAGTACTTTAAGTCATATAAAATTAATATGCCAATTTAAAAATTATAACACCTTGATTAAAGTTAAGTCATTTATAATAATTTTTAGATTTTGCATGTAATTAACAAAACTTTCTTTTTGATTGTTTTAATCAAAGTAAATAATATGACTTAGCATACGAGTGTAAGAGTGATCGGTGAAAGTAGTTTACAAAGTAGATAATGCTTTTGCTACAGCATTACAAGAAGAGATTAGTAGTGCTATATAATTAATAACTGCTTGAATGATTTGTAGAATAAGGTAGTCTTGATGTAATTATAATTTTTGATTAAGATTTACTCTTAAGGTTGGTCCTCCTATTATTTGAATATTTTTAGATGGACAATTGAGGGAACTATTGACATAGCTTAATAGATTTAAAAAGAAGGTTGAATTGTTCTTACTAAGATGCATAATTATCCCTTTGGATAGCTTGGAATGAATTAGAGTGATTGCATTGATAGATATAAGCTTAGCATATTAAGAAAACGTATTGTGGATAGCTTGGAATGAATTAGAGTGATTGCATTGATAGATATAAGCTTAGCAGATTGAGAAAACCTATTGTTTCTAGATGAAATAACAACCAGAGTGTTAGAACTTGAGAAAGTAGATGAAGCACATGATGAAGTGTCACCTTATGATCACATTTAATCAGATCTAGAATAGATTAAATTTGATAGTTAAGGTGGAGCTGATATAGATCAAATCAAACAAATTAGATTTGATAAGGTAGAATCGATGTAATAGAAGGGATGTAACCATTATGGAGTGATATAGAATAGATTGATCATAGTGAGAGATCACACTATGTTTAATTGGTCCAAGCTAGTTCATGATGATTCCAAACTAACTTAATCGATACAAGCCTACTTGACCTAATTAAAATTAATCAAATCTAAATTAGATCAGTCTAGGATAATTTTATACCAACTCGATGAGCATTTGAGTTTGGTTTCATCATATCCCAATTGAATTGAGTTTGGTTCAAGTCAATTGAGTTATTCCAATTTGGATTCTAGTTGATTAAGAACTATCAAAAGGTTGATATCTCGTTGCTTTATAATTTAAAGATATTATTTAAAAATAATTATTGATTTTTTGATTAAATTAATGATATTAATATGATTATTACCATGTAGTATATATGACTATGCTAAGTGATCCATATTAGAAGTGTAAACTATGAAAGAAGCTAAGGGTCCATCATAGTATGGAGCCACCAATAGACATAGTTTAGTAGATCATACTTCAAAAATGATCCTTCATAAAATTTTATCATACTATATTTTGGATACATGCATGAATGAATGGATGAATATGAATAAATAATCATGATTGACTATATATCCTTACTAAGGGTTAGTAAGGTAATTCCTTTTGGGGATTAATAGGTTATCAGACATGACAGTTAGATGATTCCTCCATTTACTATTGGGAGAAACATATCTCCACTTGGACAAGTGAGGGATACCACTTCTTTTATTGTTTGGAGTGTAATATAAGTTCCCTCCATCCGTTGTTTAGAGAAATCCATCCTATAGAATAAACCTCTCCATATACTATGATGTATGCTTTTATTACTTTATTATTATGTATATCATCGAGATATATTGTATGTGTATTATTTTGTTTATTATATAATAATTATCATTATTTTTCTTGTATATGAGTTTCATAATAAATTGATATATTATCATTTCATATTAAATTATTGATATATATGTATATTATAAATATTAGATATTATTTTTATAATTTTTAAGGTTTCTATTGCCATATGTGGTTACTCATGGGTTTCTATCTTATATTTATTTTCAAATTAATCGACTACTTAACATATCTGAGGTTTGATTAGAGGAAACTTTTTCATCACTTGTAACATTTGAAAGATTTTCTTTTCAGTTAAAAAATATTTAGTACTATAAAGATAGGGATTGGAATTGAAAGATAAAATAAAAGAATCTTCTGTAAATAATGAATAACGAAATGATGATTTATTTTTTTAAATAAATATGAGATGTGACAAATCACCAATGGGGAGAAGATACAGATGATGAATCGTTGATGCCGGACAAATCAATATTATCGCTTGGCCAAATTAGCAAGGAAGGAGCGATCAAGGCAAATCAGCAAACTATCACTTGGGTAGATCAACGATGAAGCTTTGATAAGGAAACTAATTCATTACAATATGAAATAGGAGAAGGGTAAGGAGAGGATGGAATCTTTGCTTGGAGCTTTGATATTAGGATAATTTTATTGTAAAAGTGATGATAATTTCATTCGTTATACACTCAAATCATGTGATTAATTCTTAAATTATAAATTGAGTAAAAATTAAAATATATAAAAAATAAAATTATTATTTTATATTTATCCTTATCATGATCTTATGTTAGATTTGGATGTAATCATTTTTGGAATAGGAGAACTTATTCCTCGCAAAAGACCGCTCAATATTTGCTAAAGAAGTCGAACTTTCCTGTGATTCTTGATTCCTACTTTCTAGGATCAATGCGCCCAAGCATCTCACCGCCCCTCCACCCCAAAAGCTCATATGTGCAAGAACGACCCCCACCCCCATCCAACTGCTGAGATCCAGAAGCATGCTTTGGTTTGATCCCAGCAATCACTGGAATGGAACATCGCAACTTGTTTTCCTCTCTCTTCCCTTCCCTCTCTTCTTTTTGTTGAAGATGCCATGGCTGATGTGACAATTCTGACATCAGCTGCTGCTATTCTCGTTTCTTGGTTGATCACCGCAGAGGCAATATCGATACTTAGTGCTCTCAGAATCCCATGAAATGAAACCGTACAAGTCAGCTAACCATGCATCTCTTAAGCTTCCTACCGGTTGCTGTCCCCTTCTTTTGATTCCTGAGATGAGGGTGGCACTGCCACTTTCTCGTCTTTTTCATGGCGTCAGAGTAGCAGATGGAATGTTACTGTTGAATGATGCGACGTAGAGAACACTAGTGCGCTTCCGAGTGTACACCATATCCGACGTCTCGTAACCTAACTCGCAGTGTTTTGCATGAACAATGGTGTACGTACACTTGGAGTCATACATTATTGTGATTCTTGTGCTCTTAGGAACGAAATTGTGATCCTGATTTCTCTGTCACTCTGTAACCATTTCTTCTTCATCTTCTTCTTCTTCTTCTGTCGCAGCCATGACTGCAAAATCTTTTTCACTTCATCTATTGTCACCTCTAATTAGTGATCTCTATATGTATTCTCCTTAATCCAGTTCCAGGCAAGGTTTCTTTTCTATTGGTAGAGGGAGAGGATATTTGGATCATTACATCTTTTATGTAAATTATAACTCTAGGTGAATGAGTTTTGGATCTCTTTCTTTCTGCTACATTTTCATTACAATGCAAACATCAAACACCCATCAGGAAGCCATCAATGCTCAAAAGTTCCTCACCAACTACTTCACATTCACACAGGCGTTAGTGCCAAGTGTCAGAGGTTGAAGAAATGCTCATGGTTTGACAGAATGCCATCGGGACAAAGCAAAGAACACAGATCTGTACCATTCTTCCTTGTTCAAGTAATTTATATATCTATACAAGCAAGACCAAACCGAGTGGCGATAATTATACACATTGGAAGAAAGCAAAGACACGGACCTATGTGTACATATCAATATACTGTGCTGTTCTCTTCTTCTTTGTTGGACTCTGCCATATCTACACCAGCACAGATCAGAAGCACTGGAACACAGATCGGAGAGCAGGCTTGTACGTGGGATTTGCTGCCAAAGGCAACCTTCTTTTCTTGGTTTTCCAACTCAAAATGGAGCTGTTACAGTTCTCTGCAGCGCACGCCTGGAAGCAGTGGGGTTCTGTGAAGCTACTACTGTCATACGCAGCTGTCGCAGATTTTGAGAAGAACCACAATAGATCATCTAACATGTCGCTCTAGAAACAAGGATGGAGTTAAAAGTTACCTCTTCAAGCTCTCTCCTTAGCGCATGGTTCTCATTCAGCAGACGAGCAACTTCTAGCTCAAGCTCATTTATGTAGGCCTGTCTCGTGGAAGACGATCGAGGTTAGAATTCTTGAACCCATTTGAGAGTGGTCATCATTGGAAGAGACAGTACCTGTTTCCTGGCTCTCGATCGAGCAGCCGACTCGCGGTTCTTGATTATCCGCTTCTTCCTGCGCTCGGCGCCGTCTTGGCCGTCGATGCTCCTGTTAGGCTGCTGCTCCGGTGAACGCTTCTTCGTGCACTCAGAGTGAGCGTCGTTGAAGGAAGAGCCACTGATTTTACAATCACAGGCGCTGGTATTGAGATCATAGCCAAAGAACCTGACGGAGTTGTCAGGACTGGGATCAATCGAAGCCGGAGGACGGCTGCTTGGAGGAGGAACCCGAGTTGCTTCTTTGGGGGCATCCGCAAGGAAGTCCTCGAGGGTGATGCCTCCGAAAGAGGAGGTGGTGGTGGGGTTGGAAGTGTGGAAGGTCCGGTGGTGGTGGTGGTGGAAGGAGAGGAGAGGGGTTGAGGGCACGTCTTGGTGGAGGGTGCTGAGGCTTATGTCCTTCCAAACTTCTTCCATGCATATCAGGTAGGGTAAACAGAGCAAGTAATCGAGAAGAAAACCTGGAGGAAGAGGGCAGGCACTTCACTGCAGATTTGTGAGGCACCGACTCAAAAGCACACTGGTTATCATGTTGTGCTTTGCAAAGGGGCTGTAGGACCAGGAAAACATAATATAGTACTCGAAAGCATCAACTTGCTGTTGCTCGCTAGTGTTGCTTGTTGATCGATCCTTGGTCCGAGGAAGAGCTTTTAATGTGCCCCATAAAAGCTGTAAGATGATCCTGTTCTTACCTTCGTGGTACATGCTTCCACGTCCCGGCTCGTCTCAAGACGACAGGATGTGGCACACATCAAGAATCGCACTGCCGCTCCGATCACATCGTGAGTCACATACCATGATCAGAGGCCGCGATTCAGATCATGACGTGAAAGGCACTTTTCGCGATTCAGATCCGCAGGAACATTCCTCCCGTTTAAATCCTTCCATGTCCAAATCTGTAGATAACAGTTCTCACTTGCTTCGTGTTGGTCAGAGCATGTAGACGGAGTTGAGGTCTTCAGATGCTTCAGATGCACCTGAATTTGGTCTGAAAAGCAAACATTGGTATGTTTTTGCAGTACTTGAAGAATTCTTCTATCTGTTTTGAGTATCTATCTGAACTCTGCAGCTCCACAGTGGAGTTTACTGCTATCAAGTATGACAATTTAGCTTGCAGCAAAGGAGCAACCATGGTTATCATCTTTTCCGTGGCATCCAGGTGCGCAGTAAAAGTGCCTGCCCTCTTTCTTTTCCATGCTTCTGCTTCCTTGTGGCTTTTTCTGGATATGTTCTGCTGCTCATCGGGCTGTGGTCAGAACAAGACTCATGGCAGGGAGGAGGAAATGGGCGGCATTCCAAAAACGAACAGGACTCAGCTTTGGATGTGGCGGAGAAGGGGAAAGGATATCTGTTGGGATGTGACCATTTCAGAATCTGCAGCGCCTTGGTTTGATTGGCTCCATGGTTTACGGACAGGGAGGCAGCTTTCATCTGACAGGAAGATGGCAGGTGGTGGGGAATCGTTCGCTGTTCTCCGCCGTGCATGCGCGCTGGAATAAGATTGTGTTCACCTCCTGCTTAGATTTCAATACACGCACCAAATGTAAAGTCCCAACAACTTTCTCATGATCATTGGACACGGACAAGAAGCTATTCCGATCGAGAGAGACGTCTTGATTCCATGGATCGAGTTTGCACCTGAAAGATACAGAGAGCTTTTGAGAGCAAATTCTGGGATATAAAGCAGTGTTTTTGTGAGAGGAAAGAGAAAGATTAGTGCATGAGGGCAGAAATGGGATTGCTGATAACAAAGCCAACAGATCTCCTTTTTGTCTCAGGTTGTGAAGGTGATCTGGTTTGGGTTCCGACAAGCAAATGCCAAATCAAATTGATTTGGACAGGAGCTTTGTGCAATGCAATTTGAGGAGCTGCATGATTCCCTCTCTTTTGGTGGAAACACCTTCTGCTTCCTTCATCTGGCCAAATGATTGGGCTGCGACACAACATGCACCATGAACAACAGTTTGATCAAAACCAAATATGTCAAACAAATTGAAAGTGTAACTTACTCCATCTAAGATTTCAACATGCAATAAAAGCCAAATGGAAAAATTTTAAATAACTGGTTAGTCAAATTTGTCAGAAAATCTATGGAGGACCAAGTGATCATCCAAATTGTCTTTTACTTTGAGCTCTGTTATGCAAAGTCTCTTGTATGAAAAGTTTAGAAGTCAATATATTATTTCTGTCAAAAGAATGTCACATTTGTCAAGTTAGATATCATAAAATACAGGGTTAGGATCACCAATTATTGTATGGCTTCTGTTCTGATCCAATTATTCTATATTAATATAGGTGACTGGAACCCTAATGTTATGATGTGATGGAACATCTTTGACCTCTAAACCCATGACCTATCAGCCAAAGTATATAAATATTTGCTATACTTGAATTGATCAGTGCCAATTCCACCCATGTCCATTCATCCTAAATATATAGATAGCTGCTACATTTAGGTTACCCACTGCCAACTTTTAGTTCTATTGAAAGAAAGAGAGATCACCCCAACTCATGTTCGAGAACATATATCAAAAATGTCAAAAGTGAATTGAAAGGGGTACAAAAAACAACCATTGAACCAATCTAAATAAGATAAGACAATAAGAGTTTTGCGGTTTATATCCTTACAGGAACTAAAGAGAGTCACTACACAGTCCCTACCTCGCCTAAGGGACATTTCATGCTTAAAAGAAGACATATAATGCTTCTATTTTGGTCTTTTGTTATTTGAGAAAGCGCTTGAATCTTTTGAAGTAACAATATTGAAAAGATAAGAAAGCAAATGATAGCACAAAATGGACTAAAAGATCTTTCCAAATTGCTGCTGAAGAGACAAACTTAATACGCGGTATGCGTATAATCTTAATGTAATATACACATATATACAGAGTGAAAAAAAATTCTGAATTTCCATTAAAAACTAATGTATAATTATTTCATGAAGACAAATCTAGAGGTCTTTGGTCTCCATGTCATGCACCTATCTCTGATGTCCTTTTTGACATCAAGGATAAAAAATAACTCAAGAATTACAGGTTGTGCATAAATATGAGCACCTGTCATTTTATTCCAACAGCAAGTTTCAACTCATCAACAGTCAGCATCCAGCCTCATCCATTCATCTTAAATAGTTTAATTTAGAACACATGTCCTATGAACTACAAATAGCCTGGAATGATTTTTCGTATGATCTGAGAGAAGAATTTACTAGCTAATAAAATGAATCAAGATAGTACACTATCTTCCATTGGTGTGAAGACAAAACAAGCTTCAGAATTCTGTTGTTTAAGTTTTTGGTTCAACTTTTATGTTTTCTTGGTTAAACTTTATTGCTGTCTGATGGACTGAATAAAAATGCATGTACTCTGCAATTTGATGACTTCTAGACCTACACCTTTTGACTCCCTTGTCAAACTAGTATGCAGGTAAGAGTAACACAAAATGAAAAATATGTTGCTTCAACTTCATTTATCTCTGTTTCTCCACTTCTTGATTGCAAATGAGGTCAAGATATGGACTTCTGGTAGCAGCCAGAAAGTTTCATACTTTGGGAAATAGTTTCAGAATCTCTACAGATGCGGAGAACCAATTTATCTTGGTAGTCTCCTTGTATTCGTTTTACATCAGTTTTATAGGAATAAAACATCCAGCAAATTGATACTTCACTTCAGTACGTGGAAAGCTTACCCATTGCATGTCCTGTAACCATAAACACTAAATCTATGATGCCCAAGAGAATGGGTTATTCAACCATACCCATAAATCTCACCAATAAGATAACGAAAACTGTAAAGCAATCATGAAAGCATTCGCTAAGCAAGGGTTCTCTTAAAAAACTCATTTGCAGATTAAACAGCTTAATCAAGTCTAATTTTCAACTGCTATAAGTCTCTGTCTGATCCTACTTCAGTATTTCAAATTCTAGGTAGTTTAAGTAATACCATATTCAAGTTCTAACTCCATGACTCCATCAATAGACTAGGATTAGGGTTCCTCAAAAAAAAAAATTGCTTCTTAACAAAAGAGCTCATGACTTCTGATTAATTAACATTTAGCGTTCAACTACTACAAGTCTCTGAATGATCCTATCTCAGTATTGAAACTCTGTACTTTATGTAATAAGTACATTGAAATTCTAGCTTCACGTTTTCCTCTTTCCCAGAACTCCATTCAATAGACTAGCTTTAGGTCTCTCCTAATAGTCTCGCTTCTACAGCCCTAAATCAGAATTTCCATTAAAACTACTTAAATATTTTGCACACCTTAACATCTTTTTGAACCAAATAAATTTCAAAATGCACATAGGATTTAGATCTGATAATATTTTACCACAAAATCAGTGATTAAAAGCGCTAGGCGCCTTTTGGCGCCATAGTCCCAAAATGGCTGAGGCGCTAGGCCTCGCTCGAGCAAAGTGAAGAGCTTTATAATTTAAAAATTATATATCACGATTAATAAAAATAAATTAAAACAAAATTATCACATCAAACTTGCATTCATTTAAAGTACCAAATTATGTTGTCCATATCGAATAACAAAATGACAAAATAAAGTGAGATTAACATCAAAGATCATTAAGATCTTGTTCATCATCTCAATCCTGTCACCATCTAAAGCTGCAACGACAATCCAAGACACTAAAAAGTAGCACTAATCACTACAGCAATAGCAATCATAATCGACATTTCACTACTGATTCACTACAGCAAGCAGCTGCTGTTCTCACAAACATAGACAAACAACAAAGACTAACAGCCAAGCAGGCAGCTATTCTAGTTTCAAATTGACAAACAGCAAAGACGTGGCAGTGGTGAACGGGGAAGAGGGGAGGGAAAGAGGGAAGAGACTGTATGAGGGCTGCGGTGAATGAGAAAGAAGGCAGCGGTGAAAGGGCAAGAAAGCAGCGATGAACGGGAAGATGGAGGGGAAGAGGGAAGAGGCTGCAGTGAACGTAGGAGGGCTACAGTGAATGGGGAAGGAGGAGAAGAGATAATAGGGAAGTGGCTGTGGAGTGCTGCGGTGAATGAAGCAGAGGTAGGAGGGAGGAGGGAGGAGGAGAAAGAGAGAGATATACCGGGAGGGAGGGGAAGAAGCCGCTGCCACTGCCGCCACTGCTGTTGGAGGAAGACGTCGCTGCTACCGCTGGAGGAAGACGTTGTTGCTGCTGCTGAAGGAAGACACTGTCGCTGCTGTCGTTGTTCGCCGATGGGACAAACTCCACTGCTGTGCAAAAACGAGGCTAATTACATATTACCCCCTCTAGTTAGACCAATTTAGTATCTTGATCCCTAAATTTAAAAAATTTACATTGAAATCCTTATAATTATGAAAGTGAAACATTTAACCCCATTTACTCTAGTGCTATCAACTTTACTAATGAAGATACAGTGCGAGATAGCACGTGCATGAATCATATGAAAATGATGAGCAAAAAGATAATTTCAACGATGGTGGCAAACAGTGGCGTCGTTGGTGGCTATTGTGGTGGTGGTCAACGAGAACGACACGGTAGTCACCTGCCTCTTCTTCCTCCTCCGATGCTAACACAGATGTAGAGCAACACCAGAGGAAGAAGACAAGGCAAAGCGGTGCGACACTGACGTAAATGCCTCACCTCCCTATTCTTTCTCCTTCGGCGCCAACGCAGATGCCTCACCGCTCTGCCTCCTCTTCCTCCTCGTTGTCAATGTCTGGATCGACATCGACAAGGCCGACTACTGCGTCGTTTTTGCCATCCACCACCACAACAACCACCCACGGCACCATTGTCCGCCACTACCATTGAAATTACCTTTTTGCCTATCGTTTTCGTGTTATTCATGCACATATTGTCACGTGTTATTTTTCATCGGTAAAGCCAACGATATTAGGATAAATGAGATTAAATATTTCACTTTCATAATTATATGAGGCGTGTTATGCACATGTCTTACTGCTCTGCTTCCTCGTTGTCAATGTTTAGATCAAGATCAACAAGGTCGACTACTGTGTTGTTTTTGCCATCCACCACCACAACAGCCACCCACGGCACTATTGTTCACCATCACCAATAAAATTACCCTTTTGCCTATCGTTTTCGTGTTATTCATGAACATGCTGTCACGTATTATATCTTTCATCAGTAAAGCCAACGATGTTAGGGTAGATGAGGTTAAATGTTCCACTTTCATAATTATAGAGATTTCAATGTAAATTTTCAAAGTCTAGGGATTGGAATGCTAAGGAGGTTTAACTACATGGGGTAATCTGTAATTAGCCTACAAAAACCATGTAAGAAAGGGTTTCTGCATTAGGTCTCGTGTGTGGACATGTTTTAATCGAACTCTGCAGCCACCGATTAAGGGTCTAATTAGTTTAATCGAATCAGATACGATTCTTTGGTTCAACTCAAGCTCGAACTGGCATGAGTTTAACCAGGTGTCCGCTCAACTCGCTCAACGCTTGGGCCCAGGCGAGCGCTCGGGCCTCGCCTGGGCGAGCGCCCAAACAACTCGTGACTTCACTACACAAAATGATGATGTTTTATTAGTGTTCAAAACTTTTTAGAATGTGAGTCATGCAATGTAAAACTGAAAACACCAACATCTATGACAAGCGACACAAGACATGCATCAAACAAATGATGTATCACACTATTGCTTGTTTTCTTTCCAAGGAAGATATATTCATCAAAGTCCTAGTTCATTCAAAATTATTACTTTATTGTTTAATAAGGGCAGATGATCTGAGACAAAAAAAAAAAAAAATTCCAGGCCTTTAGTGCTCTCTGGCAGCCCTTAAACACAAGGCTGAACCACTTATTCCACAGTCCTTGGCATTAAATCTAAGTTTCCAAAGATTGGGTCCATTAATGCAGGCACCAACTGAACGCATAGGGCTGAGATAACAGTCCTATGTAACCTCAAGAAACCAGAAAATCTAACTGCATATATTCCTAGGGATTAAGAAACCAAAATTTTAGTTAAAGACTGACAAATTGCATGTCCTGTATAAATGTCTATAGCAGAGCTCAATATATTTCATAGTCTTCATCGAGTACCATCAGAAAATTAAGAAAAATTACAAGTCATATGGCGACATGAATACAAGTAATAATATAGTAAAAAGGTCCCAAATCTTATGCTGGCAGAATAATCAAGCTCCTATGCACATACATGATCTTCATTCATCAGGTTGAGGTAAATATATATGTTATTGAGATGACAAGAATTTACCACCTTCAAGCATCTGAATAGAAGTTAGAAAAGAACAAGCATACCAATGAAAAGGCAAGGTATAAGCATTACTTGCTAGTTTTAAATTCTAAAAAGGTACTCAAGAAGCAAAAATTATGCCACTAGCACAAGAAAGTTTCCAAACCAAAAAACGCCAGTGCACCTCCTCACATCCAACATTTATTAATGTTACCATACGGATAGGATAATCGAAAGCTACAGCTACTTTTCACATGATATCATGAAATAGAGCCAACAAACTACAACAGTAAAATAACAAAAGAAAATCTACTAAAAGCGAAAGATAAAAAGAGTAACAGAAAAGCACGAATGATTTCTTATCCAATATAGTAAAATATTTTCTAGGTAAAAATACGCTGAGACACTAGCAACAATAAATTTTACGGTGATAAGTATGCTAACGATGGATGAGAGGATTCTCTGAGGTACATGAAAAATGCCCTTACAATTGGCTGATGCCCATATTTCTATACATAATGCCAATCTAAATAAGAAGAAATAGATTCTCGACGTGAGACTTCTTGAAGGGATCAACTATGAGATATTGCGTTCTGTACATCAGTGCAATTTCTTGCACTGTTAGAAAAAACTACCCAAAAAGATTCAAATTTGCATTTCTTCTTCGATAATTAGGAGCAAGTTTCATATGATTCCCATTCAATGAGAACTTACACCTCTTCTATTTCAAGTTATTTGATGTACAAAACGAAGTTGAGAATCTACAATAGAGAAAGCCACGGATTAGGGATCCGATCATACATGAGACTTCATGAGATTCCTCCTCGCAGGGAACAGGGCGACGAGCGGCGTCAGCGAGACCGTGATCGGCACAGAGCCTCGTTGGAGAGTGTCGTTCCCCCGGGTTGCTTTTCGCGGCCACACGAACCACCGCCCTGCGAACGCCATCTTCTGCGAGATTAAGATTAGGGTTCAGATGAGGTTTTGTTACTCGACCGACAACAGATCAGGGTTTTTTAATGGGTTTCTCTCACGGCCGCTGCTAAGGAATCCATGTAAAGAAAATAAACTGACACCGTTGGATTTACCTTAAGCCTCCAGTAGATCTAATCCTGATCGTTGGGTACTTGATGGTTGAACCCATAAGAACCTTTCTCGGCTTCGAAAGACCTCGTTTTGTTTCGACAATGGAAGGGGGTGGAGAAGAGGGCGAACCCCTACAGAGCGATGCTCTAGTGAAAATGGACAATATAGTAGAAGACGAGGAGCTCAGGTCTCTTCTCATACCAGATGTAAAGGATCTCCCGTCAATTCCTCCATCGGCTGTGGAGTCCAACTTCGCTCGCTACTATGCCGCAGGTACTCCTTAAACCTTGGGAAATTTTCATCAACGATCGAAGGATTTCGAAGAGGAACTCTCAAATTCATAAAATTTATTACTCAGACTTTCTGAAGCCAGGGCATGATCAGTACGTATATCGCCATGCCAATGGGTAACACAAGACATGAACCAAAACCAGACTTTTCTTTACCACTCTGTAAACTGAGACATAATCTGTCTATGTTTTCCGTTTTTGTTCCGGGTTATGATCATAGATTGTGTGTAGTCGGTTTGGCTCCAAGCCATGTCGCCTTGAGAGAGGAAGGTGGAGTAACAGCTGTGAATTTCAATGTGGGGAAATCTGACCGGAGCGAGATGAAGGTCACCGGAAAGCGCAAAAGGGTAAGTGAACTTTGAAGAAGATTGTCGATTAGTTGAAGTGCTAAGCTTGATGGATTGTTGTTTGTTGAGGCTTGAGCGATGATGGAATTGCTTGGTTTTGCAGAATGCACAGCATTTCGATGCCAAAACTTCATTGTGTAAAGTTTGTGCAAATGGAAAAGAATTTATTGTGAGGTTGGAAATTTTGGAGCTCTGTTTGTCTTCAAATTTAAGCCGTAGTGATGTTTAGATATATCATTTTGGTGACTGATTTCTGCAGGTGTTGTGTCAAAGGTTCCCTCTTAGAGGTAAATGACAGATTACTTAAGCAACCTGATCTACTTAATTCATCAGTAAGTATGAGTTCCCCTTTTCCTCATGAAGATAATACATAATGCGTGGTCCTGATTTTGTACAACAATCTATCTAATCAGTGATCAGATAGAAGCCGTTTTTGGGGATTTTTTTTAAATTTATGATGTGGTTTTTAATTTTTGTAGTTTGATATTTCTTGTGATTATTATTTTAGACAATTATTTTAGAAGAAGGAGAGGAAAGGAGGGGGAGGATGAGAGCTAGAGGAGGAGGGAGAGGAATGGACTAGGAGGAGGAAAAGAGGAGTATTTGGCAGACTAGCAACAGTGTGAGGAGAAATCCTCTTTCATAAGAGAAAGAGAGAGAGAGAGAGAGAGAGAGAGAGAGAGATTGTTAAAGATTCTAACCCTAAAATTAAAATATAATAATTATTTTTAACCAAGCAAGAAGGCATAGTCTGCATATATATTTAGCTTCGGACTGGTAAATATCACCCAGTACATACTGGTCGAAATGAAATTAAAAACCATGAAACAAACCAAAATATTGATGAAAGGAATTGATTTTAAGAAAGAATCCAATAGAACATTTATCAGGACCAGTTTTGTTGAATATATGCTGAATATATATTGTTCAGTTGATGAAAAGCATATATTAATATTGCTTGTATTACTGGTGCAGGGTGGTTAAAATTGTATGTGGCAGGCAAATATGACTTTATTGTTTTGAAATCTTATAAGATAGAAGCCAAAAATTCTTTATTAGTCAGAGGTTTAAACATTCAGGAAACTGGGTATATTAAAAGCTAGTTTATTTGAGAAGAGACTATCATAATGGATATCTTGTATGTGTAGTAAATAGAGCAAGATATGACTGCATTTGCAAAAAGTTAGATGCAACACAAAGCAAGAAGAAAATGTGTGAGCATTGCACTGGTGCATTGATTTAGGTCAATGAAGCTAGAGATCTCAATTTAGGGCAAGGAAGACCAAATAATATCAATTATATACAAGAAATGATATGGATATTTATTTATTTATTTTTGTAGATAATCTGACACACAAAGCTAAATTACTCGAAATATTCAATATAGAAATCTAAATGATTAGTATATGGCTTATTGTGCGTTAGTCATTTTTCTATTGTGGTATAGCAACGTGAAAATTATGCCTCTTTAGCAGCAGAATAAGAATATCATTTTAGTGTTAAAATACAGATTTCTTATCTCTTATTTTCTGATCCATGTACATGTTTGTATGCGTAGGCTGACAGAGAAGGATACATAGCAATTATAATGCCAAAGCCAATAGATTGGCCCAAGATCAAAGATTCCTTATTGAGCCATGAAGACTACAAGAAATTGAGAGGCCTTTCTTGAGACGACAAAGGTATTGTCTTTTATGACTTATCACTGGACAAATAAACAGACTGTCAAAGGTGAAATTTTGCTAATCCTATTAAACATGCTTAACTCAAACATGGAAATTTGATATGTAACCTTAGATGGTGAACCAAACTTTATACTTTGCACCGAGTATTCCCTTCCTTGCTTAATTGTCAAAGGTAGAATTTTATCAATCCTACTTAACATTAGAAAGTCAAATATGGACATGTAATCTCAGATGGTGAACCAAGGTCATTCACAAGGCATCTATTCACTGCAAGTACCAATCTGTGGATCTTCATTCATAATTTCTGTTTTTCACATCCAGACAATGGAGTCACACTAATTAGGAGCTTTCATTCTCAAATATAATCAACTATCTTGTTCACCTACTAGACAGAAGCTGACTGTGGAGACTGACATGTATAATAACATTTCAATTGCTACTGGTGTCATGTTTTTGAGTTTGGGCATAAAATTAGTATTTGCATTCAATTCTACAGTTGCACATGTTTTGCTCTTAAGTTCATTCAAAAATGTGTTGTGCTACTTTGAAGTGTGCTTCTTGCAACCTGTTGGCTTCTTTGACCATTTAAAAGGAAATATAAAACTATGGTCTCTGATCCTTCTCGTTCGTTGTAAAACAACTTATTCCTAGTTGACTCTCGTTTTTATATTGCTCGTGGATTTTCTAAAGCCTATTGTTGGCTAGCACTAAATTTAGTCATCGGAGCCCAGTATCATCTGATTGTAGTTACAAAATCTCTCTGAATTTGCTTTCTGCATGTAGAACCAGAATGTTGCCAAAGATTCTCGTCATAAAGCCACACCCTCATTGTGCGCCATAGGTGTTGTATCCATTTATAAGAGGCATTTTGGTGCAGGATTCTGTAACCGCTATCTGAACAGAGGAGTTGCCAGTTGCAAGAAGAAAGTGACAATGCTACACCACAGCTCTTTCAGATTTGTCAACCAATGATCATGTAGTCTTAGGCCCCAGCTGGATCCCCAAAAATAATAATTAAAGCATCAGCTATAACCAAGTTTTTTTTTTTTTCTTTTTGGGATAACCAAGGATTCATACTAAGCTGCATCTTTTAAGGTCCTGAGGATATGTTTCAACTAGGGAAGGCCTCCATTTTTCCTTGTAAAACATTTGTTTCCAGTATGACTCTTTGCAGGTATGTTATTATGGTTGATTAATTTTATTATATCAGTGATTCAAACTGTTATTATGGTATCATTGATTAGTTGCCATATATCCAACCTGTCAAGATTAGTGCGAGTGTGTGCTATACCTAAATGTTCAAAGTAAACAAGGACAACTTTTGATGTACATCTGCTAAATGCTATAATATACTGTATACATGTGTAGGTTTGTCAACTCTAAATACCTTCTGTTGTTTTTTTTTTCCTCTTATTAGCCACAAATATTGTCTTGACTATATGAATGGACATTTTAGTAATTCGAGAGTAAGGTATATACAATCTTTATTTTTTTTTCAAAAATAAGAATTTTTGGTTGACTTGGCAAAAGCAAGCAAGCAATCAATCAGCACAATGATCATTTAATCGTTCTAACAAGGTTAAATAATTTTTAATGAGAGATAATTGAAGGTGTCAACAACTTGACCATCTCAAATGAGTCGATTTCAATAATCAGAAGTCCACCCCCTACTCCAAGGCAAGTCGTAATACCTCAAGCATAGGTATCAGTTCCAAGTGCAGGCAATCTCTCCTTTCAAAATATTTACAACATGTAATCAAACAGTCCCAGTATCATTTCGAATCAAATAGCCTAAACCTTATACGTCCAAGTCTTCAAAAAAGGTATTATTTTCTTACCACTACGTCACGCCTTCCAACTTTGCCAGAACGCTACTGCCCCACGATACTGGTCGCCACCGTGGCCCAAATCAGCATACGCAATATTTATGTGACCTTTTGACTTTCTGTAAAGTGGTCGGCAACGTGGGCCCCACAATACGGGGCATTAGTCGTCATGCCATTGACTTGGCCTGCGGCTGACGTCGGTGCGCCAAGTCCTGCTTAACAGTGAGCTGGAAATTTGGATCACAATCGCATGCATCTCGACTCGGACGTGACCCGCGTGTGACCCAATCGCTTCACATGAATCACGACTCTTCGTCTCTGTTGCCGCCCATCGCACGGAACGGAAACCTTTTCTTGAGGAACTAAAACTGAGCAGCAGCCAAGTCACCGGGAAGACAGGACATGTGCCCCACCGTCATTAGTTGGATATGCATGAGAGGGGTTGAACCTTGCGTAGCTTTGTTTGTGTCAGATTGAGATCCTGAGGAGGAGGACGAGGAGGAGGATGTTGTTGATGGTGAAGTGCACTCCGTGCCCACTCAAACCCAATCTTTTTTCTTTGTTTTTGTAGCAAATATTTCTTGCATTATATGGGTTATTTCCTGTTCTTTTAATTTTCAGAAATAATATAAATTCATATACATTATAAACATTAAAGATCTTGTTTTTGTGCTTCGGAAGCAACTCGATTCTTGGTTTTCACCCCCTGACTCCACAAGAAACCAATACCTTCATGAGCATCTTATTTTTAGCTATGTAGATGATAATGCAACAAGTCACTCAACAAAGTTTCTACTTGCTCGTCCTACAAATATAATACAACATGATTTCCGAATTATAGTATGATGTCTCCATTATTTCTGTTTGACGACTTCCTCGATGGCCACATTTATATTACAAAACCTTGTTTTCTATATATATGTGGACACGGAAACATGTCCGTTTCTCTCTCCGGAGTTCCCGTTGAAGGCCACAGCTAGATAAAGATGGCCTAATATTAGCATGAAAGATATCCTAAGGCTCAACTCTCAAATATAATACTGATGAAGAAAGATGATTCCTTCAAAGTCAAGGATTAGATGCTCCAATACCGTTCTTAATTTTTCTTTATGTTTTCTTTCTCTTCGAAGATCTTGAGGTTGTGAAAATTAATGCACAAGATTTCATTCAAGAGAGAATGTTGATTTTTGTCTGATAGCTAATTATTCTTATATGATAAAGGATTTGATTTTCTTTTATAAACATGGAAAAATATTCTTAGCTTGAGTGTTTTTCTCGATACATGGAACATCCATCAGATACATTTATAGAATTATGTTGACTTTTGATAAAGTTACATGCTAAATTGACTTTTAACTTGCTTCCCTTGTCAAATCGACTCTATTTATGTGCTGAAACAGTAGATTTCTGTGGATTTACATGGCCATAAAAGATAAAATCACAGGGAAACAGGGATAAGGGAGAGGAGGAGCGTGAGAAAGTGGAAGAGGATAGAGAGGTGGCCGAGGCTTCACCATGTAGCGTGTGCTTGTGGCGTTTGCACTCAGATGCAAGCTTGTTGGCAGGAAGAGGGAGGCAAAGTTAAGGAAGATAACGCGGCAATCACAGTTAGATGGAGGCGCGTGGGGAGGAAGGAGGAATCCATAGCTTTCTTACGCGTGCCACGGCTTCGTCCTGTGGTGGTGGGGACTCTGCAGCCGCCTCTTCCCGTGCCTTTTAAGAAAGCTCCTGCCTGCCTTCCTCTTCCGGCAGACTCTGGTTGCCTTATATATACGGCAGTGCAGCTGACGCTTTGAAGCTTTCAAGTCATTGCAGGTTCTATAGGCTCTGCATCTATTTTGTGAGCTTCGCTGCAAGTACGAGCGTCAAGTTTGGAAGAGAAGGCGATGCGGTGGAAGTGGATGCATTCTTCCTCATCCAAATCCAAATCCAAATCCAGCGACTCATTAGCGGCTGGTGAGGAACATTTTAATCTCTTCTTTTTTGTTTGGTCGTATCTCAATTTTATTAAGATGGGATTAAAGCTTAATAATAAAAAGCCAATAGCAGGAATCATTTCTTGGTGAGATGACAGGAAGTTAAACGATTGCATTACTTTCTCCTCAAGTAAGCATGCTGATGATGTCAGGACTTATCTCTCTGGCTTTTCTTGCTTGTCTGCCTCTTCGTTCTTCCCACAGGAGGACAGCTCTCCATGGCGAGGAACCCTAACCATTATCGGAGCCCGTTGAATGTCAATGAGGAGTACAAGAAGACACTCAGAACCAAATCTTTCCTTGACATGTGCTCCAAAGTCCATCAACAGCTCCGGCGAACTGTCTCATCTATCGCCTCCTCGTCTTCGGAGGATGATGGCAGTGATGACGACGATGGCGGTTCTACAGAGGAGAAGCTAGATTCGAGCCGGCCTAGTGAGTCGTCTCCTCTCCCGTACGCTGACCTCCCGGACTTCCTTCTCGAGCCGAGTCAAGAATCGCTTGTCGCTGCGACGGCCGTCACTGACGACCGCAGCGCCCACCTCCAAGTCCACTCCCTCCTCCTCGAATTTTTTGACGTCACCTTACAGGCCTGCACCGCCTGCACGAATCTTTTGGCCTCCATCAACCGTACCAGAGTGCACCATCGGTCGATCCGACATCTTCTCTACAAACTATCGTTTTCTTGTTCTGATGACAGCGATTGCACCGCGTTCGACCGTCTTGCTTCCCTCGTCAACACAGAGAATCCGCTCCAACCACAAAACCTTGCTCACTTTCACTCTGCGCAATCCGAGTATACTCGTCTGATGCAGCAACTCACGGCAGCGCACCGGAGAATCCTCAGAAGGGCGCGACTTATCCGTTTGACCAGGAAAGCCACCGGAATCCTGACCATTAGCATCGCCGTGGCAGTTGCACTAGTGATTGCGGTGCACACAGTGATCGGCGTCGGGGTTGTGGTGGCAATAGCTCCGGCGATAATGACGACAGCACCATTGACGGCCATGAGTTGGGCGAGGGCAGGGAAAGCGAGGTACCTAGAGAAGCTTGGCGCACAAGTAGACTCGGCGGCCAAGGGCGCGTACATCGTGGGGAGGGACCTCGACACGATGAGCCGGATGGTGCGGCGGGTGCACGACGAGGTGGAGCACGAGCGGGATGTGGCGAGGATGGTGTTGAGGGACAGGGAGCGGCAGCTCGTGAGGGAGGCCGCGAGGGAGGTGGAGGGCGGGACGGCAGGTATGGCGGAGCAGCTGAAAGAGCTGGAGGAGCATGTGTACTTGTGTTTGATTACGATCAACAGGAGCAGGAGGATGGTTGCGCAGGAGATGACGATGGGTGCCAATGCTGTGCCTTCCCCGGCGGCAGCCGAGACAATGCCATGACATTGCTTGATTGATAGCGCATATTCTTTGAGTTCTCCATAATTTTTTCTTCTCAGTTCGATTGAGTACATAAAATCTGACTAAATATTTCTTTGATAGATGCGTGTTGGCCCCCTCGATTAATTAGGCCGCATCACATGATCAACAAATATTGTTTCAAGTTTGGACATTGGATGATTGATTAATCAACTTCATGCAAATTGATGGTTCATATTGTTCTCTTTTTGTGCTACTTAATTATTAAGTAATACTAATCAAAGAGATGTGGGCTAAGAGACACAAATCTTGCTATATTAAGGAAAAAAAATGAATTATGGTTTCACTTGCTTGCTAATTTTAACTGATTGGACAACTTTAAGAGAAGAGAAGAAACATGATAACCTAATTTAGTAGATAATATAATGCTTGTAATTTCAGTTTTAATTGTTGCTAAAGTACTTCTTACTGCATTACCAATATGTTCATATAGGATCATTAGCTGCCTGGATGTACTCATCTGGAATGAATTACCTATTTAGTGTGCCAAGAATTATACATTAGGCTCACATGCTGACTTATAACTCCATTATCAAGTAAAATATTTGACTACTTCCACTAATTATTTATGACAAATGAAATTGATACCAAGCACAGAGAAACAAATTAAATATATGGAAGGATAAGACTAATGACTCAGAAGTCTTGTGCATTGGCTACTCATTTTTAATGAAATTTATTTTCTATGTTTAATTTTTAGTGGGCTGAACATCAGAGCCTTACATACCCATTAGTTTGTCCTTTACTTGAACCATCTATGATCCATCTGTGAAGATTTGTACATCAAACTCAAGTAAATCTTACAATAAAAGGAATAATCTTACATATATACAAATATACAGTCAACAAAGAGCTAAACACAATTATTCAACTTGCAGAATATGACATGCATTCAAACTTTAGACCTTCACAAAACAAACTGAAGCAGAACAAACAAGAAGACCTTCGGAATGCAGGAAGGGAACCCATCAACAAAACAAGACACAGTGTCTTCTCTTACACCAATCTTTACTAGGGGGTCTTCTTTGACCTCTCCACATTGCAGAGAAGTGCATGACCTGCACCATGAAGGCTTCCTCCTCTATAACCTGGAGCTCATCTGCAGAAACCCACCTTCTCGCATGCACTGCTCAGTCCTCATGACTAATAAATATAAAGCGTACGTAGTTTTACTCTTGAGCCATGAGATTGATTCAAGGTGCAGGAGATGCTTAGGCTGGGCTTTCCTTAATGGCGAAATGGAGTACAAGCTTAGCAGGGAAAGGTCGTCTGAAGGAGGTGAAGGGTAGGTGGTAATCTATAGGGAGAAGAAGAAGAGGGAGTTATGACTTGGATTATGTCATTGTGTCCTTTAAACGCACTGGTACTTCATTTACTGAGTGATTGATTGCAGCAGATCTGCAAACTTAGCTTGAATGAAGAGTAGCTAGATGCTGGCTAGAGATTGGTAGAGGAGGAATCATTCAACAGAACAGGAAATATTAATGATGAGGCATAAGAACACTAGTCAAAGCCAAAGCACAAATGTCATCACATTCCACTATATGTATCTTTATACGATGGAAATCCAGCAAAACCTCCCTGGATAACAGCGGTTGGAAGGAGTGAGCAATTATTAGCGAGTCTGAATCACACCTGCTCTATCAAAGAGAGAGATGGGGGAGAGAGAGAGAGAGAGAGAGAGAGAGAGAGAGAGAGAGGAAAAGATGCCTTGAAGAATACTTTTATTGAAGCTAATGAGAATAGGCTTAATCTTGACTCAAACCTTCTCCAACATTCAGTACAAACTATTGTGGCATGATTATAATTTACCATTATTTTTTATAACCCATGTTAATTTTAAAAAGATTCAAAAAGATTAATAGCCAAACATTTGTACCTTTTCGTTCCATGGTCTTATTATTAAAATTCATAGCAACAAATATGTTATTACAAGAGTTTATCAAGTTTTATATATATATATATATATATATATATATATATATATATATATATATATATATATATATATATATATATATTCTTTTAATACAACGCTCAGCATTTATTTCACAGCAAAAGCAATGCCATTGACGTTCTCTTAATCTTCAAAGAGAAGCGAGCAAGATAACCTCCACTTAATGCTTCAAGCGACAGCTTCGATCCACAACACACGTACTTCGCAGGACGGCGGGCAAGTCGAGCAAAATATTTCGCATGCCGCAGCCAACCTAAATCTTAGACTCGGAAGCTTCCCAGCCTTTCAGCTGAACTGCAAGCGGCTGGAGAAGGTCTGCCCAAATCCCCAGTTAGACGGAACGATGTCACTGAAGACCAGCGTCTGCCCGTCCGTGGTGGTGACTCTGAAGGAAAGAGGCTGGCCATTGAGATAGGCATTGGATTGCCAGTTGGCGCCCCAGTTCCTGGACATCGGCAGCCACCCGGTTTTGGATCCCTTGACGGACATGGACTGGACCGATCCAGGGCCAGCGACGTTGCTGACGAGAACCAGTTCGAAGTAGTCGAGCCCGTTGATGGTGAACCTCACGCCACCATGTTTCTTGCACGGGACCCTGCGTCAATATCCCATCGGTCGAGCACTCGACGAAACCAGGAAGACGAAGACTGTCACCGGGAAATCAGGAGACTCACCTCTGGAACATCACCGGCACGATTCCTCCGCGGTAGATGCCGATCTTCTCCCATGCGGGCTGCGCCATGTCGAAGTGCTGGCGAGGAGGGTTGCACCACCCCCCGTCGTCGTTGGGGAGGGCGTAGTTCGGGGGGCAGAAGTTGGTGGCCGTGATCGTCACCGACACGCCCTTGAGGCACCACCGCGGGTCCGCCCTGTAGTCGCAGATGATCTTGTAGCACTGCCCGCACGCTGCGCCGTCGCCGAACAAGGCCGTGCTCAGAGCTGCCGTCCTGGTGCCGTACCCGGTCGAGTACAGATTGCCGTACCCGCAAGCTCCACCTACAAACCATCCACCGCGACTCAGCGCCGTATTGGATTAAGCTAACAAGATACAACAATGCATGACGCCGACGGATATCCCACCCATCGTTCCCGAGGCGTCGCTTCCGCCGTAGAACGTCGCGGTGGCCTTCGTCCATCCCGATGGCTTGAAGCCCTCGACGACGGAGAACATGGAGCTCACCGCCAATACCATCAACAGCACAAGTCCAACACCGCTATCCATCGTAAAGATAAAACTGCCTCAAGCTTAGTTCTCTTTACTGAATGCTAAGATCCATGGTGGGGATTTATACGAGAAGGAGAAAGCCAATAATGGATGCAAGCTTTGCACATGGCATGATGCAGTCACATCCATCCCTTGTGGGGTGCCCAATAGCTATATTCTAGACCTTATCTGTGGCAATTTTGGTCCATTTTTCGTTTGCAATGCGAACCATTTGGTGCTCCAGTTCACTGGAATTATTAGATGAGAGGGATCACATGGTCATGTGTCCCTGCACATGGCTCCTGATCTCTCTGTAGTGCCAGCAACCAAGACAGGGTTGGTTGGCTTGGATTTATGATGAAGGCAGTCCAGGCGAGAGTGATGGACAAGCCTGGGAGCTCATCAGGTGCAGTTTCACTTCAAGTGGTAAAACCAAATGGGCTCTGATTCCAGATCACCGACAGAAATGGTCATGGAAGATCATCAGTCCTTAAAGAAAAGTGGCAAAACCAGATGGATTCTGACTCAAGATCACCGACAGAGTCGGTCATAACCATCTGGCAAGATAGATCCTGGAAGACCACACTTTACTACCATGGTTGTTTGGGATAAGGTTCAACCACAACCTAGATCCTTGACACACACAAGCCTAGGATCAAAGTATAAGATGGAACAGACATACTTGTTTAGAAGGGGGTATATGACAATGCAATCTCAACTTGCACTACTGTTTCTTGGTAAACAGCATCTTCCGTCTCAGGTGATATTGAAGGCCTGGCTGAAAGGCTAATGTTGTGGGCCAAAAAAGTCAGTTCTGTCATCCAATGACAAAATAGCATCCAGCTATAGAAACTACTTCAAATTTACTCACATGCATGCCAGGAAATCAAGGAACAAGACCATGTTATCAAAACAGTTCTGGATCTGTAGCATTTTGTGAACAAGATTTCACATAATTAATCAGAGTTCTAAGCCATTGAATCTGGTATCAGATTGCAACTGTTCTCAACAAGCTTTCCAAAGAGGAGGGAAGATAAAATCCATGTTAAGGCTTTGTCTCTTGAAACTTGCCTCACCCAGGAAAATTATTGACAAAGGCTTGAAACCCTGAACCTGCATTGTCAAAGAGGGAATAAGTTGAGCAATTACAACTCAGAGCCAAGGCCACAAAAACCACATAAACTGCCCAGAAAAAAATTCTTTCATATTGAAGAACTATTTTTATATTTAATATGCATATTGATCCATCAGACTAAGTTGTAGGTTAAAAAAAGGTTGATATCAGAATTCAGTTTACCTATGTTTCCAAGAACAGCTTGCAAGCAACAATATAACTAAGTTATTATTATTTTCATCCACCTGCTTTGTTGTGAACAGAGGAAATAGATCATCTCGGAAATCTTACCACACAACTTTTTACCTCATTGGGATCATCTCTTGTATCCAAAACTAAGATGGAAGTTGCTTTCCACGTATCTCACAATAAAAGTAAAAAAGTAATGCATTCAAACAAAGTCATGATCAAGGATGATTGTATGATAACCACACAATTACAACAAGATATCAGTGAACCTTGCTGCTTCCACAATCATCATCACTACAGTCAAATTTATAGTGATCAACTGTAAAAAAACATTGATATCTTACAAATATATAATTACATTGTTGGAGCATAAAAGTGATAACAAGGAGCTCCTCTATTTCTTCTTAGCAAGCTTTCAGTGCAGCGTCAGTAATATCAGATCATGCTCCCTTACTCCTGTATGCCCATATTTGCCTCTGTTACAAAAGCAGTTAGCCAGCATATATCCATCCTGTAAAACCAAACAACCTCTTCAATTCATGTGGTAGAATACAACTAATTAAGCAGACATTTCCCTTACTGCTATCCCATTAAAGCAGATTAACAACTGATCTTTACTAAAATGGAGGATCTCAATTGACTGCTTCCTTAGCAACATTGTGATATTTCTTCAATGGTATCAAATTTTGGTACATACCAGACAGTTTTTATTGGTCCAGTCTTGAACCGGTATGTAGAGAAGGGTTTTTCGCCCGAACTAGTCTGATAATTGCAGCAATTTCTTTTAAAATTTTAACAACTGTTGTCGTCTTCTTTATAACCTCTCTCTCTCTCCTGATCCCTTGTGTTGCACGCTGCCCAGTATTCAGATCTAAAATCATGCTTTAAATTACTTTGATTTTTGTTATTTTGCAAAGAATAAATTCATTAAACACTCATGGTTTTCTGTCAAACAAGAACAGAATACCAACACTAGCATGTGACTGTTTCAAGATACAATCAATGGGAAATTGCATTATAGTTAAGAATCTATATATTGTTATTCAAATACCAGATAAGTATACCAGCAAGCAAGCAACATAGCTATAACCACATACCTGACATCCTTATCTGACTCAGAAATTAATCAGTAAACATGCCAGTAAACTCTCCAACAACATCCTTTCTCTATCAGACTTTGCAAAGCTCACAGTGAGCAACTGAGACAGCACTCTACTCTCTGTGCTTTCTTCTCAAATAAAAAGATTTTAATTGAAGCGTAGATGCTGACTACCAGAATAGCTCCAACAAATGGAGCTGTCTCAACTCTCAAGTTGAGAGTTGAACTTACTGTCAGAGGCTCTTTTCAGCATGAAAAATCCAAATATGCTAACAGTAATTTGCGTGCGGAGATACCCTTTTGTAGTGGCCGATGTGGGCCAATTAATGAGGCTTGGAGATAGGATTCAGAAACAGAAGGTAGCAACTAAAAAAAAAGAAAAAAAACAAAGAGAAAATAATCAGTCTTGAATTGAACACTTGTTGGAAGCATTTACATTAGAAAAAGTCCAGATTATTAACATAATTAGTGCCAGAAAGATAAACAGCAAAGTGCCTGTTGCGAAGAGATATCCATTTAATAGTATAGAGAACTCGACATAGACAGAATTATGTTACAAGTTTAAATAGATGCAAATACACCAAACAACCCAAAAACAGGACCCTTTCAAATATTAATTTAGTTTCTCATGACTTGACTAGAACTCTTGCTCTCTGTTTGAGTTACCATACTCATATAATGGATTTAAGTACAACAAGAAGCCAAACATAAAGTAGGAAAGAGAAAGAACGACTGCAATAACATAAAATGCCAAAACAAAGCCTTCACGGAAAATCTTAAGCTGAACCTAATGCAAAAATCTGTCAAATTTTTTTATTAGACATGTTAATTTGACTAAAATATAGTTATTACAAGATAGCACCACAGCCATCAAAATGGGTAACTCATGAGTAAGAATGGACAAGATGGTTAAGCACTTATCACACTATCAATAAATAATAAAAGAATATACCGATCTATTAATTAGATCCTACAATTAGTCTACCTATAAAGATGAAACTAACAGCTGCCTAAGATATTGGGATCATAGAGATACATTGTAAGGCTATAGCATGACACTAGAACTCCTATCCATAATCCAGCGCTACAAGACAGAAAATACTCTTCAGAGCAAGCATCTGTCCAAATACAAAGCAGAAATCTTGCATCTGAGATCAATATTAAGCTTCAATGGCACTAGCATGAACCAGTCCATTTTGGTCCCTCCCACTACCACAACCTGCAATGAGATAACATTAACAATATTCAGATATAGAAACACTTGATCATAAAACCTGCTTAACTAATCTCCAATTCGAGGTGAAGCATATACTCTGTGCATATATGATCTTGGTCCTTCAGTATTTCAAACTTCAAATGGAAAAGGATTAAGTAGAGAAGAAAACGGAACAAGGGATCCAAGTTGGGCCAACTTGCATCTGGAAATCAAGAGGTCCAAATAAAACCGAACAAACACGCAGATATTGACCCCAAACGAACCAGTCAGCGCGGAGGAGAAACCCGAGGAAAGCGGACACAAACGAATACAAAGAAAGAAGGGGATCGAGTGGGCTGCCCGCACTGCCTTACCTCCGCAGACCGCTTCATCTTGTATCAGCCAATCCTTCGATGGAGCCGGGAAAACTGGTCTCCTTCCGGCTTAGGGCTCCGTCTCGATTTTTGGCCGGTTAATAGCCCCTTGCCAACCATTTAATTACCATCAAGGCCGAGAAAACCACTGCCGTAGGATGATTAGGTACGGAGATCAAGAGCCGCTACTCCCCTTTTGGTACGAGAAACGTATTTGTAGTATAAATACTAATCTGGTATGGAAAAACATGCTTGCTGTATATGAAAATATTATGAAATATTACATAATATATACTTAAAAAAAATAAAGAGAACTCATAACTTCATTTGATAACTTTTCGTTATGTCTTCCGAATAGGACTGTTGTAAAAAATAATAATTTATTCTTCTAATACAAAAAGATTTAATTTATCTTATATAAAAAAATGTTTTTAATAAAAAATATTATTTTTTTTGTTTCCCTGCAACCGAAAAAGCACATAGAAAAGTGAAAAATTTTTCCTGTATTGTGCTTTTGTTAGTATTATGTGATGATATTATTGTTTTGTGTCCTTGCAACCAAAAAGGCCCGTAGATAATGCTGCTATCTATATCTCCATCTTTATTTTCATCAGCAAAATGACTTTGCTACCCAAAATTAATAGGAAGAGGGATTATCTTTAAATTTGAATATATTGACATAATTTTCTTATTTTCATTTTTTATAAAAAATCGACTTAAAAGACAACACACAAACGTAAGATGAAAAATGGAGAAAAAACTCAATTTAATCAGAAGAAACATACTATTTTTTCTTCATTTTTCTTCCCAGCAGGATTTAGTAATGTCATGAGAAATTTGGCATGATTTGTTATGCTGAAACAATAATCGTAAATCATAAGCTACCATAATGTGGATTTTCTTTCCGCAGAAAGATGACTTTCTTATATAAGTTTGACATTTAATAGTAGCTAGCAAGAATTACAGACAACTAACTTATAACATCTATCTTTACATGGAATGATTTCTATTGGCATCAATTGCAATTTATACATCAGACAATTCATGGGACTGGAAGTATAGTAAGGATTAAGGTAAAAGGAAAACATTATAATCACTGAGCTCCCTGTGTGAATTTTGGTATGAGGCTTAGAGTCTGAAATGAAATCATTAGAGGCTGACCAGAGAGAAAATTAGAGATGTCAGGAAGAGACTTGTAAAGAAGTGTGATGAATGGATTGAAGGCGCAACTGCTGCTGGAGCCTGAGCAGTATTGCTCCTGACCTTTGTGGCCTCCTGAGTGTAAGTGCTTGGTGCAGGAGCAGCTGGATGAGTTGTCGAAGAATTGTGCACAGAGAGATTGCCAGAGTTCTCCAAACTGTAGCCTGCATAGTTAAGGATAGGTAATCTCACTCAAATCTGCTTCGGAGTTGACTTGTGAAATATGTTATGAAGTGGGTGTATACTTACAGTCAAAATTCTTCCAACCCAGGATCAGCCTCTCTCTGTCGAAGACTACGCGAAGCCCTGTCAAGAAATTTTCTTCATGAAAGCATGTAAATTTGTGTCAGATTCCAGATTTAATTGGAGAAAAATGACTTTCTTCAGTATTTAATCCTATTATCAAAAAAGCCAGATCATTTACTGCACAAAATCTAGTCTAGGAGGATATAGATTAGAAATATTTTTCTCGAACTTCTTTAAGATCTTCTGTTCATTATATCACCCTGAAGTTTTAGAGTATGAAATAACTAGGAGTAAAGTACACTTATGATTCAAAATCAAGATTTTTGTCTTTCTACCAGGAAATTATAATCTTCAATATGAAACAAGAAATAAGAAATTTTGATATATGTTGCAAAGGGTGTATGGAAATCTTACGTCCAATTATATTCAGTCCAGTGCTCTTCAGAACAGCCAGGCAATATACAGACTGCATTTTCTGCATAACACAAGCAAATAAATTCATATATTGCTTGCTAGAATAGACAGATAACATATTGATGAATTTACCTGAATCTCAATCACAATAATTGGATCATTAACGGGAAGAGCACTTCCACCATCTGTTTTTAGATTTATTTTAGGTCCTGAGATTGTAGTTTGCGTGGGACTGCAGAATTCATCAGCAAATATATTAGATAATGTCTATAAAGGATTAAACTTTCAAGTGATTGGCTTGTTTCATCGTAGATATGATGACCTCAACTCGTAGCAATAATCAAAAGGAAAACCTGCATTTGCATCTGCTTTGTACCGTTTCTCCTGAACTTGTTCATCGAACTGTTCAAAAAGGAAACAAGAGATTCATAATTGCTAAATAATCTAAATTTGGTTTTAAACCTTGTCAAGATGTAAACATCTTACGCTCTCAGCGAGATTTGTGTAAGCTGGATCAGCCAAGTATGTGAAGGAGGTACCAGAGTCGACAATAGCACTAAACACCATGTCAGTGGAACTATTCCCGACTATTATTCCATTTATATTGATTTTGTAGGATGGGCTGCATAGAAACATTCAAAAGTTATATGAACATGATATGCTAAAAAGTCAATGGAATCATTGATCCAACCACAATGTAATGGAAATAAAGCAGAGATAACAATGACACTTACTGTCTGCTGTCAATAATGAGTGCAGTTTCTTGTTGGTCTGAGCTACCTTTATGTCCAAAAGTAATTCTACCAAAACCATCACGTCCGAAGCACATGGAGAAAGAATTTGAAGTCAATCCCTTACTCGACAAAATGCTGGGCACTGATATCTTCTCCATGCCAAGTCCAAACAAGCCATTAGGAGCTGCACTGCGTAGAAATGAACCAGTCTGAACCACTCCACAACTGCAGGATTCAACAGATAGAAAGTTACCAACACAATTAGCCAGTTTAAGCCTAAATTGATTGTGCTTCTTGAAGGCAACCTACCCGAATACAATTGGTGCTTCAACAACTCGAGCAGTAGTGTCCTCTATCGTCAGGTACAGAATGTCTTCAACTAGTACTCCAGAAGATGAAGTGTTTTCAGATAAGTATTGAACAATGTAAGGGCAACTGCTGGTTGCTCCAGGGCAGCTATTTTGGAGGTCACATAAGCTGTTGTTGCAGAGGATGGATTGGCTTGTCGATGATCTACTGGGACTGTATATGTCAAACATAAGGTTCTGTTGCAATTTCAATACATGAATCAGATATAAGTACCAAAACAAACAATAAAATGGAATAAAAGCTTCTCATCCATCTCTAAACTTTTTTGGTTCACTCTTAACTATTCCAATCAGAAGGATGAACATTAAATCCGGCATTTTTTAAAACAGTGTATCATGCCAACAAAGATGGCATGCTCAACCGATGTTTCCAAGACCTTGTGACTTTGTGATCTTTAATCCACCAACAAGCAGGACTACCGATCAACAAAGCTGCTTCGAGGATTAGAACAGAGAAGGATTGGATTCGATAGGCTTACTCCGTATTCTGTGGGAGCGCACTGCAAGCAATCACAGGGCACCCAGAACAGATCACTCCCGGTGTCCAACGCCACCAGAAACGTTACATTCGGCGTCCCCAACGCCACAATCGCGTAATGCAAGCTGATTCCAAATATTCAACCAGATCAAAAGAGCAATCTTTTCGGAGAAGAAAGATCACAATTTGGACTCGCAGGCCCTATACCCGAAAGAGGAGAAGAGGAGCACAAGGAAACATGGGCCTTACAATCCCAGGGAGCTGAGCCTGACGGTGGCGTTGCCGTCGACGAACGTGAGATCCGAGCCGCCAGCGTCAGCGAGAGAGCGGCCGCGGAGGGCGCGGTCGTGGTGAGCGAGGGCGGCGTAGTACTCGGCGGCGCCTTTCTCGGGCCACCAGACGCCGGGGATGGCGCGGGCCTCAGCCCACTGCCGCACGCGGTCGGAGAACCGATGGTGGAACTCGAAGCCGAGCCCGGTGGCGGAGGAAGCCGCCGGCCCCAGCGCCGCGGCGAGGACAACCCATAGGCGGATGAGCGGTCGGCTTCGACTACCGGCGATGGCCATGGGAATCAAATGGCAGGCCTTTGGATGCTAGCAATTAAATGGGTAGTGGTTGACGTCGAGAGGTACTACTTGAGAATTCTGCCTGTGGCTTTTGCCTAACCAAATTGGGAAGGTAATGATATAATACGAATCATAATAATGTATTTGCAAGAGTCTAACTAAAGATTTAAGACAACAGGAAGAACAAGATGATAATGATGATGATGATGGCAGCAGCGACGAAGGTTCTTCACAGTGTCAGTGTCACAAACTTATGGTGGTAGATCTACTTTCAGAATTCCATGTAGTTAGGTTCTCTCTCTTGGTTGAGACGGTCGACTGTGAACTGTGAGCTAAAAAATTGAATTCGACATTTAGTCAACGAAGAAATCTGTTAGAAAATAGGAATAAGAGTAAAGTATAGTGCTTAGGTGAGAGGATTAAGTAGAAGCTTGTTATGATTATGTTGTGTTCCTCGTATCTAATTAATAAACTATGATTTGTTATTCACATATATGAAATCCTTGAATTTGGCAGCGGACTTAAACTTTGTATCACAAGCTATTACACGGTTCCTATGAATAAATAATAAATTGGATGGAAGCCGAGAAGGTTGATAAATCAAGAGAGCCTTCATCAAGCATTTATGACCGATGAAATGAGTACCATTTGGGTAGTTGCAGTGTCACTGTCTCATATTTTCTCTTTCTACCTTCTCCATCGTCATCATACTTTGGTCCAACGCCTCGTCCGAGGGAGAAATCAATCATATTATATATAATAGAAGGCACCAAACATCTATAGCAAATGCGGACACCGAGTACCGCGAGTGACTCGATATAAAACTTTAGTTGATAGGGCATATTTTGACAGCTTGCCCTTCAACCGCTGTGCATAACTCCGACAATATCAAGGTCAGTATAACGAGCTATACCACCAAAGTACAATACCGTTCCGATCCCTCGGGACGGCACCGATCAAGTATCGCGCCGTTTGATCTTCGCAGGATGATGCTACCCAACTACAGAACCACCCCGCGAAAGTCAGGACGACGCCAACCAAATATCACGTCATCTGATCTTCGCAGGACGACGCCATTCGAGTATCATGCCATCCGATCTTCGCAAGACAGCACCACTCGAGTACAGTGTCGTCCCATGAAAATCAGGACAGTTCCAACCGAGTACAGTATCGTCCTGTGAGGATCGGGACAACGCTGACCAAGTACAACATAGGTCCGCGAAAGTTAAGATGTTACCGAGTACAACACCATCGCCCGATGCCATGACATGTACGGTTGACTCCCCAACGGGAGGATAAAAACCCATCACAGGGCCACCAACAGGGGAGTCTGAATTGATTTTTTTCACCTAGTTCTAACTAAATCTTCAGAGGGATCGAAGTCAAGAGCCCCCTTCCCAACCCCAACCCGTGTGCAGGGACTGACGCTAGAAAAGCAGGCGATCAACCGAGAGGAGTTTTCGATCTTCGAAGCTAGAGTTTGAGCCTGATCGAATCAGACGACGATCTTCGTCGCTCGAACACCAACGTGGACAATTTTACGCACCCGGGATCGGACCAAACCGTAATGACCCCTTTACCACGGTGTAAAGGACGACTATCAAAAGTGATGAATGAATTCAAACTCAAAAGCAACAGTGTTACAGATTTAGTGTTTCAATGGGTACAGTCGTGGATGGATTTATTATTAATAAATTAAATTTCAATATTATGAATCAATAGTATTGAATATTATGAGGGATTCAAATGAAAAAAAGGCATCCATAGGCGAGATTAGAACAATATGAAACTACTACTAAACTAGATTTCATATACACTGTATTATGACTTGATGTAGGAAAAAAATCCTGATTTAATTCATAAGTAAGAAAAAAGATGTGGATTGTTTTACAAAAGTTTGATGGTATATTACTGTTAACTTGAACTTAAATATTTTGAACCTTTGTACTACTTATGATTAATTATGTTTAACATAAATAAAAATTAAAAACAATTAAACATGGTAATACATGAGCAATGTGTGATGGAGCTGCCACTAAACAAGACACATTCAGGTTTAGTCCAACAATAAAAGTGTATTGAATTATAAGAATCTAATAAACATATTATTAACATGAGTTTAAATATTTTATGTCAGATGAGAGTTCATAAATTACATTTAACTTAAATGAAAAATATTAAAATAATTTTTGCCATGTCAACCGAACTAACCCAAGCAATACATGAAGTTTGTTCTAATTCTAAAAATAGTCTGGAATTGAATTAGCTAAAGGTTTGCTTTAGTTAATTTGGACCATAGTCCTTTATAGAATGTAGTGTTATATGAAATCGTTGTTTAATTGTTTCAGATCAAACTATTGGTTAAATGATTAAACCAAATTCAACCATCTAATATAACTTAGGAGTAATTTGGATATTTTTAAATTAAAAGTATGATTTAGAGAAAATAAAAATGTGGAGGCTTTTTAAAAAAAATGAAAAAATGATTTTTTTTTTCTGAGAAAATCATCCAAATTTATTCGTTAAAAGGTTAGGTAGTCTACCAAGAATAATTGAATTTGAAGGACCTCAAGTAGAATATCTCCAAAGTCAACGATCACAATTTGACGGCGGAATCGTAACCGTGACAGTCTCGCAGATGTGGCCACGTGTTCTGTGACTTGCCTAATTATCTCGATTAAAAAATAAAAAAAAACCGCAAGTGCAAGAAATGAAAAAGAAACGGGGAAAAGGTCGAAGCCGTGCCCCGAATCTCCTTCCGATCCGACGCTCGCGTTCTATTTCGTACATAGAAATCGAGAGCGAAACGAGGAAGAAGAAGGGAAGGCAGGGGCAAGGTAAAGCCGAATGATCGATGGAACGATAGATCACGATCGAAGACCACGGCATCATATGCGGCGACCGGTAAAGCTCTTTCTCCCTTTTTGTCACCTTGCTTCGCGTAAATTTCACCCTTGCTGATGCTGTATCTGTAATTTGCATCCATCAGCGAGATCTGGATCGGTAATTTGTGGAGGAGGAAGCAGAAGAGGATTTAGGAGATGAGGAAGAAGCTCGGTACTCGGTTCCCTGCGGTAATTCCCCCTTATTTGGCCATTCGTCTTTTTCCGTCGTTTGGAACGACGGATTCGCTAGGCTTTCTTATGATTTGAGGGATTTTTGGTGGATCTGTTGTTTGATTTGTGAATCGGTCTTTTCTTCTGTGGGATCTCTGATTTGCCTCATGGCTCGTTTGATCGAGGAGGCCCTAAATTAGGTTTTCATTTTGGATCTTCCAATATCGTTGATTATGTTTCTTTTCTCCATTAACCATGGGCGCATAGAGAGCATGTGAGTTTAGGGAACTATTGTGGTGCTGCATGTCAGAATAATAGTCAAATAGCCATCGGTTGGGGATTAAATTAGCCAGTGAAGAAACTGGACAGGTGAGTATGTTTTCAGCCACTGACACGGTGATGCCTAGGGTTGCAACCTTTGCTGATACGTCTGACGCACATGAGGTGGATCATTGTATGGTGGTAAAGAAACATGCATGTGGTGAACAGTGTTCTCATCCAAATCTTTCTTTTGTATGGTACGACTGCTTTTGGCTTTTAGTTTAACCTTATGTGCTTGAATAATCCTAAGGTCTGAGCAATGTGTTCTATCCAAAAGATCCATCCGACAGTCCATCAGATTTTTAATTTAGATAGCTTGGTTTCCTTGGATGCTTCCCATATATTGGGAAGCATACATAAAATACACGGCGTTTCCATATCAGTGCAAGTTATTGATTCCTTTTCTGTGTCAGTGATGGACTGTTGGCAACAATCCTTTGCTTCTTTCTCTATGTACCTAGGATTTAAATGTACTGTGTTACAATTGAATGCATATACTCATAACATTATTTTGTAATCTGATGATTACTAAGTGAACCTTTTTCTTCGTCAATTGTCTCACTTCGGATATTTCTTATAATTAGATTTAGTCTTAATTGATTTCTTGACAGTCAATGAATTCATGACATTAATATTTGGTGTCGTATGGATTATGTTTGCTTCCCTGTATTGTGTTGTCCATGTTTGTAGATGTCATGGTGCAAGCACACCATTAGCTTCTGGTATATTAGGTAAGTGTCTTTCAGGATTGGTCATTGTGTGTCATCACCTCCCACTTATCTTATACATTTAAAAATTTATTGATTAAAATTTATTGATCTTTAGTGCAACGGTCTATCCTGGACCCAACTTATCAGAACAAATTATTTTTTCGGCTTACTTTTGTGATTTAAATGATTGTTTCTGAAGTTACTTCAATGAAGTATCACTAAGGGATAATTTTTCATGGTGGTTGTTGTATATGATCTTCTAGAGGAAACCACTTATTGTACTTTCTTTGTTTAACATTGTCATGCCATTGGGAAAATAAATTGGTGCTTTGTCTATGGTGTTGTCATTTGAGCAATGAGTTGGAACTGATGCCTTTTGTTTTATTTTTGCTTCAACAGTCACGAATAAAGAAGATAATGCAAGCAGATGAAGATGTTGGCAAAATTGCATCGGCTGTGCCTCTTCTTGTTTGTAAGTGTTTGAGCAGTTCTAGTCACCATGCAGTAGAATACTCTTTTGTCTCTGATGAAGTACTTGTATCTCATTATTTAGTTTACAAGAGATGAACTTGCATTATTGTTTCTGCTCCCTCATTGTTCTTTTAAAGGATCTATTTCTTCATATCTCCTGTGCTTTGCTTTGACATTACTATGATAGTTTATTGGGTTTGTGATGACTTATATCTCTTGGCTAGATTTCTGTTGTACTACTAGCTGTCAACATCTTTTCTACTAGCCACTTACCTGCTTCAGCCTGTGCACTAATCAATAATGAGGATTTCTCATGGAAACCAGTAGCTGTAAAAATTTCAAACCTTGATGCATAGGTTTGGCATATCCAGTTCATGCGTAGAAAATTTCGAACCTTAATGAAACATAAATGTATGTTTCATTTATGTTCCTTTGCATATCCAGTTCATTTGACATTCAAAAGATAGAAGGCTTAACTAGAAATTTTATAGTTGACTAATAAGGCATGAATGCACCGGAAGTCCTGTGACTGCTACCGTCGACCAAGATTCGTTTAGCGGGGAGACAATACTTTTCACATTGGCTTTCATAAGTTGACCATCATGGACCTTCGAATGATGGCGCTGTGCTGAGATCATTTGCAACTTAAATCAAGTTGTATTTATCATGATATAGTTAGCCTCCTCTAACAATACCTGCTGAGTTTTGAGCCATATCTTGCCTATAATTGGCATTTCATTTAAAAAAAAAAGAATCCACGTTTCAGAAATTGGTGCAGTTGTATTGTGTGCCCAATTTGGCAAAAACCTATTTTCTTAATGTTTTATAGGTGCACATGTATCTATTAGATGCATAAAATCAAGTTCGTATGATTACTGCATGTTTTAACTTGACTAAGCCTTTAAATTATTACTGAAGAGAACAAGTACATGGAACCATGCTGAATCTAATGAAGTTGCAATTTAGTTTGCTTATATATTGCATTAGTGACATTTCAAGAGAAGCCAATGTTTATATCACGAGGAACTATGATTGGCAACTTTCTTGCCGGGACAATCAAAGGGAATCCTTTGATTCTCTTTTTTTTTTTCTTCAGAAATATGAGTAGGTGATCGGTTAGAATTCATCTTGGTATGTGATTTTTATTTCACTTGTGTGTCTTATGATTTTTTGCTTTTACTTTCTGCAAGTTACTGCAATAAAGTTCCTCTTTTTCAGTATGTGCGTATCGTGAAAGAACAAGTAGAGCTCTGCCAATACTTTCTGTTCTTATCTTTGAAATATTGTAATTTTTATCTTTTATTTGCGGAAGTGGCAGCCATTTTATGAGTGGCTGATGTCTTCTTTGTTGACTGACTGACAGCAAAAGCTTTGGAGTTATTCTTGCAAGATCTTTGTGACAGGACATATGAAATCACCCTTCATAGGGGAGCCAAGACATTGAATTCATCACACTTGTAAGAAAATTCACACCTTTTTTTTCCTTAGTGAACTTGCAGTTTCATATTTAAAATTCAGCAGATTTGATTATTGCTATCATATCTAAGGAACAATTATTAAGTTGTCTAACCTGGTCACTGTTTTTAGTTTTATGATAAGTTTAACAAAGGATATCAGGACTGAAATATTAGTACTTGGATTTGCTTTATTTTTGTACTATGGTTGCATTCCCGTCTGAAAATTCGATGTTAAACATGATGGTCCTCAATGTTTGATATTTGAATATGACTAGAAAAATAAGGTGAGTTAAGAATGTCGTACATAGTACATGTGCAGTAAACATGTATGGTTGACTTATGTTGCACAAAGTATTTATTCAAGAATAGCACCAGGAAGCATGCTTGTAGAAACAATAATTTCCGAGGTTCCATCAGGAACTTTATGTATATGTGCAGTAAACATGTACAATTGGCTTTGCATAAAGAGTTTGTTCGAGAAAAGTGATAGGAAGCATATGCTTCTAGAAATGAATCTCAATATCCGAGTCGCTTTCAGGAACTCTATAAGAAATGGAAGGTCTGAATGCCTGGGAGTGAGCACGTGGGAGTTAATCTGTGATTCGCAACTGTGCGACAGTGAGTTGGGGTTGGAAACTTACATGTTATGGATACATTAAATTCGTGGAACTAATATAACTTGTCCATATCGGTTCTGCTTTGAGACCAGTTGGGATCAGTTACTACCTTGGTTTTGGCATGCATGTTGTTTCCAATTGCATTACTTGTTAAGTAGGCCTTCACTTGGATGCCTTCTGGGAGAGAATAATTTGCTTTTTCGAAGATTCAGCACAATGAAACTCAATGCAACCCTTTAACCTACTTGTCTAGAGATCCTCGAAACTTTTGGTGTTAACAGAAATCAGAAGTGGATCTGGAAGTCTTAAGTGATTTTATGAAGTTGTTGCATTTGTATTTGATAATGATTCTTGCAGTTGCTGATGAAATGTTCACTTTGTTTTGTTGGTTGAGAAATATTATGTGATAAAGGGGCAGGAAGAGCAAAGACAGCCAGGTTAGAAATATTAGTGATCTTGATGATTTTTTGATTAATGGATGTGGTCTTTAATAGAGCTAAACAGTTGGAGAAGATTCATTTATCCAGCTTTAGTTATGTAATTCAATTGGTATTAATTGCACAATAAAAAGAGATATATGTTCAAAAATGAGGTGACCTTGTGGTAGGGGATGTTTTCTTTTCTTTTTTTTCCCAAAGAAACTAAACTTGATTAACTATATCAAAGGATTACAAAAGACACTCCTAGCATTAGAGTGGATCAAAAAACTCAGCCAAGAGGGCCACTCCCCTCTCTATAAAAATAAAAGACTGAGACTCCCTAGCATACCTGGCCGACCAATTGGCCATCTCATTACCCTCCCTATACACATGGAAAGGTTATATACATCAAAACAATCCAACGCGGCCCAAATATGAAGAATAACATTTCTAATGGACCATGGAACATGCAAAATGTGTTTTAAAGTATTGATAAGGATCAAATGAATCAGATTTCACATATACTCGCCGAAATCTTTCAGCTACAACCGCTTGCAATCTAGCCACGACTACCACAACCGCTTGCAATCCCACACATTCCCTTCTCCAAAAACCTACATCCAACAAAAATAGGCTTAACACTCACACTGCGTAATATAAAACCAGCACCTCCCCTTGGGCAGTGACCTTGAGTCCCAGTTCACCCTCCAAATCAGCCCCTTTAATGATCCATTCACCCATACACCATGAAGGAGCAAGCAAATTAAGATGAAGTTTTTAGTTCACAAGCTGCCAAAAGAAGATGAATAATTAGCACAAAAAGAAACAATGCTCAAGAGAATCAGGGGCATCAGCACAAAGAGGACAAAGGAATGACTCACCCATCCCCATCTTGACAAATCTCTTAGCCAAGGGGAGGCGGCTGTGTAAAAGCTTCCAGCAAAACACCCTAATATGAGGTATCGATGGTAGCTTCCACAATTGGCGCCACCAATCCCCTTAGTCAACCGAGCCACATTGGTTAGGGAGGAGAAAAGCATAAGCAAATTTTGTAGAAACACTCCCATGTAAATCGGGCTTTCAAAACCAAAAATCATCACATTGCGCAGGAGAAAGGTCCACCTGACAAATTTTCAAGACTCGCTCCTCACCAAAAAACACATGCAGTTTATTATGTGCGTAATAATTTAAGTTTGATGGTAAACCTATTTATGAACTGATCTTATTTTATAGCAAATTCTTTTATTCTATCTTACATATTCTCTTTAAAAAGTTAAACAAGTTTGCAGCTGATTGGAACAGTGGAAGTCATTAGTAATAGTTCGTCATTGTCTTTTTCCGACCTTTACAGAAAACAGTGTGTGAAGACTTACAATGCTTATGATTTCTTAACTGGTGTTGTCAACAAGGTACCAAACCTTGGTGGCATGGAACCTTGTGAAGATGAAAAAGGAATTTGTCGAAGAAGGTAATTTGTTAATCATGTTCATTTACGACCATGGTACTATTTCTATGAATAATGAATCACTGACTGTCATAGAAAACGGTCAGGAAGACACTACCACATGGTGATGAAGTTGAGAGCAATGAGGATCTCCAGTCAAGGTCCTCTAAGATGGTAGTATATGTGCTCGTATTTGCTTGATTTTTCTGCAAAGTAATTAGATCTTTCCTTTTTCTGATAGCTGACTTTATGACAGGCTATGACAAATGCTAATGTTAACCCTAGAGGACGTGGAAGAGGCAGAGGAAGAGGTAGAGGACGACCACCTACAAGGCATAGAGATGTAGGATATGTGAAGTATGAGGATGACAGCAGCATGTTTGGTGAACATGATGAGGCCCCCTCGGCGTTGCCAGGTCAGCATGAAGATGCAGAGAAGGAAAGCACTCATCAGAGTGAACATCCTTCCTCGACTGCAGTTACAGATGTAGCTGCAACTTCACCCATGGAGACTAAGCAAGAACAGCACCCAGCTTGGCCTGTTCCCGATGGAGTAGGCAGCATCAGCATAGAACCATCAAGACTTGTACAATTAACAATGCAGATAGATGAGGACGAGGATTATGACAAAGAAGATTAGAGAATATGATTTCCCAGATGATACTAACAAAGCTATCTTGTTCTGTAAATAATTTCATACTGCACATTTTGGCTATTCCTTATGTCCAGCGCGCTAGTGGAACTTGGGTCAGATACACAACTGATTGATGGTTCATGTCTAATGCTGGATGTAATGCTATAGTAGCATTTCTATTAATCTTTAGGTTTGTCAAGACAAATAGGTCACTGGCAGATTAGTGTTTTGTGTTGTAATGGATTTTTCAATAGTTTTAGGTCACTGGCAGATTAGTGTTTTGTGTTGTAATGGATTTTTCAATAGTTTTCTAATTGTTTCCTAGTTCTTGAAACATTTTATTTAAATATATTGAGCAAAAAATAGTTATGAAATTAATCATGATCAAGAGTTAACACTCTTTATAAGTGACTATAAACAGTTAAATAATTTTGTGAGAAAAGAGTGGAAGCATACAATTATAATTATGTTATTATGTAAAATAAATTTATAATTATGTTATTATGTAAAATAAATTTATAATTATGTTATTATGTAAAATAAATTTAATGTCAAAATATGAAATCAAATAATAATAAATCGAGATTAAGATGTGTATCTATCCATGTCATTTAGATTATTTATAAAATATATTTTATAGTTTGATACATCAAAATATTTTTCTCTTTTTTTATCCTAGTTCACTATAAATAATATAATATGGATTAAAGGGAAATGAGGATAGATTATGTGTGTTTTGTACTCCATAAGAATTCTTATTTATTTATAAGTGAGATTAGAGGGTTTGGAAAAATGATTAACAAGAGTTCCTCACATCATCTCCTTTGAGGCATCTTACTATGAATTTTCTTTTTATTAGTTGATAATCATAATAAAAAATCAATCAAAATTATAATATATCTTATCAATTAAACAGGATAATATAATTTAATATTGTTTCACATGATTCATTAATTAATAAAATAAAAAATATAAAATAAAAAATAAAAAATAAAAAAATATTTAAAAATAATTTTATATAATTAGATTTTAAAATTTTTAAAAAATATTTTACATATGATCATGAATTTTAAAATAAGTCAATAAATCTAATAAATATAATAATACTTCATTAAGTTTTATTACTAATATAAATCATAATGATTATATGTTATTAATGTCATATTTTCTTTTATATACCATAATACTATTGATCTTTCATAATGTATTCCTTTATAATCGTTATAACTTTGTCTTCTTAAGACAATCTTGTTATTATATTTAACTATAATATATATACACATAAATATAAACATGATAGCAAAAAAAGTAATTTTAAATAAAATATAAATATAAATAATAATATATCATCATATTTTTTACGAGTTGCTCACAAACCCCAATCATGTTATTTAAACATTTAAGATTGTAAAAATTTAGTAAGTAGATCATCGATCATCAAAGTGGTAATTAAGTTCTCAATTGACACATGTTATTTCTGAATATATTCTCTAACCACAAGTACCTTTATCTCAGTATGCTTGAACCATTCTAGTACTCATCATTCTTAGAGAAGAACACTATTACAATATTGTCTTAAAGTATCTTCGGATCTGGTAATTAAGTCAATCACATTAAGTCCGGAGATTAAATTCTACAACCATAAAGCTTAATATATGATTTCAAAGCATATCATAAGTTTAGCTTTCATTATTAATGATGTAATAAGTGATTACTTTATACTTTTAGATGAAATTGCCCCTTCAACTAATATGAATATGAATCACAAAATATACTTTCTATCGTCAAGATAATTTATAAAATCAGCATATGAATATCCCATCATTTCAAGTAGATCTAATTTCATATATGTAATCATATAACCGTTTATCCATTATAGACATATCATCACTTTGTTTTATAACTTTTTAATATTTTATTCTCAGATTATTTTGGTATCTATCCAGCATTCCAACTATAAAACTAATATATGATCTTGTACATATTTGAATATATAATAGACCTTTATGTATGCATAACAAACATCCTTCATTATAATAAACTAACATTTGATTCCTTTCTAAGTCATTATTAGGACACTGACTTTGATTGAATTTTTCATCTTTATTTATAGGCGATCACTAGCTAAACAAAACTACATACTAAATCTCTCTAAAACTCGATCAATATATTTTTTCTAAGACATTCCTAACAATCATATAGATCTATCCCTAAATATCTTCAATGCGAATAACATAAGTTGTCTCATCTACATATCTTATTCCTATTAATCATCTTAAAATTCATAATAAGAAATACCTTAGTTTTGTATAATAAACCAAGATTATTACTTGCAAGTAAAATATTATTCACATATAAGACAAATATAATAAGCTTGTTCTCATTGACCTACAAATATATATATATATATATATATATATATATATATATATTTTGATCAATAATATTTTCTTAAATTCAAAGGAAGTAATGATATCATAAAATTTTATATACTATTATCTCAAAATTTATTTAAGATCATCAATGGATTTCCTAAAATTGCAAGCCTAACTTTCTTTTTCATTTTATATGAATCCTCCAAGTTGTTCAATGCAGATTTTGTCATTTAGATTCTCATTCAAAAATACTATTTTCACATCTATCTCGTTAGAGAAAATATTTCATTACAGTTGATGTCTCCTTTTTTAGAAAAAATTTTGACCATAAGCTTGGCTTTATATTATTCGATATTGTCTTTTGAGTCAAGTTTCACCTTATAAACTCATTTGTAATTGATTTTTTTATAATTATTGAGTAATTCAATGAGTTTTCAAATACTATTTTGGTTCATCAATTTTAACTCTTCTTTTATTACATTGTACCACCTTTTAGGATCATTGCTTTCAATGATTTATGAAAATGATAATAGGTCTCTTTTCATTCGTATGCCATAATCTAATTTTTGTAGATATATCACATTATCATCAGTAATGACAAGTCTCATTTCTCTTTAAAATCTTCTCAAAAATATATGTTATGGTTGTTCTACATGATGATTAGCACCAACATCATGTACGAGTTCATTAATGTTATTTTGTTATTTAGTAATTTGAGAAACAACAATCTCTCGAATAGGGAATGATAAACGAGCATCAACTTGTATTTCTTCTATATCAAAATTAATATTTCATGATTTTTTACTCCAATTAATTTTATCATTTTTAGGAATATTAAATTACTAGATTCTACTTTTCTCATGATTAAGGTAATAAAATTTGTATCTACTGAATTTTTCTGAATAATCAATAAAATAACTAGAAATAGTTCTTGTATCCAATTTTTTTTATTTGAATTAAAGACTCTTATCTTTGTTTGACAATTGTAAATATATAGATGTCTCAAACAAGATTTCCTAATAGAAATCTATTTACTATGAATCTTGTTTATGATATACATAACTATCCTAAGAGCTTCACCCCTACATCGACTCGAGTACAAAGAAATAACTCATTGTGCTCCCAATCATATCTATAATTATATTATTTTATCATTCAACAATATCATTATGTTGTGAGATACATGTAAAGGCATACTGAGTATAAATATCTCGATTTTCTAAAAATCTAACAAAAAGACCAAGATTCTGACTAATCATATTTATCATAAAATTTAATTCCCTTGTTAGATTTGATAATTTAATTTTTTATCTAAATATCTATCGAATTCATTTATGTGCATTTTAACAGTATCACTTTTTATGTATTAGATACATATAGACATATCTTGATAGGTTATCTATAAATATGATAAAATATCTATTACTACTGAAACAAAAAAATATGAAGTGGTCAACGTATATCAATGAATAATCTTAAAGAGTATTTTACTTCTTGTGGTATTATTTTTATGTGCTTATTTTTTCTTCCTTTAATGCAATCTATATAAACAAAATTAGTAAAATCTAAATCTTTCAAAATATTATTCTTTACCAATATTTTGATTCTTTTATTGGAGAAATATTTCAAATATCCATGTGACAAGATAGAAAATTTCTTATCATTAAAATTATATTTCGATCCAAAATTTGATTACAAGATCACCGATGACTTTGTAAACTTAGACTCAATTAATTTTGTATAAATCATCACATAGAATTTTAAAATTTACTCTTATTGAATCATAAAATATACTAAGTTTACCATCGGTTAAAGAAATATAATATAATAACTCATCAATTTTATAGGAAGAAACTAAATATCTAGAATTAGTAAAAACATAACATATGTATGTAAGATCCATTAGATTACTCATCTATAGGCATAGGTCATAAGTCGTCTTTCTTTTTAAAATGATTTATCATAATAATAATTTTTTCATGTTCTTTTAGTTTCGAGTTCAAAAAAATATCTACATATTATAAGTAATATGAGTTGAAGTACCAAAATCAATCTATAAAGTATTAAAAAAATCTTTATAATATTTAATTTAAAACATATAAAGGTCAAGTTTATATATATATTTTTCAAACTAAGTCTTACATAGTCCTTTTTTATATGTTATTTCTTACCAAAAAAATATTTTGCTATGATGACTTTCTTTTTATTAGTCTGTTTAATAGTTTCAAACCTAACAAATTTAATTTGTGGATAACGTTGTAACCTTTTTCTTTTTACCAACTCCTAGAATAATAATCAAAACATTATAAGATCGTTCATGACTTAAACTTAATTCTTCCTAAACACACATACTACTTAACTTATTCAAACCTTATTTATCATTATTTATTTTGTATGAATCATGAATAGGCCGACGAAGAGAATTAACGATGAATTGTATGAGAAAAAAATTATCTACGTTTATGTTTAATACTTTAAGTTTTATGGTTTTATCAGTTATATTAGGGATGTGATCTTAAATCCCTCGAGTATTATCATAAGTCGTTGTAAATTCTCTATGTGTCAACTAATGACTTATTAGTATATTTATGTTTGTCTTCAATAGCTCTCAAATATTTTTGTGCACTAGCCTAAGTTTTGATGTTATTTACAATTATTGTTCTTATAAATATTAGACGAAGTTTATTAGTATTTTTCTAAACATTCATTTCATTAATTTATTTTATAGTGCTTTTATCAATCAAGTTTATGAGCCCTTCAATAACTAATACTATATCAAGATGTAATATACCAAGTGTGGACTATATATATTGTAACAATAATTTAAATCAAAGAGTACAAGAACATTAAAAGTATGAGAATACTTAGAAAGTAGTACTGTTATAAAGTATAAAATAATATTAATACTTTAAGTTTTCAAAATATGATTATTGATTTCATCCATATTTTACTCATAAGTGGAATATTAAATATCTAGTGTTCATTCAAAATTTATTTATACCATCGTTGCAAAATAATATTATTACTTTTGATATACAATCCTAAAATAATATCATCCTACCAAATCATATAATTATTTAATGTAGATTCTAGATCTTCTAATTATATATATTATTTATAAATATTATTTTAATATAATTTAAAATTAATTTTTTAATATATTTTTATAAATTATTAATCCATTTCACTTTAACGATCTACAACTAATATAAAATATATTTTAAAATATCTTATAGATGATAAATATTTATTACAATTTATATCTCATATCTTTTAGATGATAAATATATCACTTTAACGACTACTAGTTAGATAAAACTTAAGAATATAAATTATAAATAATATTTACTTAAGTTCTTATTAATCTAATTTATATAAAAATAACATAATAATAATATAACAATAATCATAATAATTATTAAATATTAATCAATATAAAAGAATATATTATAATTATGATAAAATAAAGATCATGCCTTTATTAAAAAATAAATATTATTTCATAATTTTTAAACATATGTAGATGAATAACTAAATAAATATTTAAATATAATAATTTTAATTAAAATATCATAAATATTACAATTTTATCAATATTTCTTATGAAAAAATAGAAAAAAATTAATAATTTATTTTTAAAATATCATATGAAATCCTAAATTAGACATATTAATCCTTTTTAATCGGACAACCCAAAATTGAGCTATCAAAAGTAAATATTAATCCAATTACGTCAGCCAAAAGTAAAATTGATCTGGATCAAACTTAGATTTTGACAAAAGTCAAAATGAAAATCCAATCAAAATCTCAAATCAGGATCGAAAATAAGATTTTGGTCAAACATTTAACCAAGGCATGTCAAAATTAGGTCAAAAACCAATTTGGACATATCTGACCAAATAGAACTTCGACGAGAGTAAAGTTAAAAATTAAGTTTGCTCGATCAAAATAGAACTTTGACCATATCAAAATAAAATTGGGGAAGTTGACCGGGTGAAATTTAGGGCTTTCCCCTAATCGAGCAGTTGCAGCGATTTCTCACCGCCGCTCTCCGTCGTGCACGACGTCTGCACAATCCCTCATCGGCGATCAACAGTGTTGCACCGCCGTCTGTCCTACGCGTCGTCGCTGCCAACATCACTGCGACGCCCATTGCCAGCGAAGGAACACGGGGAAGTATCGTTCCTCGTTGCAGCGTCATCTTTGGCCGAGGACAACCCTGCCGCGACGCTGTATCGTCGTTGGGCGTCGCCTCCGTCACCATCTGTCCCCAATCGAACGACGGCGATGCTGTTTGCGGCGTCGACTGTGTGCGGATGTCTGTCGCTCGCATGCGTTATGAAACCTCACAGCCCTCGGCATTGTTGGCCGCGACCAACGCCCGAGTACAGCACTCGGCCACGACCAAGTGCGCGGCCGAGTCCCACTTGTGCCACTGTTCCGCAGAGATCCTCACCACCAACTCCTGCGATGCACGACTTCATCGCCCTCGGCCGCCTGCAATGCCCACAGCCCTCAATCAGGTCGCCGCCCGCTTCTGACCACAGCTACAACACAGGAAACCCAATGTTCATGACGATCCTTCAACCGTGGGCAAGGAAACCTTCGTTTTCTCAGAAGGAAAGATGAACAACCAGATCAATAATACTTTTCATTAGCGAATGATATTCACAAATAAATCTAAATGCAAAATATATCTATATATATTTAAAGTATAATATTTAATATATAAAATATTAATTTAACTATAATATTAATTATAAATATAAAATTATAATCATATTATTAGCATGCATGCCTTTCGATACTATTAAAAATATTTTTATTTGATCCGTACAACTCAATAATACTGATCAAGAGAATTAGACTTATCTTCAGCTTTTCTCCTATCATCGAAAGAAATAATATAAGCGATGGAATATGAGTTAAAAAGAGATAGAATAGATCATGTATCATATATAATATATAGGAGGTCATATTTATCTATAAATGAGAATAAAGGATTTAAGATATGTGATTATAAGAGTCTTTCTTATCAAAATCATCTCCTAAAAAATTTTATATAATCTAACAAACAAAGAGGACTTGATTGATCCGAGGATGGATAACAATTCATGCAACTTTACATTAAATAGAATTACATAATGTAAGAAACAAAGAGGGCTTATAAATATAAAGATGGATAGCAATTGATATAACTTACCTTTTTCTTCTTTCTTCTGCAATTGATATAACTTGCCTTTTTCTTCGTCTTCTCGTGAAGATTTTGTATGTTGAAAAGAAAAATAAAATTCAATTTGCTCTTAGATTTTTGATGTTGAAACTGAACTAGGATAAGGTTTGCACCCCATTAGATTGTGAAGATGGTATGGAAGTCGCAAAGGTAGCAATCAACAAGGAAAGCGTTTGTTTCCTAAAAATCTCCAAATACAACAAAATAGTTTTTCATGATTTTTGCATTAGTTCAGATGGATATTTGTGAGTGTGAGAATTCTAAACCTTTTGTAGCACACAACAAAAATATATTCTGACAAAAAAATTAAAAAAAAAGCTAACATAGATCTTACTGAATGAATATTTATTGAATTCATCTTCGCTAATACTGACGACCATGAACTATGCAAGATTATCTGGTCCTTCAGATGTTCTATAATTCATACTTGTTTCTTCGATTGAACCACTCCACTTCTTTATTCGAGAATCTGCTTCCATTGCCTGAAATGATCAAGACACGGTCAGATGTCTGTCACAGAGAGAGAGAGAGAGAGAGAGAGAGAGACCTCCTTGTTCCAGTTTGTAGTCACTGTCATGGCTACAATTATCATGGTCTGCAAGACTACTCCCGACAACATCCCGCTCCACATCCCCTGCGTTTGATGAACTCGACTCAATAAGAATCATTCATAACAAGGCAAAGGATCGGAGGAGGAAACATAAACCACCAGGGAGACCCTCTTCCAGCTTGTGACATGTATACCTTAACTCCAAAGCCAAAATGGAACGCCAGTAAGCAGCCCACGGGAATCCCAAACGCGTAGTAACACCCCATGTTGACGTAAGCCACCAGCCATTGCCACCCAGCTCCTACTGCAACACCTGCAATCCTGCACCGGATTAGCTCTCTCTCTCTCTCTCTCTCTCTCTTTTACCTCAAGCATATTAGTCGAAACCTCTTTATTTTTTTTAGAACAGATTCCTGATGCTTCTTGTATTAGTTGGGATCAGAACTGCCTCGCTTGCATCAAATTTTTTGATTATGAACGATATAGATCTTCACCATCTGCTGTACTCTGCACTTAGTCTTCACGAGCATATGAAAGCCATGGGTGAATTCCTACCTGTTAGGACTGGCTGAACACTGTTGAAGAGGAGTGTGAAGGAGAAGATCACCGCGAGACTTGAGACAGCACGGATTACGTCGGGGCTGTTGGTGAAGGGAATCCCATACACATCTTTAAGAGCCAAGACGAGGGTAAAGAAGATGAGTCCCAGCGTCAACGACGACATAATGACGCATACTATCGCAAACTTGGCTGCTCTCGGCCTTCTTGCTCCGAGCTCATTTGATATCCTCACGCTATGCCATTACCCAAACCAAACATCTTATGGTAATTAAGCCTCTTGTGCTTCGAAAACAAAGGGAAGTGAGTATATATTTACCTGATTGCAACATTGAATCCGAAGAACACCATGAACTCCCAACCATTAATGTTGGTGCTGCCAGTGCAAGACAAATAGTTGAGAATCAAGCATTAGCAATTGGCTACGTCTACGATCATGTATCAACGAGTAACTCACCAGATAGATACGGCGGCCACAGCTATCTGAGCATTCTCCAAGCGGCCCACTAAGACTATGATGATCATGTAGTACCAGAACTCCAAGCTAGAAATCGTAGATGAGTAATGCAGCATGATTGAGATAGCAACGACTTGGTGCAATGCATTAAAGATGAGAGGTTTACTCACCACAGCATGATAGCAGATCCTATTGAGAGCCAGGCGAATGATCCTAATCCCCTGAAAGCCCCCCAGCTGAAGCCATTCCAAGCACCAGGGCAGTAACCCATGGCAATGTAGCCGAACTGTGCGAGCACTACGATCCACCAAGCTATGTTGAGTGAGGTTGCCGCACCGACGAGGCCGAGCTTGAACTGGACTATCAGAAGCCAGCTTAAGCAAACATGGAACACGAGGGCGATCGCCGCCACCACCGCCATGACCATGACCTTGCTCTGGGCCTGCAGGAACTTGGATATGGGGAAGTTGAGGCCGTAGGCGAAGAGCTGAGGGATCATGTACAGGGAGAACCTCCCGGCGAGCTCCGCGATATCCGCGTCCTGCTTGAACAGACGAAGGATGGGCGCCGCGAACAGGTAGACCGGCAAGAGGCAGGTGCACGTGGTGAGAAGGATGACCCAGGACCGCTGCATGTAGACGCCAAGCATGTGGAGCTGCTTCGCGCCATAGGCCTGGCCGCACAGTGTCTCCAGGGCGCTTCCCATGCCCATCTAGTAGAACTCAGAGATGTTAAGTCTCCATTTCAACGACGCTCGATTTGACACTGTAAAAGAAGACGATCACAAGCAAAGGGCACAATGCCAAGTGCATTGCAGGTACAGAACAGCTATGAAATTTCCGTCTCTGCTGGACCATACAGTGAAAGGGAAGGAAGGGGAGGGGATCGCAAGTTCTTACAATAGTTGATCGTCATTTGGATGACTAAACTTAGAAAGTAAAAGAATTTGAGGTGCGTTGATGACTTAGAGATATTGTTTTCAACATAATAAGAGATAAAATGTTAGAGCTTGTTATTATATGAGAAAATTATTTTAATGATAGATTGAAAAAAAAAATTTCATCATCTTTATAAAATGAGAGGATATAACTATCTATATTTAGTGAAGCAATCGACGAAAATTACATAAAAATTTAAAATTATCATAGGAAATGGTTGAGACAGTGTCTCATACATCAATATAAATAATTTCAAATGACTTAATATAAGATATAAAAAACATTTCAAAAGGTACTATACAACTTTTGTTATTAATGCAAGCATATTTGCAACTCTATTTGATTTTGAAGTTGAAAGGGAATAACGAGAAATTAGCTATTATTGAATGAAGGATAACAAATGATCAAGACGACAATGCCACACATCAACTAGAACAGTAACTAAAGCAAGAACGATTAATGGAATGATTTATGAAATTGATGGTTACTCGTATATATTGTCTTTATTCTAGCCTCGGAATAATGATATTCTCGTGCTCAGATTCTTTATAAGAAAGAATCAGGAAAAAAAACTTAATAGTAACGTTATATTATTTGCAAAATTGAAAAACAAAAATAAAATTCCTTTTGAAATGAGGTGCATGCAAAACATAATCAATCGTAAAAGTGTTTGTGTGTGTATTAAGTATTATGGAACCGAGTGATAGAGATTCTATTACCATCACCAATGATAATGTCTTCATTGTCTCTATAATTAGTGTAAATAGATAAATTTTATAGATCAAAAGTAATATAATGAGAAGTAACAAAGTTAATAATTATATTGCATGAACAGTCAAAGTAGTTAAGATGAGCCTAGTTGTGTATAACAATAGATTTGGGTCGAGATCGATAAACTTTTACTGTATGTCTAATTTTATCATAGAGCTAATTAATGATTTTTTGTTGATTGTTATTATTTGGATGATAAAACTATCGATAGTTGTAGTGATTATTATTGAAATTATTTCTTGAATTATTTACTTTGAAATTATCATCATGATTGAAGAATTAATAGTGTAATGAAGGATGATGACTTTGTGTGTTATCGATGTATCAAGGAGGTATCTTGTTCAGTCCCATATTAAAATTTTTATTTCTTTGATTGTTTTTTTTTTTAGATTTTTTATTAAATTAAATTATAGTAGCTAGTCCTATCTTCCTCTTTTTCCGTTTCAAATATGTTTAATGATCAATCAACTTGTCATACAATTCTTCAAATAATATTGGTGAGTCATATGCTCGAATTACTATCACTAGTTTTTTATATGTCTCATAAGTCATCAAGAGTATGAACAATGACTTCTTCGGAATGACCTATTAAAATTAATTCATCTTTAATAACTTTTAGATTGTATATATATTCAACAATAGTACTTCCCTCTTGTGTTATTTTTATTTTCATTATAGTAGATAAACACTTAGCATACAAGTATGAGAGTGATTGGCAAAAGTGATTTATAAGTTGGACCATGTTATACTGTAATACTACACGAAGAGATTAGTGGTGTTATAGAGCTAACGATTGAGCCTTGAATGACTTTTAGAATAAAATGTTCTTGAATTTGTTATTGGAATATGTTCTCATAATATTTGAATTTTTTCTAATGGACAACTAAGAGATTCATCAATGTAGTATGATTAATCATATCCAAAGAAGAGGTTGATGAATTGTACTCGTTAGGATGCATAGTTATCGTCTTTGGAGAGTTACTATATTAATATATATAAATCTTATAAATTAAAATTAATTATTATTTCTCTGATAAAATAATAATTAAAATATCAAATAAAGATGAGGAAGACGAAGATATTGTGATACAAAAGGAGAAATATAGAATTAACTGATTTGGATGCATAGTTGGTAAAGATCTGATTTATTGTTGATCTAATGAATGAGATTGAGAAGTACATAAGGGAGGATTAGATATGTGAAATTACAGACGGGAGATATGAGGAGTCGGACGATGCTAGAATCTAAAAGTGGGAAATCAAAATCAAGTGTTAAGAGTGGGGCTTGATCTGAAGATCTCTAAGGCAGCAGTAAGGAGGGCGAGAGGCCGTGATCAGATCTATAGATTAATTGATCCTATACTTAAATTATATATTTAAATCGATTGAGGATTAAAATATATTAAAAAAATATAAAATTATTATCTGTTATAATCTTCTATTACCCTCCAAAAGATAATAAAAGCATAAGGACAAGAGTTATCATTAATTTCTAGGAGTTACAGGGCATTTTTTATCCTGCAATTGATCAAAGCAGAGGAGATTGGAAAGAGAAATAGCAGCAAGGTTGATTTGAACTACTCAAAACAATGGATTGGATCCACAAAATCCAAATAAAAGACAGCCGATTCCATGACATGACAGGATAATATCAGGTTCCAATATACATATCGGATGCATATCCATGAACATAACTATGTCTTACTCTTGTTCTTATCTGGGAAAGTAGAAAGCGAAGGATATTGAGACAAGAAAGAGAGGATGATCTGATCGGTTGCATTACCATGATGCCGAAGGCGAGGCCGGCGATGACCATGTTCTCGGTGGAGACGGCATCGAGCTCGAGGGTGGTGAGATGACCAGCGAACACCTGGGTGGTGGCGCCGAGGGAGTAGCGGCAGATGGAGGTGAAGATGGAGGGGCCTGCCAAGTACCACAGCCTCTTGTTCTCCTCCACCCACTGTTTGAGGAACTGCTTCAAGCTCCTGATCTCCTCCAAGTCGCCTCTTTCTTTGCCGCTCCCAAGCAGAGGCTCCGCCATCTGTTCACTGGCCATAACTCTTCCTCCTATCTCTCCTTTGGGCCCTCTCCTCCTATTACCAAGTCCTTATATATCAAAAGGAAGTGGCCACTCTGTGTCTGATCCAATTATTTTTTTTGTGACATCAAAAAAACATAATTCGTTCAATGATTGGTCTTTGTTGCCATATGAGATAGAAAAAGATTCCCTCATGGCTTCTCGTTCACATACCGTAGATTAACCCTATCGCAAAATACAAGAAAAACCACATTATTTATTGATTTGCATTTTTTTAATAGTACTTCAAATTTTAACTTTCCCTTCAATAAAAGTGGGAAATGATCCGTTGAACAAATGTTCTTATCTAATTGGCATGCTTTAACTTTCGTGACAATAAAAGATAATATCGTCTTCGTCGCCAAAGATGACATCAAAAAGAAATGCTGCGTTTCATTTGAGGATGTGACGATAATTCCCGAACAGTATCATTCAATCACATAGCTGGAGTCTTTAAGACGGATGTGACGTATTATCGTCATTCAATTCCACACTAATTAAACTCGACAACGAGAAGACTTATATATATATATATATATATATATATATATATATATATATATATATATATATATATATATATATATATATATATATATAACAATTGATCATGCCCGATCAATATCATATGTTAAAAGGCTACATAATCCCGAGTTCATCATAGACAAGCGATAGTTACGATCGAATTTTATATCTTTGTAATCGTACGATACATATAATAGATTATTGTAACAACTTGGAATGCCCACTATAAAAGGGGGCTCTTGGCACACTAAATATGTTCACCGCACTTGTCCAATTTATCAATTGATTTAAGCATCAGAAAGATATTATTAAAATTTTTCTTGATGTAAATAAAATTTAGATGATTCTCAAAGAAATACATCTTGAGATCGGCTCAAAAAGAAAAGCATGTTAATTCCAAATCAGATTCCTGAAAATAAGAGATACTTTCTAAAACCAACTATTTTTTTTTATGAATTCATCCTTTTTAAAGTATATTTTGCAGTTACACAAAATCAGGCATATTACTTATATGTAGGTCATGCACGACGAATTGTCGTGCTGATAGTTGGATTATTTATCACAGTAATAGATTGCGTGTGTGTGTTGTGTGTTGCGGTGGAACTCTGCATCTTGCCGATACGGTGAATTCTGAGATGCCAGATCATCGCATTTAAAAATCACATGCATGGCCCCATCGTTTCAGTATATAAAGGAAGGGACAAGCAATCTTCCAAGGCTTCTAATATTGTTGTGGTTAATGTATCCTAATTTTGATCAACATCTAGAAATAAAGACAAAAACATATTAATGTTGGCATGTAGGTCATAGATAAACATAGCAAGTATAAAATAACAGCATGTAAGTTGACATTCTATTGAAGGTTAAAAAACGTTATTGATAGGAAAAATACTAGCAGTACAAACTCATCACACAACTCGGATCGAGAAGGCCACTTGAGTAAAAGTATGAAAGCTCCCACCAATACTCTATAGCCGCCAACAAGGGATCAGCTCACGATCCATGCATGTCCCGACTTCCCAAAAAAAGCTCGCAAGACCTACTCTTTATTGACACCACGGTTGAAGAAAAGATCATGCCCTCGCATTAATGGATGACATCATGGTTCACCTCCCCCACCTCTCTTCTAGGTGACCGAAGGAGGGATCACTCTTGCTTAACGCACAGCGGCTAAAAGGTCGGACAGAGAATGCCATCCCGATCGCCCAGCATCGTTGTCAACCTCGGGACAATATTATTAGGATCAAAATCGACACTAAAATGGAGGGTGAATTAGTGCTTACGTAAAATTTCATCAATTTAAAAATTCTTGTTCGATGAAAACCGATATCGGGAAGATGTTAACTTGAAAAAACGTTCTTAAGCATAGTGAAAGTAAGAAATCAATTTGCAATGAGAATGAAAGTTTAAAGTAAATGCAAACCAAATTTATAGTGGTTCGATAGTCGTGACATATATCTACTATCGATTCCTCTTTACTCGAGACCACCGGCTTCCACTACTGATCTTCTTTCAACGGGCGAAGATCAACTACCCTTACAACTCTTTCTCCTTTTCACAGGAGAGAACCTTTACACCTCTCTTTTAGACCTCACTCTTCCCTTAGAAAACTTCTAACTCTAGGAGGAAGATACTCTAAATCCTAAGAGAGTTTCTAATTTTTTTCTCAAGTATTCTTTCCCCCTTTTTTACTCAAATTCGTGCTTTTCTAAGCAAGAATAGTTGGGATATTTATAGACCCCAAATGATTTCAAAAATGGAGCAAAAAAAGTTCTCATCTGGGTTTCTCAAATCTTGGCGGTACCACCTTTGACAAACTAATAAATGGTGGTTCCATCACCTGTCAGTCTAATAATGGGTGGTACAATCACTTAGTTTGACACTGACAATAGGTAGTACAACTGTCCAATCTGGTGGTACTACTGTCTGACATAGTTTGGGAGACACAGTTTGGGCGGTACCACAGTCAGACCTTACTAGGCCACTAAATAGGCCAAACAACATGTCCAATTCAATCCTAATTCAGGCCCAATTGACTTGAGTTGTTATTGTTTAATCCGAAAACTGACTCAATTAGTAATAAACTAACTCATGACATTGTTTCCTTGGCCAAGGTCATTTGGATTGAGAGAGAAAGAGTTCTCTGAGAAAATCCTATTAGAGTGAGACTCGAGAAGTAACTATATGAGCCTGACAACACTATGCCCGGTGTATGGTCTCTAAGATATTAGATATATGAGGGACTATATGTACATGATAACTAAGGACAAATAGGTCCAAAGGGTTGGATTTGTTGAATCTTAGATTTTAATGATGAAATCAATTGATGAGTTTACGATCTAATCTACATTTTGAGTGATGCGGGACTAACTTCGATCAGAAAAGGCAAATCGATTAAAGCAAAAGCAATTGGACGTTGAGCCAGAGTGTAACATGTAAGAAGATTGGACGTCGGGCTGGATGATCGGTCGACATATCAGTAGAAGGTTTCATGCCATGAGTTTGGGTACTAGGCCAGAAGGATCGGACATTGCGCTAAGAAGATCAGATATTATGGAGGTCAACATGTCAATTAGATAATACACCATAAGAGAGGACGATACGTCGAAAGGATTAGATGAAGCGTTGGATGAACCAATGACATGTTGGACAATAAAAGATTCGTGCTTGTAATCGTGTATGTCTAGATCGAGTTTGTTAGGTCTAATTGAGTTAGTTTTAGTTGTAACCATGCCAACTTGATTAGGGGCTCATTGGGCCTGAATCAGGACTAAATTAGGCTTGTTATTTAGCCTATTCAGTAACCTATAATAGCGATGGTACCGCCTAGACATAGTCTCCTAGACTATGTCAAGCGATGGTACTACCAGTTTGGGCGGTGGTACCGCCAGTCACAATCTTCTAGACTGGGCAGTGGTACCGCCTAGTATCAATGTTAGACTGAGATATGTGGAATCGCTAGTTGTTAGTCTGTCGATAGGTGGTACCACCCAATAATGGCGATGGTATCGCCAAGACCTGGGAAACATGGGATAAAATCTTTTTCGCTCATTTTTAAGCTATTTGGGGTCTATAAATACCCTAGATATTCCTACATGGATAAGCAAGAAATAGAGTAGAAAGGGAAAAAATATTCTTGAGAAAAAAAGGTTGTAATCTCTCTTGAAGTGTAGGGTCACTTATTCCTAGTATTTAGAAGTTCGGAGAAGTGAGGTCTAAGAAAGAGAGGTTGTAAATGTTCTCTCCTAAACCTATGAAAAGGAAAAAAGAGTTGTAAGGGTAGTTGATCTTCGCCCGTTGAAAGAAGATCGATAACGGAAGTTGGTGACCTCAAGTGAAGAGGAATCAAGAGTGGACGTAGATCACGACGACCGAACCACTATAAATCTTGTTTGTATTTAATTTATGTTTTTTATTTACATTATAAATTGATTTTTTACTTTCACTACGCTTATGAACGTATTTTTAAGTTAATATCTTTCCGATATGAGTTTTATCAAATGAGATTTTCAAATCAATATAATTTTTACGAAAGCACTGATTCACCCCCCCCCCCCCCCCCCCCCCCCCCCCTCTTAGTGTCGATTTCAGTCCTAACAAGATTCTCCTATATCATTTCGGGACTATGGCGTAGTGGTCTAGTACGTCCGCAGTCGATAAGTCGAGTGAATTATTAAGAAGATAATAATTTACTGAGTTAGAAGGAGTACTAACAGGTATAACTAACGGTCAGCTTGATATTGGGCTTAGAAGGTCACACATATATGGTAGGTATTGTGATGAGTAGAGGTTCAGATATCATATATCCGCTGGAGCCCATATCTTATTGGATATCCATTAAGCCCCTAAATTATTAGAACATATAGATGAGATCTAATAAAAGCTAATAAGAGATTATTGAATAGAGACCTACTAATCTAAGAGGCTTGGGTAATTGGTAGAGATACAATACTTAATAGGGCAGGATCCATTAAGTTGACATTGGACCTCTATAAATAAGAGGGAACCAAAAGATCATAGACTAAATTTTTTATCTGTCATCTCCTATTCTCCTCTTCCCTTCTCCTCCTTAGCCAACAGGTATAGAGATTTGGGCAGCAATTTGAGGAGTGTCTTCGCAGCCCCTATCGTGTGGATCGCCACTAGAGAGGAGAACACTTGACCTCCTTTATCTGTTTCTACAGATCTATAGGAATTTAGGGACATATGATCTCCCTAGGTAATACAACTATCTCACACGTGGTTTTCAGTTTCGTGGGTCTTTGCGTACCAATTTTCGCACGACGACGAACACCTTTTTGGGAAATTTGAGATTTTTGTTTTATATTCTTCCGCTACGTATGTAATGTCGCTCATAGATTTTCCTACATTATAAAAATCGAGCCCCATGCCAAATAGGGGCAAGCAAGTAAACACTATACTTTCCTGAATATTGCTAACTCTTTCTTCCCCCATCCCTCTGGCTTAAGTATCAGAAAGGTCACGTCGAGACATCCCTTGATGCTGACCTGTCATGCAGGATCTCCAGCGCAACAAAGGAGGTACTACGAGATGACTCCCCCATGAGCAAGACGGTTCATCCTCCTAAACCAGTTTGCTCCATCCACAAGCAAGAAGCTCTCTACGTTTGCTCTCGACGTCGGTGCCTCATGCCTATCTCCGTAGGCCAGCTCTCCAAAGTGGCTCTGTATGCTCACGCCTCACGTCGACTCTCCATAATAGTTCGCCACGTCAACTCTCCAGGATGAATATATAGTTTCTGAACCAAACCAAGCTGTCATCAGTCGGCAGCCTCAATGTAATAACAGTTGTAATGGTAAAATTTAACAAATTCTTCCTCATTTGTATTATTTTATTAAAAAAATTAGAATTTTTACATTTCAGTTTTTCTTCCTGCATCTTATTGAAACTATTAAAATGCCATGAAAGTAGACCTAAAAATGGAAGTGTGATGGCAATAAAAACTATTCGTTGTTAACATCAAAGTCTTTTCCTACCTTAAATCTCGTCATGATCATATGGATATGTGCAGTACTTCATAGAGAAATAGCTGTTGTACTAAGAGATAGAGAAAGATCTCTATATCAAATCTTTTGTATCTAAGAACGGAAAAAAGAAAAAAAAGAGAAAAAAGAAAAGGTTCACTTTAAAGAAGCAATCATTGATCTCCAAATTGAAGATATATGATCAATGAGAAGACGGATGGTTGTCACCTAAAAATCTAGGTTGGATCACGATCAACCTAACTAGCATTGTGATTATTATGCAAGAGGTCCACGAAAATTACTGCATTTTTATTTACATAAAGGTGGTCGATATTTTTAGACCCCCCAAAATAAAATCACAGTCGAATCACCCTAGAAAGTTTTCTGAAATGAATCAACCTAAATTGCGACTCGCTTGTTCAATCTTAAAACCCTAAATAGGGTTAAGAACACGAACACATCAGTACGGGTGTAGGTGAAGGAATAGTCGCTGAGAAGAAAAAAGTGTGACCAATTCAATTCAGAAAGTTCATTAACTTTATATATTTTCTGGGCCTATGAACAAGTTAAGCACATAAGACAACATTTTTATTGCTTTCTTGGAGGCACAGTCTGCATCACTCCTTACATCTTAACAAGGCTGTAAATGAGTACAGCTTTATAAGGTTGAGGTTGCACTGTCTTAGCAGTCATAACAAGAAAATGAGATGCAGACATGGCTTAAGAAAATAATTCAGTAATTTATCAAAAACATACGTTTTTAGTAACCGAGTTTTAACATATGGCATTCTGTTTTTTTTATTAGAAGTATTTTTTTTATTTTGATTAAAATATCCTCAATAAAATTATAAAAAGATGATGATTATTTAGAGTTAAACTGATTTTTTTTTTTTTATGATGAACCAGATCAGACCGATTTAACTAAATGTTAATCATCTAATTTGGTTCAATTGAATCCTAGATTGTCTTTTAATTTTCTCCAAATTATCCTCCAACTTTGTCTCCTCCTTCTTCTTCTCCTCCTCCTCCCTTCCCTTTCTCTTCATCATTTTCCTCCTCCCTTTTCTTCTCCTCTTCTCTATCTTCTACTCCACATCTTCTCGTCCTTACACTTTGCCATCACCTCCCTTCTTTTTTTTGGCCTCCTCCTCTACTTTCTTTCTTTTTATGTCCCTCCTTTCCCTCCTCCTCTGTTTCTCCTTCTCATAGTTTATTTTAAAAAGTAATTATACTCAAGTTATTATACTCATGCACAAATCGTATTAAAATATATATTATTTTTATATAAAATTATATTAAATTTATTATAAAACTATCCTAAATTACCTTAAAAAACTATTACACTTGGGTTACGCTCATTCATATAGAATATATTAAAAATATACTAATTTCTATATAAAATTATCCTAATTTTATCATAAAATTTAAAAAATGAGTTATCATTAAAAATATATTAATTTTTATATAAAACTATCCTAAATTATTTAGAAAAGTTATTACACTCAAGTTATGCTCATTCACATAATATATTAAAAATATAATATTTTTATATAAAATTATCTTAAATTTATCATAAAACTAATCATAAAATCATATATTTTTTATTTCCTATGTTAGCTTAGTTACATTAGAAATTGAACTAAGTTAAATGCGATCACCTAACCTATCTTAAAAATAAATATTTTTTATTTTTAGATAATTTTAGGATAATTAATTATCAAAACTTTGAGAATTCTACTATAATATAATTCTAACAAATTATACTAATTTTTTATTTTATGGTGAATTTAGAATATTTTTTTATAAAAATTAATATATCTTTAATAGATTGTGTGAATGATTGTAACCCGAGTGTAATAAAAAATTTTAGGTAAAACTATGAGAATGAGGAAGCAGAGATGGTGAGGGGGAGGGAGAGAACAGTGAAAGAGGGGGAGGAGTGGGCGGATGAGGAAGGCAAAGGAGAGAGGGAGGAGGTAATAGTGTAGGAGGAGGATGTAAAGATGGAGGTGGTGTAAGAGGAGGAGGCGACAGAGTGGAAAAAGGACGTGACGATGGAGGTGGAGTGTGAGATGAAGTGGGATGAGGAGGAAGTCAATGGAGAAAGGGAGGAGGCGACAAAGTGGGAGAAGGAGGAGAAAGTTAATGGAGAGAGAGAGAGAGGAGGTGATAGAGGTAGAGTAAGAGGAGGAAGAGGAGGAGGAGATGACGGAGATGGAGGAGGAAACTAATTGAGAGGGAGATGATGCAATAGAAGTGGAGTAGGAGGAGGAGAAAGCGGAGATAATTCATGGGTTGGTAGAGGAAATTTGACCCAACACAACTTAATCTAAAAGGATCTTATCCGAATTGACTTAACTCGGTCTATGAATCGATCATGCTTAATACAATTTGGTTCTACAATATTAACAAGATTTTAAATAAAATAAGTGTTCTGATAAAAATTAAATATGGTAAAAGTTCATTACTAGATTTTTTTTTTCATAAATCATCAAAAGATTGAATGTTGTGGGGTGTGTTCTTCTGATTGACTCCAGAGATTTGGAATTGCAGTTTTGACAGACACAAGTTTTCATGTGATTGTAATGCTGTAAAAGGTTTCTCATAGTCAAAACAGTTCCAATGATGCACAAAAACCATATGGCAACAGCTTCCACCAAGTACTGTGTGAAGATGATACATAATGTTTGGAACATAAAGCCTTCAAACTCTTGAGAGATGCTGCTTTGAATTCAGATGCAAGAAATTTATTTCCTAAATGTGTGTCATTAGCCATTAGCTATTCATGTTTTTTTGTTATTGGTTTTAGGCTCTAATAATAAGATTCTCCTGGATCATTATATTTCAACACCTACCTAGTTCATGCACATCTCCACTTTGGATCATTTCTATTTAAGTGGACTGAATTATTCTTAAAAATCATAGACATTGAGTCCACCTAAATCGTCTAAATTGCATTTACAAGTCAATGACATCTACTTGTAGTCTCTACCAATTTTCTTTATTCATGGCGATGATAACAGAGGAGGTCAACTATCCTCAGTATTTTGACTTGAAGAGATTCTTTTATTTTTGGAGAAGACTTGCTACCTTTGCGCTCGTACCTACTTGAGGTGTTTTCTTGTATGTTCATGATAAGATAAAATTCTTATTTTGTTGGCAATACTTCTTTTAATTCTCTTGATGTGTCCTCTACAATAAAAAAAAAAAAAAGTATAAATCATTCTTTGGTTTTATTGTTTCAAGCTAGATAATGTCTATCCACATTCTATTTTGATTTGAATTGGCCTTCAAACCATGGATCACAAAACGATGGATCTGAAGGCCCAGTAAATATTGGAACCACCTCAGTAGACTCTGTTTCAACCTTAATGAATGAACTATATATATATATATATATATATATGTTTCAACCACATCAAGAAATTGTATCATTCAAGACAATGATAGCCATAAGCATCACTCGAAAATATCTCGTGTGTATGTATGTGGTGGTGGCTCTGATTGCCGAGAAACACTGCAATTGGAGCCGTCGAACGGAGCAAAAGCATAAACAACGTTCTTTACCCGCAAACATTACGAGAGCAAAGGATATGGCGGCAACGCTACCCTCGGAACTCTCCATTTCCCACAGCACACATGACGCTCTCCCTCGGTGTCGTGTGCCCAGCAAATCCGCCCTCATCTCCGCCATGAAGGCGAGCTCCCTTCTCGCGTCCTCCCATGACGGCAGAGCCGTCCATGCTCGCGTCGTCAAGGCCGGACTGGGGACCGACAGATTCGTCGCCAGCTCCGTCATCAGCTTTTACTCTTCCTGCTCCGACTTGGACTCTGCCCGCAAGGCGTTCGACGGAGTTCTTGTTAAGGATGTTGCGCTTCAGACCGCCTTGCTCATCGGCTACGCCCAGAATGGTGAAATTACCCAAGCGAGGGCCTTGTTCGATGGGGTGATGGAGAAGGACGTTGTTGCTTGGAACGCGATGTTGAGCGCTTATACTCACTGCGGGCTCCCGCAGGATGCTCTCCAACTGTTCAGGGAAATGCAGTTGTCGAATTGTAGGCCGAACGAGGTCACGCTCATCGGTGCCCTCTCGGCTTGCTCTCAGATAGGCTGTCTTGCTTTGGGTGAATGGATCCATGGTTATCTCAGGAGGCATCCGGAGGTTAGGCGCACGACGACGCTGAACAATTCCCTCGTGCATCTGTATGCGAAGTGTGGAAAGATTAATGCTGCTTTGGATACGTTTCTTGAGCACGGTTCCAGAGACTTGGAGTCATGGAACACCATGTTGACTGGATTCGCGATAAATGGATGCGGAACCTGTGCTCTCTCCCTCTTCTCGCAGATGATGAAGCTTGGGGTGAGGCCGGACAGGATCAGCTTCGTCGGGGTTTTGATGGCTTGCAGTCACGTTGGCATGGTTGACCATGCTCGCAGATGTTTGGATTGCATGACAAGGTTCTACGGGATCGAGCCAAGCGCCGAGCACTATGGATGCCTGGTGGATGTTCTGTCTCGTGGAGGACATCTAGATGAGGCGAGATCGCTACTGGAGAGCATGCCATATGAAGCTGATGCATCTGCGTGGGGTGCTCTTTTGGGTGGATGCTTTGCCCACGGCAAGTATGAACTAGGCATAGAAGCTGCTGTGCATCTCATTCAGCTCCAACCATTGGAAGAAGGTCGATATGTAGCGCTGCAGAATCTTTATGCTATGGTTGGTAGAACAGAAGATGCGTTGAGGGTGCGAAAGGTGATGTGTGATATGGGTATCAGGCGGTCTTCAGGGACAAGTATGATTGAAGTTGAAGGCGTTGTGCATGAGTTCTTAGCAGGAGATTTGTGACATTGACGATCCAAAGATGTGTTTGTGATGGTAAATGCATACTGGAAGGCCCCATGGGAGAATGTCTATAAAGATGAGCTCTGTAGCTTCGGCTAGCTTGAGATCTAATGTCTACTCTAATGGAGGGAGATCTTGGATACTGGCACCATGAGACTTAGCTAGAGTGATGTTTGGCAGAGTCGCGTAGCTAGAGAAAGCTATTATATAGTCTGCTCCGAAAGAGGTAGGTGTTAGAGGCAGGCTAATGAGATGGGCCAGTGTGCGTCGCGCAGGCAATGCCAAGGAGGAGCCGGCGCCGGAGAGGATAAGGTGCCTCGCGGCGGCGAGGGAGCCATGGTCGGCGGTTCTACAGTGTTACGAGATGCGTGCTGATGGTCATCTGTTGGCTAAGGCAGGGGAAGCAGTGAGCACGTGGAAGGCTTGCAGGCGGTGACTTGGGATGAGCTGCATCCCCAAATGCACATACTTGCATTTAATGCTGTCTTTTGTTTTCATTTCATGAATATGTTGGTGACTATCATCCATCTTTGTCCCTCGCCTTTACTGATCTCCTTTTTCTTTTGCACTGTGTCATTTCTTCTCACTTGAAGATGAGCATCAAATCTTCTCGGGCATGAGTTACTTCCAAAGAAGCGTACATTTCCCTCAAATAGAACATGACATGAGTCCATATGAGACGCATGAGAGACTGCATGGGTGACATCTCACTGCACCAACACACAAAATATGCTCACACGGACAGTTCTTTTGTTCTACACTGAAGCACAAGACCAATATGAGGGATCTAATCAGAATCACAGCATCTCGGGCTATTCAATAAATTGTCATCTTCTTAATCAGATTCTATCATCGGATCTCGTAGAGCAGCTTTGACAAAAGGCTGTTGGGCACCGACTTGATGCTCAAGACATTGCAATTTGTAATTATCAATGAATACAGTGGCACAAAATTGTTTAGGGCTAAATGGTGTAATTGTTTTAGGGAGGATGGGGATGGCATCAGCCAATGAACAGATTTCTTGGACTTTTCTGTTAGACATCACAATTTTTTGTCCAAGAAAACAAAGATTATTAGTTAAAGCATCAACTAAAGGTCTTAATCCGAAAGTTTCCAAAGTCGTGCGACAAACCCAAGTCTGAGGCCATACATCACAATACAACTAAACATTCACTATAACTCTCACGATTTGCAGAGGTTAGCATTCTTTACACCCCATTCAGACGTTGTAGTAACCATTACTTGACCCAGCCATGCTATGAAGTTCAATCTTTCAAGCACAACATTTCTGCAAGGCTTAGCATATCAATTTCATGAACAGTTTCACCGGTGATGTTGTTTTGAATACCTTTTAAAACCAAAATACTAATAGGTAACAACTCTCTTAAAAAATAAGTTGAAGGTAGACATGTAACAAGATCCATACCTGCATCTAAAGTGTAAAGAGCGAAACTTGATATCGGTTACTTCTGTACAGGAATAAGCCCATCAATCAGACAACCATCGGCTCATGTCTCATCGTCAAAGCTTTCCATGTGATAGATGGCTGCCAGATCCATCTTTCACGAGGCCAATCGACTAACTTTTTATTTCATGTCAGTTCCTTTCAGGGGCATCACCTGTCTCTTTTCTCGAACATAGTTCCCTAGTATATGACCATACCTCATCTGCATTGCCAGAAATAAGCCTCTCCACCTTCCCCTCTTGTTGTTCTTGTCGACTCCCCTTGCTCAAGGAAGATGGCACTGTTACTGGACTTCCTATAAGTGGAGTGGAAGGACAAAATGGTGAGGCAGAAGGCGTATTCTGAAACGAGAATGGGCTGGGCGATATCCTCTTATGAATTGGAATTCCTCCCACTCCTCCCCGGTTAAATATAGAAATGGATTCCGGAGCTGCACAATTCTTTGTAGCATCATCCACAAAGATCAAGTCATCAATCCTTGCCACGATATTAAATGCCAAACTCTCCATAACCCTCGAGTAGCTCTCAAGTATAGACTGCCCTACATCCTGAAAGAGAGGTTAACATGCTTAATCACATGTCCCCAGAGTTTCTCACATGAGATAATCATGTCTGCTAAACAAAATTCAGTACTGCTGGTGTAATTTCACTACACATAATGTACAACTAACATTCATGATGCGGCCAATAATACAGACAATTTGGAGGAACTATGCTTGGAATTTGTATGTTAACAAGTAATATACACCGCTAGTTGTAATAGAAATATTCTACTTAGAAGCGTCTGAGACCATTTGGGCAAAATATCAGCTATTAAGAGGATGTTATGAATTACCTTATTGTACTGAATCTTGTTCATATCAAGAATAGTCTGTGGAAGAGCAGGGTAACGAAGTCGTAAGCTCTGCAAAAGACCCTCACCCCGTTCTGCAAGGAACAGAAATCTTTCCGTGTCACCAACAAGTCCAATGAACTTTCCACTCCATGAGTTCTTTGCCTTCGATTGAGACTGCTTGCTTTGGCCCTTCAGCCGCCAAACATGTATTGCCGCCTCAATCCTATTCGCTATTTCTAGAATATGGTGCTCAGATGAAAGTTCTAAGCAGTCGAGTAGACACTCAGGTGAAAATGAATCAGCGGTTATGTAGCGGTAGATGATGTCACCTAAACAGGTTTTCCCATACTGCAATTCATCACAATTGAAGAAAAATGAAGAAACTCAGGCATAATGAGATGTGATAAACTTTATTGGGTATATACAATTAGAACGACTCGTGAACTTAAGAAAAAGAAAGAAAGAATAGATGGGGGCTGGCTACATTGTTTTATCTGATTGAAGCTTACATATGATGGAAGTAATTCCAGATCAACATCTGCAACAGCTCAATGTGACATGTACCAGCTCAACTACTTGGAAAAGCCGAGAACATCACAACTGTCTCCACTGAATGCATCTTTTTTTTGCATGTATGATCATTTTATGACAATTGCACTCCTATTGGACATTCAGGTTTTTACATGATCATGCTCCTATCTCGGGCCAGATAACTTGGATATTATGCCATCTAAACTCATCAACAATGTGTTCCCTGCTTTTATTTGTGCTTGTGTCATCTCATGTTTTATTTTATCTATTTTTGCATCTTTTCTACCCAGTCTTTTGTGAATCATGTTCATCTTTTATGTATCCCATTTATCATGTGTGCTCATTTCAAAATTCCCTTAACATATCAATCTGTTGTTTTCTTGTCTTTGGTGTATATGATTTTATTATTCTACCCAAGCATGAATCACTCTGCTATTTGTCCTCTTTCAGGGTACTAAATTCCAGCAACAGAGGGTATCAAGGGTATGTTGCTAAAAGTGTCATGAAGTGTTTACAGGGTTTGTATATCATCATAAAAACAACAATCAGTACCACTTTTTTGTTCTCTGTTCATGCAGTCATGGGTCCAGTTGAGGATAACCATAGCATTCTTGACAATCTTCTTCCTAACTAAATCTTGTCCTCCTTTGTGCCTTTCTGTTCCTTGGTTTCAAAATAACACAATCTATAGTGATGAGAAAACAGGTACAAATCAAATATCACATGAGTTCTTCACAACATTTCTTATAAAATTCTTTCCCTTTATATGCCTTACAATGCCATGTCATTGGCTTATTGCATTCATTACAGAGAAGCACGAAAAGGCCCCCTATCAAAACAACAGTTGCTCTCATGCAAATGTTAAAATCACTTCTTTTTTAGTCCAATGCATGTCTGTGTCAGTTTTAATATAATGCACCAACAACAAAGCATCAAAGAACTTCAGTCAGCAAATTCATGAAAGTTCCCAAAGGATTCCATCTTCCCATCAAGAACATGTTAAATAATTCATCTTTTTACATTATTTGTCATGACAAATTTTGATTACAAGTAAATAGTTACTAAAAGTATCTAAATAAACAATCAGGTTATATGATTTCCTACTATGGGACACTTAGCATAAAAGGCAGTTGATCAGAAGAAAGAACCTTTACAGAAAAGAGATTTGGTATTGCAACCATGTTGCACCTTCAATCCATATAGAAATGATAATTTATGTCTATATAAAGAATCAATTGCTAGATATCCTTCGAGGGTGGCAAAGAAGAATGTGAATATATAGTGAATGTGAATCAATTGTTAATAGTTAAAGCTAGCACTAGTTGAGCATGTCTTCAGTCCACATCTTGGATTATATAGAGAATGTGAAAGATGAAATATTCATGGACAAGTAGAATTAACATGAATCTTAAAATTGCTACATCATAGAAAAATAAGAGTTATTTAAAATTGTGAATAATCGTATTCTTCACTATGAAAAATTACACAGTTGTAGATGATCAACTATGCCAATGTCATTGTAATAAATTACAAAAACAAGCAAAGATGTACCCAATGTCCACATCCACAAGGGTTGATCTATTTAGTTGTCTACAACATATAGCTTCAGATTTAGTTGTCTACAACATATAGCTTCAGATTTGCTATTTTGGGATCAAAGATTCTCTCTCTCCCTCTCTATAGTTTCAACAATGTCTCTCATTCAATCATATAGTATTATGTCACATATATGCTTCATTTTAACCAGGGAGAGGATAAATAAACAAGCTAGTCATGGTCTATACCTTAGGTAATGTTTCAAAGTAGACATCAGGAGTCTCCATCTCAGAGAGCACTGCACTATTGATTGCCATGGCTGCCTTCAGTATCTGATTCGCACAATCCCTGGACAGCTGCAATCTCTTCCTTGCCTCCTCTGACAGACCAGTTGGTGGAACTCCCGGACAAGGTAACCACCATTTTTCCTCCTGCCTCGAAGACACCCTCCTGAACGAGGAAGATGGACAAGTCTTGCTTGCATCTTCATCAGCATCAGTGACCAGGAATCCCCGGTCTACATACCAGAACTCAGTATTGCAGAATCCATCCAGCATGCCAAGAAGCATTGCGTCGAGCTTCTTGAGCGCTGGGAGGTTCATCTGGAGATCAGTGCGGTGACAAGAGACCATCACCTCGAACGACCTGCCGCCGGGTAACTCTTGGATGGAGGGGACGAGTTCCACGATATAATCACTTACGCTCAAGAGCCAATCCATCTCCCTTCGCCACATTGTCTTCTTCTGCGGCGCCAGGGGCTCCAATCTCCATAATTCCCCAAAAACTGCAGCTGATTCAGCATTTCATAACAAGAACAAAAATGTCAACATGGTAATTCTAACAAATTAGAGTGAAGCAAACAGAAGGAACAGGGTATCACCGGAGAGATTCGTGATGGCGTTTGAGATCGCGAGAGCGGTGCAGACGCCTTTGGCACCGCCCGACATGTCTTCGCCAAGGAGCAGCTTGGCAAATCTCTCCTTCATCATCTCCACCTCTGAGAAAGAAATCAAAGCATAGTGTCAGGCTGATTAGCGCATCTGTTTCAGCATAACCGAGTCAATAAAAGGAAAAGGGATTGAGACTCGAAAGCGGAAATGAGGTAAAGATGTTGGTTGCAAACCGGAGAAATCCGTCGCCCTCTCCTCCACGTTCGCCTCCCAGAAGAGCACATCCCCTCCGGGATGCAGCGGGACGCCGGCGACGGGGAATCGGCGGCCAGACAAATCGATGGAGGAGTCGGACCCGGGCACCTTGGCGCTGGGGCTGTGGCTGTGGCTGCCCCCGCCATCGTTCGGCTGGTCGGAGGCGTACTCTTCCTCCGCCTCCTCGGAGGAGACGCTCCCCATCGCCGCAGCCCGGGGAGAAGTGATGATGCCGAAGCTAATCAGGTAAAGAATGCGGGACGTCCGCCGTCGGATTCTTGTAGGGATTGCCGCGATCGCATTTCGCTTTCTCTCTCGTCCGCCTGAGGGGTGGGTTTCAGATCGGAGAAAAGAGTGGGGGAGAATGATGAGAGAGATAGAGAGAGAGAGAGAAGAAGGCGCCGCGAGCGAAGAGCTCTCACTTTTCTCGCTTTCCACCTCTCACTCTCACTCTGTTACAAATGGAAAGGGTAGGAGCGAGGATCGATGCCGGCCGTCGTCATCTTTTTTCCGTCTCTCAAATAATAAAACAATGGTTTTTGCTCTGTTCTTTATTGGTCCATCCGACTTTTTTTTCTACATTAATTTCTCGTGACAAGAAATAATGTACAAATATGATTTTTTTAATAAATGAACAAATATGATCTTTAACTTTTATTACATGATTTTGTGTTAAATCGAATTAAACAAGACCAACTCGATTTGATTCAACCTTCTCGTTTTCTTTCGCCCATCTTCTCCATGACCCCGAAACGATGGGGAGCAAGAACGGGTGGAGTAGGAAGAAGAGGTAGAGGAGAAGAAGCGGCACAGGTTGACCTGAATTGGTTCTAAATTGGTTCTATATATATATATATATATATATATATATAGTTTTTCAATAGAGCTGTGTTATATGTTAAAAATTAATTAGTATGAACTTTTCAAAGTAAATTATCCATAAATCATAATATTTCAGTTACCAATGCATAAATTCCTTTTTAGCTTACACGTATTAATTATTTCCCTAGTGATGATATCTTCATCTGCTCTACGGATTTGAGTTGAACATGAGGAATAATAACTCATTTCATAAATTACCTATCAATAAATTGAAGGCCAGAGAGACCATTGCAAAGACTTTGCACAATTAATATTCGAGTTTGAGCCTTACGTATTAAAAATCGGACAATCATATCCAAAAGCTTTTTGATCTTGTTGCTGTTGAGAAGTGACTGAAGTTAATGTTCCTTATTTTATTTTCTTGTAACTTTCATTAGTAGACATATGGTTTGCAGTTTCTATTAAGGAACTATAGAAAGGTGCATGATCCTCGTCCTCCTTGAAATGGGACGGGTGAGTTTTATGGCACTCAGAAAGTGAAATAAATGGAGAACATAAGTGAGCGTACGTTTATGCTCTCTGTGACCCATTGTAGCATCATCTTCCGCACAGAATGAGAGAATTCACTCACTCCATTAATGCTGAACCATTCATGACCGATCCACGAGGAAAAGGGTTGCAGGGAGAAGGATGGTTGAGGTGGTGGAGCGAAGGAGTAGCTGCAAGAGTTAGCTTCTGGTTTTTACTCGACCCGTGAGGACTTGTTGGCTGCTGTTTCGTTCTCCGGTGAGGTGCAGTCGTGCTTCCCGAAAGAGAAGACGAGGGCGTGGTGCAATCATGAAGCTGGGAATCCCATGGATCACGCCCTCGCGATTCTGAAGCCGTAAGGAACAAGCAATGCCTACCGAAGCTACGTAAAAGCACTATTTTGCTGGAGCACTTGTAGTAATCATCGCTTGTTCTACGATTGCACGTGAATAAGTGTTTGATTAACATAATATAATGAGTTTGCCGTATAAGTCTTCCCATTTCTACAGTGATATGAGATATTTTGGTATTACCTTACGACGATAGTTACCTCGGAACCAACGTGATATCTCCGAATCTACATAACATGCATATATAAAAGTAACACAATTAATCACATCTCAAAAAGATAAAAAATAATAATAACCACGTCGCTCGGACCATACGAAACAGTATACAAAATCGAATAAGATATCTCTGCATGGTATAGAACCGGAACAGTCGGCTCATGCCTTTCGGAGTGGATGAATCAATCGCTTGGAATGTCGACAGTCATTAAAAGCTCGCATACAACTAATCTTTAACGAAAGGTATAAAACGTTACTCCAGGACATATGCCAGGATATTAATTATTATTATCAAAAAACTGACTTAAACTTCGAAGAGAATGAGCGGCATATCCCTTTTCTCGACATCGACCTGTTATATAGGAACTGGACATCAAATGTAACCTTACGTCGAATGTAACCTTAGCTCCTCGAGAATGGACAAGTTCAAGAATGGAAATTCCAAGTTCCGTTTGCTTCCCTTATTAGCTGGGTTACTAATTAGCAGCACGAGGTAGGAGCTTACAATCTAGTATTTGATCCCTTTTAAGATCAAACTGAGAGCATAAAGGAGCATCCTCCTTGAACTAATCATCCGTTTGATATCTTAACTTGCCGTGACTGTGTAAGCTTGTTTCAGTGAAGAATGACAGCCAGCAAACCAAGAGTAGCTAAACATTTCTCTTTAATTTGTTTAGTGCCAGCAGTTGGAGGATTCAAATGCTACAGGAGTTTTCTCTGAGCGGACAAACGAGCTGCACTGTCTCACTCGTGGGTGAAGTCATAACAAGGCACAGATTATAGAACAAAGTTAACCGGCATCGTGACCCTCACAACATTAACTGCTTAGGACGGACAGAGAAAGAGAGAGAGAGAGAGAGAGAGAGAGTGTGATTGATCGAGCTCACGGTACAGTACTAATAATACGTAGGGCGACGGAGAATAGTACGAATCTGCGTTGGAAGAAGAGGGGGATTGGGGAGGGCACACTGTGGGCGCAGCGGAGCAGCTCTGTGACCAGGTCCCCTTCTCTGTGACGGCGGGTCCAGCTTCTATCTGCAGCAACTCATGTGCGTCGCCTGCTCGCCGCTCGTCATTTTGCGCGGCCGAGGGGCTCCAATATGAGGAGGCGGCAGGCAGCCCGGATACGATTGGTGGCTGTCCTTCACCTGGTGCCCACTGTTTCCATCAGAACTGCTTCCGTTACGTTTTCACGAACGTAGTAAGTTCCTAATTTCTACAAGACATTTTAGGATGAGTTTGATCTATGGATACTAAATCTTTGAATTATTCAGATAAGAGATGAGATCAAGCAGTTCGACCACTTGTTGACATAGTATTCTCCTCTGGAAGCTCCATTGGCAAATACTTCCAAGAAGCATTTAGGAAAACATGGGTGCTAGTGAAGTATTCGTATCTATGCCTGCAACCAAGAAAAGATAAGCTTCTTAATATATCTTTATCGTGCATTTTTCATGTGCCCCAGAAGTTATGTCAACTTGAAGGCCAACATGATCGAACTAGTATGGTGCTTTAGAAATCAATTGTTGGAAATATTTATATAAGTATCATGAGAGAATAGTCTCATATTATTAATTATTGAAAGAGTCAGATTATATATATATTAGATTTAACTCATAATTTAAAAGTTTAAATTTTAGGATTGAATTGATATCTGTCATGATATATGTTAACATTAACTAGAATGATTCAAATTAGCCATTTCAAAATTTTTGATATGATCTTAGAGCCAAAAATAAAAATAAATTATATTGCCATGGATAGACGCAGATGAGTGAATCGTCCCGTAGAATCGGAAAAGATGTAAACTCTACTACTCATAATCGAGAAACTGAAGGGTTGATTCGGTGTTAATCCCGATATATGTTAACATATATTCGGGCTTTACTACGTTATAAATTGACTAATGAATTGAAATCTGTCACAATGGGATCAACCTTCTTGTTGAAGACCTCACGATCATGATGCAAGTTACAGTAAGAAATTTGGTTGAATTGAATCCACAATTTTATACGTGCTAATTGATGTATTATGGTCATCAGCACCTAAAAATGGTTTATCATCTCCACGCTGTATCAGTCATCGTTCATGCGTTATAGAGCATGGCAAATCCGTAATGAATCATTCACGCTTACTGTGCAGCTTTATTGCTCGGAAGTTACAGTACCCGAAGTTAGACTTGATCGCTGATATTATTAGGATCAAAATTTTCGAGGGTGAGAATACAATGTACAGATCCTACTTGGAAGTGACTCTTTCAGAAGCCATAGAGGACCAGCTGCTGGTTGAGCCCCTCTGGAGCTAAAGCTGTGGTGCACCGACTACTGGCGATGGAGGCAAGCACAGCTCTCTCCACCTCTCTTGGGACTCGGCTGTGAAGCAAGGAGATGATGTAGTCCATGCAGGCGGCTTCGCACGGCAGCGTTATCGGCCCATCGGTCGGCAAACCGAACTCTTCCTCGGACATCCTCAGGAGCTCCCGGAAGATGCTGCTGGTTAGATACTTCAAGGGCACCATGAAGCGCTTGCCGTCGGTGGTGTACATGAACACATGGCCTTTGCTTGCAACCAGAGAACTGGGTGAGTCTGCTGTAGCACTAGTATCTGAATTCTTCGACATGATTCTTCTCCTACCCAAGGCAGACACCTTCTGCCACTTCCTCACCATCTTGATGAGCTTCTTTGGGTTCAGCATGGCTGCTGTTTGTGAAGGCTACAAGAATGCTTTGAGGCACAAGATGTAGGAGAACAGGGTTGGTGAGGGTTGTGAGGCACAAAGAAATAGGACGGATCGAGCAGTACATATATAGATAGATGAGCAAGAAAGGACATTCCATGTGGCAGTGGAGTCATGGACCAAAACCATGTGCTGATTGGATAAGCTAGCTGCCCTTGTAGTTGCATGTCTGGATTTTGGCGAAGACTCGCCTCTTGAGGTGGGGAAGACAACACGGAAACAGCCACATGGTAGCTGGGCCAATATCATTTTGTCCTTTTATATAAGATATGAAGCATGACAAGCTTACCAAATAGGCAGGTGCTCTTGAGATGAAGCATGATAGGATTAGCCTAGATGCTCTTGTTCATTGTATAATGCAAGACATTATATGTAAGACATCATATAGTTTAATTGGTAAAAATTTTGACAATATATCGTAAGATACCTAAATTTCGTCTTCACTACTTATATTTTATTATTATTATTATTATTATTATTATTATTATTTTGGGACATAACACGAGTTGCTGCTCATGAGTGCCACAATTACAAAGATGTTGATGTACGAATATGCTAATGTTTTCTAAAAGCTAAGTGCATGTGATAATGTCCCTCTAACTTGGAGTTTCTTCTTTCTTGGTGGATCATGCATGGCAATCATTGTTGACAAGCATCATTGTCTAGTATCAGAAGGAAAGAAAAACCATGGTGAATCTGTATCTTTCTTCGGTATCGTTTGGTGAGAGGCAGAGTCATGTGCTTGGGAGACCTGAAAACGATCTGAGAGTTACCCTTGTTGAACTGGTTGGATCCATGCCTCATTGATAGTGATGCTTATCTGAACAGTTATCATCCTATTGTGGCTTGTGGCTATCTTTCTGTGACATGCTATCGTACATGCCATGCAACGTTTGATATTCTGTCTGCTTCCAACTTGCACTTCTTTTTTCTATATTTTTGAAGATCTTTCTGGAATGCAGTTCGATACAACTCACCGAAGACTCTTGCCATCCATGAGAGAGAAAGAAAGAGAGAGAGAGAGAGAGAGAGAGAATTGTGATGTCACATGGAACTGGGGCTTGAGAAAGACCCACTTGTACCAATGGACAGTTTCTTCAGACAAGGAGGGCAAGCTTGTTGTTTGCTGTTCCAACTTACTTTGGCATCTGGTGCTTTTTACTTTACCTACATGTTTGGGGAGGGGCAACCATGCGTCTATGGATGCAATCTATCCACGAACTATTTCATGAAGGCTTTTTAGGTGGACGAATCTGAACTGCAAGAGTTCCTGGATACGTATCATAGATCCTATATATCGGGTGTGAGAATCCGATATCCGACCCAAAATGTTGGATGTCAATCCTCATTTGGATCTGTATAACTATCAGTTCCGGGTCCATGTGGATGCAATCTGAGTCCGACCCGGTAACGTTCCTGCTCATAGCGTCGCCGGTCTTTGGTGTGGACTGAAATCCGGACAGACATCGGTTGGTCGACCGCATCGAGGGAGAAGGGAGTATGGGCGGCGGCGGAGGGCACGGTGAGAGCACGACGTACAAGGGCTTCACCATCCACCACCCCAAGCGGTGGCACGTCGTGACCGGGAAGGGCCTCTGCGCCATCATGTGGTAACTTCATCTTCCCCCCAGCCGCGAACCCTAACCCTCTGCATCCCTCTTTCCTTTAATTGTGATGTGATACGTGGTGTCGATTTTGGTGATGTGATCTGGTACTATTAGATGATGAATTCGTGAGAAAAACCTAATTCTCCCGCTTTTGGGGTTATCCTAATCCCTGATCTATTTGTCATCGTGGTCCTTGGACCGTATTTTAGAACCTGTAATCTCGATCTCGACTTTCTTGATCTTGGTATATGCATCGTAGACACTAACCACCAATATCTCGCATATACAGTGCTAATCTAAGCTCTCTTTGCGACTTGGACGCATCCCCTGGTAACACTATTTTACTGTTATCATTTGTATCTTTAGGAGAGTCAGAAATCATAAGAAACTTTAATAAGTTATTTATTTGGATAGTTCATATTGATCTATTGCTGAAGACCATTTGATTGGTTCTATTGTTCTTTGTGGCATTCCATCTGTCACATATTTGACTAAGTATGGGAAGTTGTCGCCAGATGATGCTTATTCTGTAACCAGTCGTCTGATTATTGATTTGTCAAGTCCAGAAACACTTGCAAAGCTCATTTCCCAATTAGAAGCAAACTGCAAGTTTTAACTGATTCTCTTTTTTTCGTGCTCACCAAAACCATCTTTATCAGCTATCTGACTTCTTTACATTTCTCAATAATAGCTTCCTTCCAACATGAATTGGAATATTATATCAGGGAGATGTCTATGCTATATTTAGCAAAAAAAAAATATTTTAATAAAATAAGTATTGACTGCATCATATAAATATATAATTTAGCAAATGACTATTATATATGTTATGCAAAAGATTCATGCAAGTATACAATAGTGTGCACTAACCCTTCCTAGATCGTGCATTGGCAAGAACCTTGCACACCAATTAAAGTTGGTTGATTCTTGATTTTGATTGATTTTGACAAGAGGTTGGGAAATTGGTCAAAATTAAATTCTGACAAATATGGATCCAGTGCATCATACTGGATGCGGTTCATACTAGGAAATATTCTCCTAATCAGTTGGTTACTGTCTTGAAGCACAAAGGGCCTGTAGCTGAAAATTAATTTATCCCAGAAATTACTCCATTCCCTTACTCTCATACCAAATTTCATTTTTCAGTTTTGTGTGTCTCTATTGGCAAAAGGTTTTCATTGAAGACATTTACTATGAAAACTCTCTCTCTTTCTCTCTCTCTCCCTTGGTTTCTGTGACTTACGAAACTACTGCTGATGATTGCAAGAATATGTTGTGCTCTTGAAGCATGATGTCAGGACTTGGGATAGAAACCACTCAATGTATATATATTGATAGAAAATCTTAAAAGCTAGATAGGATACCACAGTGGGATTGTGCCTTCACAAAACATTGATTTAGAATAACAGATAAATTGTCAAACACTGCTGAAAAATATGTTTTAGGTAACAATCCAAACTTTTATATGGAAATATCTCTCTGTGAAAGAAATAGAAAGTGTCATTTATTTGATTAATCAACAATATAATATCATAACAATGGAGATATGAATTAAGGTGTCTATTATGGTGCATCAATTTCTGATCAATCTTTGAGCAAGAAATAAAGATATATGGGAAGTAATGCACCTGTGCAGCAGTTGTATGTAATTTATCTTTAAGATCCAAAAGTGACAGTGAAATATATATTGGAGAATATTCTTGTGCCGTGTGTGAGTAGTGTCTGTTGTTATCTTTTCTTCTTTAAATGGTCCTCGTGCCATCGGTCTGGCATTATCATTTGGATATGAATTTGATATTCTGATACAAGATTATACATGTTTGGATGTGTATCTACTGTTTTCCTTATACAAGATTATACATGTTTATTCATGTCTTTTCTAATTGATGCGAAGACATTGTTACCATTCGCGTCACTACAAATAATTAATCATTTTCAACTCAATCACATTTTTTTTGTATGATTTAAGTCTAAGAATAAATAGGTCCTCTTTTTGGTTGATAAATGTTTTCATATCCTTCATTATCTGTTTAAATTAACTATGTTAAGTGATCCTGTGTTTTATGATCTTGTTAGACTTGTATGGTATGGAGAATTGGTCAGGTTTGGACTTCTAGAATTGAAAATTACCTTTTTGATGATGTATCTTCTTCTGAATGCAATTTTCATTTTCGCCCTTGAGTGTGATGGAAGAAGATGTGCAAAGGCTCTGGTGCATAAAGTTGTCTCCACCGGCTTTGACTACAATGTTGGCATCTGATTTTCTGGGACATAGCAAGTGTCGACAGCTTGCATATGACTTGTAGATGCCATTGAGTTGAAAGAACTAGTTATTCTTGAAGTGTAGTAATTAGCATAGAAACAATGTAACCCAGTTGCAGATATTTCCGTTTGCAGGTTTTGGGTACTTTACAGGGCTAAGCAAGATGGTCCAGTAGTATTGGTAATTTCTCTTTTGGAATATAACTACATCCACTGACTCCTTGCCATTTAATAATTTTAATATAAAATTATGATACCATAACTTTGTTCATAGGGTTGGCATCATCCTTGGGAAGGACATGGTGACCACTCTCATGACCATGAGGTACGACAGTGCAACTTATGCCTTGAGTTCATCGGATGCCTCCATAGACATGGAAATATTTCGTAATTTTGTTTGTGCTTTTACATGTGTGAAAATTACGTGTCTTCTTTCTGCTTGACTTAGAATACGTTGACATATGAGCATTAAGAACCATACATATTTCTTTTTGTTTGCATTGTTTGCCTAACTTCAGTTGCCTTATCACCTCTAGTAAAGAAGAAAACCTCTTAATAACTTTGTGCATGTATTGTGTTTGGCTTGGGCCAGTTAATTGCTAGGTTTTTCTGGGCTATTTCCAGTGTACCTTGTTTAGTAAATCTAGTATCACATCACTATCAATTTTAGTTATGAGAGATTAAAAGGGAGATCCTGTGCATGATTTCAGTCGATGCAAGGGTGATGTGCTTACCATTACACTCTCAGTTGTTGCAAGACGCCAGTGATATTTCATCATCTAACCGGTTTACTCCTGTTAAGAACACGCATGCTACTGGTTTTGCACAGATAAATTGAAGTTCTTGATTAATAAAGTTGGCATTTCAACTTCCATGTCACGCAGGCATCTCACTAGGGTCCTCATTGAGGCTACAGAGGGAGTCCAGCTTGTTTCACTGGAGTGCTTACCGAATAAAGTTGGGTGTGAGATATGGATCTGAGATAAAGATGGTCGTCTTTGTCTCCTGTTTACTGACAACTCATTTCATTTGATTTTATTATCTTCTTTATATGTGACAGGTTGATTCTGATATATTAAATGAGTTTGACAACTCATTTAAAGAGTCATCCCTTCTTGTGGCAAAAGGAAGCAATGGCCATTCCCCAAAGTTAAAGTGAGCATCCATTGCCATACACTAGGAACCGCTCGTTTAAAGAGTCAGAATAATTGGATCACTTTATTATTGTGGTGAGCTCTCACTATCATCTATGTCTGCCTAACTTTTTGGCTTTGCCAAACAATCATCACATGTTTTGTCGCTATTTATTGCTCATTATATCATTCTCTGTTAGCTTCTAGTTCGTCTTTGGTTGATCAAGATGACGAGGGAACAAGATTCGCCGAAAAGCAACACTAGCCTTTTGAATAAAAATGTCTCTAAAGCTCTTTATCACTGTGTTCTTTAATGCCGATAGAATTAGTTTTACCTGGAAACTTTTTTTCTTTAGTCCTGATGCATCAAATATATATATATATATATATATATATATATATATATATATATATATATATATATATATATATATATATATATATATATATATATATATATTTCCGAATTTGTGTGCTATCTATTTTAATAAGAACGGTGCACGTGCGCAACACATGACTCAACTAGAATAACTATATAAACATATCTTCTCTTGCCGAATTCGTCAACTAATCTCGAGTGCTGTATTATCTTCTCTCAGTGTTTGAAAAAATGGCGATGATTCTGGATTTCTTCCTAACGAACTACCTACCGAAGCTGGCAAACTTCATCGAGGGTGAGATCTGCAAGGTGCTACAGGTGGGGGACGAGCTCCAGAAGTTGCAGGAGACGCTGGAGAGGATCGGCGGTTTCTTGGAATCCGCAGAACGGAAGAGGCTCACGGACTCCGACATCGGCAGATGGGTGAGAGAGCTGAAGGACGTCATGTACGACGCCGACGACATCATCGACCTCTGCATAGTCAAAGGTGAGAGGCTGTTGGAAGGCCAGCCTCTGGCTTCAGCTATAAGCTTCTCCTTCGCTTCCCCTTGTTCTTACTTCAGATGCGTGAAGCTTCGCCATCAAATCAGTAGCAAGATCCAAGGGCTCAATAGCAGACTGAAGCAGATCAAGGAGGACAGGTCAATTCTTCCGAGACTAGAGCAAGTTCCCCAAGAACATAGAGCAAGCTCCCGAGAAACGTCTTTCCTAGAGGTTAAGACTGACGTCGTAGGGACACGGGTGGAAGATGATGCCCGAAATCTAATCAAGTTGATACTGGAGAACGACAAACAAAAGTATCGGGTATTCGGGATTGTCGGTATGGGTGGGATTGGCAAGACCACTCTGGCACGGAAGATATACAACGATGAATGGATAAAGGAGAACTTCCCCATACGAATTTGGTTGTATGTCTCCAACAATTACTCGGAGAACCAGTTGCTGAAAGAGGTAATTAGATGTGCAGGAGGGGACACTGATGGTTTTGAATCCGCAGCGACACTTCAGACTCGAGTAGTCTCTCTCCTGTCGACAAACTCCCTTATAGTACTGGATGACGTATGGTGTTCAGATGTGTGGGAGAATTTACTCAGGAAACCTGTAATGAATGGAGAAGGTAGCAGCAAGATCGTGGTTACCACCAGAGATGCCGGCATCGCCAGAAGCATGAATGCTTGCATCCACCATGTTGAGCAAATGGACGAAGAGAGTGGCTGGGAACTGCTCCGAAAGATGGCTCTCGGAGATGGTACGGAGGATGAGATCTCTACGTTGAAAGAGATTGGGGTTGAGATCGTCAAAAGATGCGACGGGCTTCCTCTTGCAATCAAAGTTATCGCAGGGGTTCTTAGAAAGGCAGAGGCGAGCAAGGAAGCGTGGGAAGCGGTTCTCAGAAGTGACTCGTGGCATATGAACCAGATCGACAAGGAGGAGCTACCGGCGGCTTTGCACTTGAGCTACGCCGACCTACCGTCTCATCTCAAACCATGCTTCCTTTACTGTTCTTTGTACATACCCTACAGCATTAGTTGTCACGATCTTGCTCGGGCTTGGGTGGCCGAAGGATTCATTGGAGCAGATGATGGAGAAAGATTAATGGAGGATATAGCCGAGGACTACTACTGGGAGCTGATCTCCAGGAACCTTCTACAACCAGATCCGAGAAGTATGGATGGGGACCGGTGCACGATGCATGATCTCCTGAGGTCCCTCGCTCACTTTTTGATGGAAGGAGAGGGCATTTTGTTCAACGATGGTGCCAGGTTGCATACGAGCCCTCTGACAAAGGTCCGTCGGCTGTCGATGGTTAACATCGGCGAAAGATTACAACTTCCTGAAGTGATACTGAAGCAGAACTGCTTGAGGACCTTAATTCTCCACGACTCTCCCAAGACCAGGATGGTCAATGATGTACTTGTAAGGTTAGAGCATCTACGAGTCTTGGACGTGTCCGATTCATGCATCGAGGGCCTTCCGGATTCCATCGGCAAGCTGTTGCATCTGAGGTACTTGGATCTTGATCGAACCAACATACGAAGGATACCAGAATCCATTGGAAGCCTTGCAAACCTGCAAACCCTGAACATCGCCGAGTGCAAATGCTTGGATCAACTTCCCAAGTCCATCATGATGCTGCGCAGTCTGAGATGTCTTCGGCTCAAGCGTACACCACTCACCCATCTGCCGAAAGGGATAAGCAAATTGGAGAACCTCATCGCTCTCGGAGGACTAATCATCGGCTGTGGCGAGTACGCGACCGGACCTGACGAGGGGTGCCAGTTGGAGGAGCTGCGATCTCTATCCAAGCTGAGATATGTGAGGATACACAACTTGGAGAGGGCAGTTGAAGGAGGAGGCGAAGTGCTCGCGAACAAGCCCTTCCTCAAGCGTTTGCTTCTGTCATGGGACAATCAAGCACCAGTGTGGCAGGAGCAGATGCAGAGAGCAGAGGTGACGTGCGACTCGCTGTGCCCTCCACCCAGCTTACGCGAGTTGAACATTAAGGAGTTCCCATATCAGCGGTTCCCGATCTGGTTTCGTTCAGCCTCCGTGGATGCTTCTTTCCCTAACCTGTCGTATTTGATGCTCAGTCACTTCCCTTCATGTGCAGAGCTTCCTCCTCTGGGCCGGCTGCCGAAGCTAAAATTCCTTTCTATTAGGGAGGCAGATGCGGTTGTGGCCATTGGGCCTGAAATCCTCGGCCATATTCCTCCAGGAGCTGCCGCGTTCCCCAAACTGGAGGTGATGCAGTTCGTTGACATGCGCAACTGGGAACAATGGTCATCATGCATGACAGAGGAAGACAGTCATGGAGAAAGACTTCAACTGCTGCCTAATCTACAGAAGTGTTATCTCATCGACTGTCCAAAGCTGACAGCTGTTCCAGGAGGCCTACGTCGTGCCACGAGATTGAAGTTGCTTAAGATTCGGAGTAATCACAGATTGACGGAGATCATGAACCTGGCCTTCTTGGATGAGCTCCATGTCAATAGTAATCAAGGCTTGCAAAGGATATCCGACCTTCCTTCGCTGAGGTATCTGGCCATCAGCGACTGCCCGCAGATGGTGTGTGTGGAGAATCTCGACTCGCTGCAGCACCTGGTCCTCGAATGCTCGCCATCAACGGTGCATCTTCCCCGGTGGTTGCCGCTGCTGATGGAGCAGCACCGGAGCGAAGGTGCGAGTTTCAAGAAATTTGAGTTGCAGTGCAGCTTACCGCTGCTGGAGAGTTGCCGCCGGAACGAGGCGAATTGGGATGTTGTGCAGCAGATCCCAGATGTCAGAATCCGTACCAAAGATGGCAGCAGATTCATATGGTACACGAAGGATCCTCAGCTGTATAGTACAAATGCAGGATTAGCATGAGAGAAGCCTCGTCGTCGTTCCTGTTAGTCTTCTTGTCTGTTCTTCCTTTTGGTGTGTAGCGTTTGCTGCATGTGCTTTGAGTTCTTGGCGTTGAATCTACCATTTCTGTCGGATCTGTGCTAATATGACTGGTGCAAGTGACACCATCGTCTCTCCACGCTCCTCTCGTTGCCGCCGACCTCCTTGTTGACACCACCGTCGGGCTTGGATAGCCTAAGCATTCGCTGTTCCGACCAGTACCTCTTCGTCGGCGGAGAAGAAGGTCCTTTGTGTTGTACTCGTCTACTGTTGATTAACGGTTGAGATTAAACCATTTTTTCGTTCAATTGTAGTGCATCGTGTTAAGTTCTTGGTCGATAAGTGACTATCAAATAGCTCTAGCAACATTATTACTTTCTAGAGCAAAAATCAAAAGATCAGTTATAATCTTATTTCTAATGCAGCCAATCTTCCTATATACATCTTATAAAATTGAAGTGCAAAAAAGAGGCTAGAGAGATTAAGAGTATAACATCATGATTAATTTCATGTTTAAAATGAATAATATTAATATTAACTTATAAGGGATTGATGAGTGTAATAAGTGTATTATTATTATTTTTAATTTAGGTAGACTAATATTAATATCAGATTAAACATTTTAGTTTAGGTTAGACGAAATAGATAAGCCAATTAGTCTATCAGGCTTAGTCGTGATATTTGGTATCATAACCGATCTAGTATTTAGGTAATGGTAAGAGACCTTAAGCATACACGATACTAGTGTTTGATTTAGGCTATATTGATTTTGACGATGAAGTCCCACATCGAAAGTGGATAAGATTAAGAATGATTTATAAGATTCTAATAAGTGTATTATTATTATTTTTAACTTAAGTATTTTGATCAGTGATTTATGTCTGATGGACTAACTAGTCTACCAAACCCGGGTCATGACAAAAGTTCTCAAAGTTTATATTATTTATGTGTTATTTTCTTTTTGTCATAGTTTACCTTAGGAGGAGGGGATGAAAATGACGTAAAAGTCTTTTGTGGCTCGGAGAAGAGAATTATCTAAGGAAAAAAAAAGGAGAAGATTAAAATATGAACTTCTTATACAATGATGATTATAGCCAATAAACTAAGGAATTGTGGCAAAGGGTTAAAAAGGACCCTTAAAAGATGTGTGATATTAATATGCCTCGTCTAAAGCTTAGATTGTTACAATAACGGAGTGGACCTATAATGAAAAATTAATTATTAGTTTCTTCTAATGCTTCAAGAGTTAGATTGGCGTGGTTATATCAAGAACTAGTGTGGGTCAAAAAGGTATAATCTCGATTTCATTACGGTACATCTTGAGATGTCTCAAGGATATACTGAGATAGTAATGTTATAGTGAGTCAGCCAAAATGGATATATGTCGATAAATTTTAATTAGTTCTGCACATCATTCCCTCATTAAGAATGCATAATCAGAGAGGAAAATGTTATGACAATGACCAACACATAATTTTTCTTTTTTTAAGAAGATACTATAGGAAAATATATTTTAGAATAATAATCTTAAGTAAATTCGTAAAGATACTAGAAACAATGCTATAGAGAAAAGGGGTCCATTTCGTGACTAAAAGCCCTTTTTAGCATTGACGCATTTCGTTCGTAGTGAGGCTCGGATATGTCTGTCGATCAGGTATAGGCTATTAGAGTCACTCGCTTCTTACAACTAAAGTGGTCATTATTATTTCTTTTGCCCATATACAACATTAGCACCTGAACTAAAATTAAGAGAAAATGTTATTCATGTCTTGATCATCCCGATTTGGTCGAAACTCATATATGCAAGATTGTCTAAAGTGCCTTCGAGATAAAAATGATAAGCTCCTAAGATGCCACCTAAACCAAAACCATGGTTGGGAGAGGTTTCCCGATCCAGTCCTTCCGATATTCAAGTTAATAGCCTGAGATATGTGAGTACCGATGTGAATTCTCATTTCTCTATGTTAAAGGTGAGTTTTTATACATAATCGTAGAGAGCAAGAATAAAACCTGAGATTGACTTTCTGATTATAAATAATAAGAAGGAAGCTTGCGATTGCCTTTCTTATCATAAATGATAAGAACGAAGTTTATGATTATCTTCCTAATCATAAATAACAAGAAGGAAGCTTCATCTTCTCCTTTTTTAATCGTCATGTGGCGATGACATATCGAATGATTAGCCGATAATATATCCCCTATCATTTGTCCATCATCCCAAATGCATGTTTCAAAGTTCTTGCAAGAGGGGCTTGAAGTATAACATTTAGGATTTTCTCTCGTGGGTCAGGTTTTTCTAACTCAAGTACCTTGGGTACATTTGGTCTTATACTTTTGTCATGGCATATTTCTTGTCATAGCAAATTTCTTGTTATGCAGGTTAGGTTTTCTCGACCTACGCACATCATGCATATTTTACTTTGTACCTTCGTTGTGATAGATTTCTCTTCACACGGGTTGGGTTTTCCTGACTCATGCATCTCGAGCACATTTTATCTTATACCTCTATTGTGATAGATTTCTCTTCACGTGGGTCAAGTTTTCTTGACTCATGCACTTCGGACATATTTTATCTTGTGCCTCCGTTGTGGTGGATTTCTTTTCACGCGGGTCGAGTTTTCTCGACTCATGCATCTCGAGCACATTTTACCTTTTTGCCTTTATCGTGATAGATTTCTCTTTATGCGGGTCAAGTTTTTTTAACTCACACACTTCGAGCACATTTTACCTTATGCCTCCGTTGTAGCGGATTTCTCTTCACATGGGTTGAGTTTTCTTGACTTATGCGCCTCAAGCATATTTTATTTTATGCCTTTGTAGCGGCAGATTTCTCGTCACGTAGGTCAGGTTTTCCCAACTTATGCATTTCGAGTATATTTTACCTTGTCTCCACCGCGACATATTTCTCTCCACATGGGTCAGGTTTTCTTAACTCACATGCCTCGGGCATATTTACTTTGTGTCTCCACCATGATAGATTTTTTTTCATGTGAGTCGAGCTTTCTTAACTCACATGCCTCGGGCATATTTACTTTGTGTCTCCACCATGATAGATTTTTTTTCATGTGAGTCGAGCTTTCTTAACTCACATGCTTCAAACATATTTTACCTTATGCCTTCATTGTAACATATTTCTCTTCACGTAGGTTAAGTTTTCTTAACTCACATGCCTCAAACACATTTTACCTTATGCCTTCATTGTGATAGATTTCTCTTCAAACGGGTTGGGTTTTCTTGATATGCGATTCATATATATTTTACTTTGTGCCTCCATCGTAATAGATTTTTCTTCATGCGGGTTAGGTTTTCTCGACTCATGTGCCTTTGACACATTTTACCTTATGCCTCCACTATAACAGATTTCTCTTCAGGTGGGTCGGGTTTTTCGACTCATGCACTTCGGACACATTTTACCTTGTGTCTTTGTCATAGCAGATTTCTCTTCACACGGGTTAGGTTTTTTTAACTCAAGTACATCAGGCATATTTTTATCTTATGCCTCCATCATGATATATTTCTCTTCATACGGGTCATGCTTTCTCGACTTATGCGCTTCGAACATATTTTACCTCATCCCTCTTTTTAATCCTCTGTAGTCTTATGATTGTGATCCACTATAGACATGAGTATGCTAGTCATAGGTGCCCTATAAGCCAATCACATGAGTGATGATATGTATGACACGCTACACAGTCTTTTTACTTATTATTATTATTGATATTTTCTCACTTTATATTACATGTTGCATATATTATGATATTCATGGATCTATGCAATGAGAATCGGATCGTAGTGAGATCATGATAATGAGACTGATTCACCGTTAAATACATACCCTAAATAATTCTGATTGTAAGTTACTCGAGAGGGATATCGAGATAACCGGACGAACTGGTGTGCTATATACTCATCCATATGATGGAGGCAGCTAATATCATAGCTACTCGTGTGGAGACACTAGGAATATAGTATAGGTGCTCATTAGAGAATGAGTTTACTATCAGGTATAAATGTTTATCTTTAACATAGAGAAAGAGAACCATTTGCATCGGCCCTCGTATATCTTGGGTAATTAACTTGGGTTTCGGAGGGATCGAGTTGAGAACCCCCCCCCGACCTTGGTCTTGGTGTAGTGGCATTTTTAAAGCTTGTCGTTTTTACTTTAGAGGCGCTTCGGACAACCTAGTGCATGTGGGTCCATACTGCATCGGGCCTATCAAGATTTCAACGATATTTTCTCATAATATTTTGACACTAAAAGGAGGGTCTGATGTCGTAAGAATATTTACTTACCAATCCTACCCCTGACCTACAATACTTTCACTCGAGGGGCAACAACCTCCCTTTCTGCACGTGGATGCATCCACCTTTACACAAACACCGACACGATACTAATATCCGTTCAATGATCCAAGGGCGACCCTAAGTTCCTTGCTCGTCCCTACTGAAGCGTTCCTCGACCTCACCCAATAGATGCAGACACTGATGAGCATAATACAAAAGTTGTTGCTTCGATCTTTCCCCAACTAACCCAACAAGCGGTGTCATCACCTTAGTCACGATCAACAATTCAATTGTTGGGAAATCTAAAGCAACATCACATGCATAAACAAAAGAATAGAAAACAAAATTTTTAGATTTTCACAGAAAATAGTTTCTTATCGTCGTGCGAAGATTAGTACGTAAAAACTCGTAAAACCAAAAAAACTGCACGTGTTAAGGGATATGTGTTACTTAGAGAGATCGTATATCCCTAAAATCCTACAGATCTATGGGAGAGAATAAAGGAGGTCAACTGTTCTATTCTTTAGCGGTGATCCACATAGTAGATGCGGTGAAAACGCTCCTCAAATTACTGTACAAACCTCTTCTTCACGAGCACAACAGGATCAAGAAGGGGGTCGACCCTTCTTGCTGTCCACATACCTCAAACAAAGGTTATTGGCTAAGGAGGAAAGGGAGAGAGGAGAATATAATATGGTAGCCAAAAGGGGCCTATCCTATGCCCTTTTAGTTTCTTTCTATTTATAGAGGTCCTTATCAACTTTACCTTAATGGATCTTATCCTATCGTGTACTAAATCTCCATCCAATTACTCAAACCTCTTGAATTAGTGGATCTTTACCCAATAATATGTCATTGGTTCTTATTGGATCTTATCCATAAGATCCAATAATTCATATGTTTTTTGGATATCCAATAAGATAAGAGTTCAAACATATATCTCATATCCGAATCTCTACTCGTCGCAATACCTGCCATATGTGTGTGACCCTCTAAGCCCAATATCAAGCTGACCATAAGTCATACCTATTATACCTCCTTCTGACTTAGTGAATTAGGATCTCTTATAATAATTTACTCGATTCATCGACTACGAGCATACTATGCCACTATGTCATAATTCTCAAACGATACAGGGGGATCCAATCCATTGACTTGTCTATCCTTAGTTACTATGTATCTATAGCCCCTCATTCATCTAATATCCTAGAGACCGTATATCGAGTATGGTGTTGTCAGACCCATATGGAATCTACTTGAGTCTCACTCTAATCAGATTCACTTGAAGAACTCTTTATCTCTCAATCCGAATGACTCTAGCTAGGGATTTACTTAAGCAAGAACACATAGGATATTCCTCTCATGACACCGAGAGTAATTGATCATCTATCAATACTCAATTGTCATCGTAAGGTTGGCTACCACTCACGATAACCGGTTGTGCTAGATTTAGAACTTCCAAACCTAGAAGTCTGGTATCAAAGAGTGGAGTACTCATATAGGACATCCTTTGTGTCTCAAGTTTAAGGACCAAACATACAATTGAGATCACGAAATTATTATTTAACAATGAGCATCTTAACTATCCAGCATTCCACGTACGAATCAAGGATAAGAAGGAAGCATTACCTTTTCGGTCATAAATGATAAGTAAAAAATTTACGATCATCTTTCTCATCATAAATGATAAGGAATATTATCTTTCTCTTTCTTTTATAAGAATGACGTATCAGATAATTAACTAATAATGTATCTCGTATCTGATATCATTACCGATATTATGACCTAAAGCAAAAGATGGAATCTCCTTTCCAAAGTCCTGAGTAATTTCACATGTACAAATGTTAGTATATGCAAACACGTCCCAGTCTCTCTGTGTACGAACACGATAAGACCCGATATCACAGGCAGATCGAGCCAAGTTTTTTGGATGCTGAGTAGGAAATCGAAAATGTCAACTTAAAAGAGTAACATTAATTATGTGAGGATTGGTCTATCCCTTCAATCAATTACCACCCAAATTGTTCTAAATTGCTTTATATTACGATTTTTAGTTGACTCCTCGGGAACGCATCGGCTACGCAGCAGCAGACGAGGCATACGGTTCCCCGAGCACATACACCTCACACGCACGGGGAAGAAGAGGACAGCAGGAATCTCCGGTGACTAAAATAAGGCATCTATTCTAAGCCATGCAGGCATGCGTCTACCGGAACGAAGGAGAAGAACCTACTAACCTTGGTTGGCTTGATGCACATTCCATTAGTTTAATGCATGATGCCATGGCACTCGTGTACCACTACAGAATGGTTTCTCCATGCGTTGAGCTGCCTTGTGCTGTTTCATTGATGGGGCCATCTGAGGTTTTTGGACGCCACCTCTTCCCAAAAGTCATTACAGCTTTGTTCCCCACCTCATCGGGAACTCGGATCGCCAACCCAAGAAATGCCGTCTCACCCTCCGACTGACATCTTTGCTTTGTCTCCACATCCATCTCTCTCTCTACCGTTTCTCCATTTCTTTATGATGTTTCCTTCCTTCTTCATCGCCGAGGGAAAACCCAAATGCACACACAGTCGTAGAACTCGTGGGCAGTGAGCGACAAGAAACGCCGCACGTGGATCCGAAACCACAGGCGCATATGATCGCTCCGGGAATCCACCGCCGGTACAAGTGGCAAGGAGACATCAGGAATCTCGACCCAACAGAGAAGAAAGAACCTCGCCATTTGTTTTGTCTGATCTCTGTCGATTGTATACTAAATCAAATAGCAAAAGACCAGGAAAAAGAATTGCCAAATCATCACTAACCAATTGTGATATGATTCCTAAAACAAAAAATCAAACATGAGATGTTGCTTGCAAGAATTTTGTTCTAATTTTGTTCTACCATTATTATGATTTAAACATCTACAAGATGGTTCATAAAGTAAATTATATATTTATTATTTCATTGACTGTACGTGGAGACTCACAAAAGATCGACACGAGCCTACAACAAATGGATAACAAAAGAGGCAGAGACAGATGGGATCCGTGGTCCTGCTTTTATGCGTTGCCATGCTTCCAGATCTCGATTTGCATTGTTGACATGGTTGGATCTTGCTGTTCTGCCATTTATTATCTCTCCTCCATCCCCGTCCTCTTCCTAACTCATTCTTCATTTATGCAGACAAGCTTTGGCCATCTTAAGATAAAATCCAGTAATTTGCGATGCTCATAAGTTACACGATCTTTATCTAGTTTAAGTTAAACACGAGATCAACTACAATTGAGCATGGATTAGATTAGACCTTGGTTTATTAGCTGATACCCTTAGCTACTACTTCTCACCCCCTCCAACCTGTAATGACTTAGATCAGACTACTAAACTATGCGTTTTATTAGTAGAGACCACGAGATAATGTTGGGTCGCCACGTGTTCCGTCCCACGTCTGTTCCCTCTCCGCGCAGAACGGCGAGTGGAGTCCTGAGCGCCAGCCCATTCCGTGTTTCCTCTGTTCTTTAATCCCATCTCATCTCCGACGCACTCCTTTCTCTACTTATAAATCCCGTTTCCTCTCCTCTCTCTCCACCGATCAGCAGAAGAAGCCAAAGATCAGACAGACAGTTAAGCAAGCATACCCGAGATTGGAAAGACGAGATGATCTCCGGATTCCGCCGCTCCCTCTCTTTATCGGGCCTGAGCCCTAACGCCAGCCCCGCCCGCCGGCGTCCCCGCGACGCGCCCCGACACGCGCGTTCCGCCAGCCTCCCTTGCCGCTCCCAGTCCGCCCTCTCCCTCATCCAGGACGAGATACGCTCCGTACGCTCCGGCACCGCCTCCGATCTCGAGCGGATCGACCGCCTTCTCGCGGCACTCGACGACCTCCTCCGCCTCTCCCGGATCCAGGATCCCCTCCGCCGCTGCCCCGCCTTGGCCGATCGCCTCCTCGACGGCTTTCTCCGCCTCCTCGACGCCCAGGGCTCCTTCCGCTCCGCCGTCCTGGCGCTCGGGCAGCACCACGCGGAGGCCTGCACCGCAGTCAGGCGGCGCGACCCGGTGCGGCTCGCCTCCGCCGCCCGGTCCCTCCGGCGGGCGGAGAAGGAGCTCGTCCTGCTCGCCACGGCCATCAAGGATCTCACCAGATGTCCACCCTTCACCCCGGGGCTCTGGGCGGACGCGGCCGAGGCCGAGGTCGCAGGGATCGTCACTGAAGCGGTGGCGGCGACGGCGACCGCGATGTCGGCGGTTTACCTGGGGATCGCGGCGGTGTCGTCCGCAGCGGCATCAGCGGCGGCGGCCGCCTCGACGTCGAAAGACTCGTGGATGGTGTGGCCATTGAGGAGGCCGTCGCCATCGAAAAAGCGTGAAGCAGAGGAAGCGGAGATGGGGGCGATGGAGAAGCTGGAGGAGAGGATGGAGGGATTGGAGGAGGGAAGCGAGAGGGTGTTCAGGAGTTTGGTGAACATAAGAGTAGCCCTCCTCAACGCTCTTACTCCCTCTTTGTAGAATGGCGAACCAAAGAAACACGACCGAAGAGTGTACAGACGATGAGGATCAAAGGGGAATGAGATCATGTTTTCTCTCTTCATAAATGGAACGGTTTTGACTAATATAATTTGAATCGTTGTTGTTACCTCCACTCTTCAATTAACACCATTTTAATGCATTATGGAAACATATTATGAAGGAATATGACTCTAAACTAACTATTAATCTAAATTATCAGTCTATTTGCGTCGCTACATGTTCAGATCCAACCTTCCAACCCCATTCCATAGAAAATTTAAGTATATATATATATATATATATATGTCAACTTGCAACTCATATGTCAATAGAACTTTTAGATTACTTAATTGACTCATAATATCTTGAAGGTCATTCCTATATTACTTCTATATCAATATCTCAAATGAATAAGTCTTTTAACCATAAAAAAATTATTTTATGAGATTTTCCTCTTGTATAAGTTTATCAACTTCATCTACAAATAATATTCATTTGTTCCTTAAGATAGATGATGGAATACATTATTGTCAATCCCCTGTTTGATCAATCTGATAATTTTTTCATTCATCTGTTCCCACTCTTTATCTATTTTTCATTTGGTTTTGACCTTCTATGCTTTAATTAAATTATATAAATCTTTATAAAATGACGTTCCAGATAGAATAATTAATTATTATTAATTAAAATATAGTACTATCTCAATCTTTCATTTGATTCATACAAGAATTTGATATCACTTTGGTGTGAGAAGAGAGATGCCGCGAATCTATGGAAGCAATAAACACCATAACTTATATAATTTAACCACCAAATATGAGATTGTAAATACTAAACAAATTACGAGAGAAGATTGATATGAAAATTCATTCAACATGAATAATGAGATTAAATATTTTTTTAGTTTAATCGGATGATATCAAACACTATATGAAAACAGATACTTAGATGAGGTTCATAAAAATCATAGAGAAAAACTAAGTAGAAAAAAAATCTCAAAATACACACTAATATTTAGAGAGTATGGGTCTATCTAAATCATCATATCAGAAAATAATGACAATTGGGTTTGAACTATCTAAAAAATCATGGAATATTTTTTTTCCTGTGTATGGTGGCTCTATTTTTGATTTTTCATCTAACCCTATATTAAGTTAGCATTTTAATTAATCCTATGGATCTCACTGCTTAGCTCGTGGACGAGACCACCCAAAAACAAGTTCTCTCGTTCCCCATAGATCAAGACTAATTTAAAGTACATTTACAATAGTATATATACTTGGTGAATTTTGTTAGAATTAGAATACATTAATCGGAGAATGGGGTAGAATTGGGTTTACACTGATTACATGGAATTTTAGTTGTCTTATAAACTCGTATAACATTGCTTTAAATACAAAGAAATATAAATGAGAATCTTGGATTTAATTTTATTAAGGAGATTTCGATGGTTGCTTTTTCTTGATATCGTTGACTTTCATGAATACTTGGAAAAGTATTCCAAAATTACAAAATAGATTATTTCAATTATGATTTGGTTTTAATTGCATGGAACAACTGATTTATAATTACCCGCTAAATACAAAAAAAAATCAATGGAATTTAATATCATGGATTAACACCATTAGCATATTACATACAAAATCATACCATTAGCAATGGCCACTTTGTGCTGTTTCTCTTCTTCTTCTTCTTCTTCTTGATTATGATTTAAGGGGAAGCAGAATGGAAGCTCAACCTCCATTTCAGTTGTGGTCTTCTCTTGTAATCCTCTTGTCTGGAACTTATTATGATTAAGGGAATGTTGTATCTTATTATTTCTTGAAATTTCGTAAATAGACATGGTAATAAATTAACTCTTCATGATTAATTGCATATTAATCCTTGAGAACCATATTTTATGTAGGTTCAAGCTTGTCCTACTATAGTTTCTTGACTCTTATTCCATTTTATTATCATTCATTTTAAATCATATATATATATATATATATATATATATATATATATATATATATATATATTGACATCAACAAAATCATAAAATAGTAACAATAGAGAAGAATAATAGAGAAGACACTTTAAAAAAATAACTCATATTAAACATCATTATAGCTTACAATCTTTCAGAGATTTATATCTTTCTTTTGCCTCTATTTATCTCCTATTCCAATAACATGACTAAAGCTTTATATGAGTGATAAACTCAAGACTTTTACTTCAACAATGAAAGAAACCTCAATCTTAACTAAAATTCCTAAACCAAATTCACATCTAATTACAGATTTTTATTTAATATTCCAACAACGTTTTTTCCTATATTTGTATTGGTCATCTTCAATTAATTAAATAATATAAAAATAAACAATAATAAAGTGAGATTTTAGAGCTGATATGCAAATACAAGAGAGTACGAAGATGCAAGGTATTATTATATGTAAACAATTTCCTATACATGTAGCTATGATATAGTTATTTCGACAAAATGTTCCATACAAGCTAACGACAAAGCACTATATATATATATATATAGAGAGAGAGAGAGAGAGAGAGAGAGAGAGTGTGTGTGTGTGTGTAGATTATACCTCAACAAAGTCTAAAAATACCTATTTGAACACAGCCAAGGCTACTTTTCACCCACTTCTGCAAACAAGAGAAAGAACTCAGTTCTACTGCTAAGAAAAAAAGATATAGAAGAGATTAGAAGCAGAGAAGAATCAGATAAAAGAGAAAAAAGATAAAAATATAGATAGAAGTATGTTTGGTTTCATAAAAACCTAATCCTATTACTGTCATAAATTTCTCACACGCTAAATAATAACAAAACAGAAAAACACACTTGCATACCAACCAAGGCCTACGTGAAGACAACAAAAGTCTTCATATTTATTATTTGGATCCTCTCATTATATTTTGTAATTATTGAATTTATTTTTACATTAAAAATAAGTTAAATATTAATTTATAATGATTTGATAGGTATATTATTACTGGTTTTAGTTTAACCATTTTGAATTAGTAGTATAAGCTCAATGATAGTTAACATGTCATTTGTCCGAGATTGGATTAATAATTAGTATATTATAACATAACGGATGAACTTTGATGAGAACGATAAATCCTTAAGTGAGAAAATACCCTATTTAACCATTAGATCATATCGTGATGAAACGAAAGCCTCGATTATACGACCCGAAATCTTTGAACACAAGATACCAAAAAATATATTCATCTAGTATAATATATAATCACACTTATCCTCCGATTAACATGGCATTAATTTGATAATTTGATGATTTCCTATCTGTCACGAACTATACTACCCATTAACTTGGACCATATGACACAAAATACTTAAACCAAGGTAAATAATATATTTATCTGACCTTATAAGTTTATTTTAAATGCATTTAAGTTTACACATTTTGATTTGATTTCCTGCATCCATATTTACGATTAGTATTCATAACAGGACGATAATGTTTTGACGTTGTTGTATGTGACAAATGGGCTCTTTCATCCGTGCAAGTAATGGATTAAGCGACGTGGTTTGTCTCAGTCACGGAAGAGGTCAGTGCACTTAAAGGCAATTATTACCAACAAAGTGTATAATATACAGTTGGAACACTGTGTGCAGTTCAAGTCATGTTGAGGACGAGTGCAAAGTTCATCGAACCGACCCCAAGCGTGAAAGCAAGTGCATGAACCAGTCTTGAGGAAACGACGCAGAAATCCCACTTTGGGCGGACATAATGCCGCCATGGAGGTGTATAGCAAGAAAACTTTATAGCATCACGCTCCAACCTAATCACCTTTCCTCCTCCGGCGACCAGAAGTGCACAGAATAAAAGGAGAGGAACTAGGTCATCGATAATAGCTATCGGAGAACTGACGTAAGAACAATGTAACATCTGTATGACATGTGAGAGAACTAGGTTACCAATCTACACTCATCATCGTTTGTCAGTCCAACACTATACAGAATAATACGGATCAAAGTCATACCATAGAAGTCTTGATAGATCAACCCACAACGTAGGGGATTGTACGGGTCGGCTACTTGCATGAATGTATTGTAGGAGGTATGAGCGACCTTCGTAGTCGTAATTTTCTCTGACCAACTTTGTAGGTATAAAAATTGGTCCTCTATACTTAGAGGAGACTGATCTCAAAAAGCACCCACTATATATAGAATCAATTTTTCATCAGCTTAAGCATTGAAGAGGTTTGATTGAGAATCCCTTCCCATATCGACCTATTGTGTAGGGTTTCAATGGAAATCGAATATATTTCAGCTTCATCTCGGGATAATCTCATAATCTCCCTCGCCAATTCTTATTCGATCTCAACCACTCCATCCCTCCATTGAGAAGACTCAATAGACGATTTCACGCCTTCAAGACAAAACAAAACCATATCGACTCCCGATCCATGACATTAAGTTATTAATATTTTGACGTAAAAAAGAGATCTATAAGCCTTTGGCTCTCTTATCTAACGAGCACTAATAAGAATATTTAATTTTATATTGATTGAAGAGTAGAAGAATCAAGGGTTTATAAGTTCATAGAATCATTTTAACTTTTAATTTTTTTGAGACTCGTAAATCTTGAAATGATAAAATCATATATGGGTATATTTAAAATAAATAATTCCTTCTAAATTTATAGAATCATATCAATAATGATCAAATATTAACTTACCAAATCCTATTAGAGATCAGATCTCCTCTTTTATCAAATCCTATTCGAGATCAGATCTCCTCTTGGAAAAGACCAGCCATGCGTGGCCAATGCAAAGCAGGTCAAAGCAGCGACACGGCCCTTCTTCCCCACTCTCCTGGAAGCTCACCCCCAACAGCAGCACCACCTTATCTACAAGCTTGGAGCTTTTACACGTTGGGACAGAAAAGTTGAGCACGTAAAGTCTCTCTCGTCCATGTCGAGTTACATGCGTGTATGTTACGGCCACTTACAGTGGTTCCCGTCTCCATCCTCGGGGTCAAATGCCTGCAACTTTCGTTATGCTTTGGCGGCCAGAAAACGTTAGGGTTGGGTGAAGCAAAATGAAGGGGAAGAATGAGGATAGTCGAGTGGTCCAAGTACCAAGTGATTGGAAACATTGATGAACTGTAGTGAAATGGTCATGGATTGTGATAGGCAAACAAATTCCATTTTGCGTTATTATCTCATGTTGATGTGGTATTGTGATAGCCATGCACTTGTTATCTTCGCAAAATTATCTACCCAAAACGCATCGATGTTATTGTGCCACGCCAACTTTGTAATGTGCATGTCCTCATCAACCATGCTACTAATTAAATAGACAAATGAGTTTTATTGAGTTATGTGGCATCAATAATTATTAAGAAAACATTAGTTCACAGGTGGCCATTATTTTGTCCAAAAATTATAATGTTATTTGTGTGGCCAAAAATGTTATACTTAATCTGAAAATTAAGGTTTCAAATACACAAAAATGTCTTATGTCATGAAAATCACATGTAGCCAATCCTTATCGAATGCTTTCTTCAATCCGTAATCGATCAAAAAATAAAACTCATAGTTTGGTAGGAGAGATCATGTAAGTATTATTTTATTTTATTTTTGATGGTAGCAGAACACATGACATATATACGAAGAATATATAACATCTATAAAGTTGATCGACCGTCTATAATTATTCAAAAATAATTATCGCATCACAAAACTTTCCATCTCTATAATTTTTTTTCTTAGTTCGACTTTAATTTAAGTAAAGAAACTCCCTAATTTAAACAATAAAATTAACATCTTTACTATAAGTTGCATTTCATATTTATGTTTTTTTCTTTCTTAATTAAAACTCTTAAATAAAGTAAGGACAGAGATGGCCAACAATAGCCGATGAGATAAGATTAGGGATAATTTCATCTCTTAAAAAATAACAAACGTTCTATGGAAATAAAATAAAAAGAAAACACTTTATAAGAAAAAAAATAAAAACATGATGTTTTAAAATATTTACCTAAAAAATTTCATATATGTGATTTTTTTATTAATTAAACTCTAATTTAAGTAAGTTAGAAAATCCTTAATTATACATTTTTAGTATTTATACTACATTCAATCACTAGAGATAATTTTTTTTTCCTTTTTTGCTTAGGGAAAAAAAGGAAACTAAGTTGGAGAGCTGCTATCAAACTTACCTCACACCCTGGTGTCATCCATGAAATAAGAAAATTGAAAGCTCCACCTTCTTAGGGATGATCGGAGGGTCATCAAAGGTTATCAATAATGTCTCGTATTCTAAAATCAAAATACTGATTTGAAACCAAGTTCAACCTTTTCCTTCTTTTTAGATGGGCCCAACGTGCACCAAGAGTCGAGTCGATTCCAATGGGTCCCATTTATCGATCCACTGCAGCCGGTCGAGTCTTATCTCCACACATTTGACCAAATGTGCATTTGTGTGTTCATCGTCAGTGGCCATTGTACACACGACAACATGTCCTGCTACGGTCAAACAAGGATTGTGACACCATGTTTTCGTCGTAATCCTAAGACAATACTTTACACTCTCGCTAGTGATTTCGGGTTTCCGTCAGCTCAATAAAGATAGGAGGAGACCACAGTTTTCCCTAACGCACACCAAACACATTCATCCGCATCCGCATCCACGTTCGATGTCACGACAATGGTCACCCCAATTTCTCGTGGCAGTCATGTCGCCTACAGTCCCCCAATCACGTGCTCCCATGCGGCAATCGGGCTTGATGGAACCCGAACTCAATGCCGATGGAACCACACACGTACACCGATTAAAAGATATCAATGGACGGGACGCCCGTATTAATAATGCATTCATTTTGATGTGCCTTCGAATCACATGGCGCAGACGCTTTATGACGGGGAATGAAGGAGCGGTGGCGGTGGCGGTGCCGCTACAGCAGTTGGTGGCGCGTACACGGCTGTAGTGTGTCCGGTGTGCGATGGGGGTGGGGGCCGCGGTTAGCCGTGGCGGCGCATCACGGTGGTTGCGCCGTTGCTATCCGTCGGATGGCCCCTTCCGCCTCATCCACCGGAACGAAAGGCACGCCTTGATGGCGGAAGGCGATCCTAACGGCATTAATTAGACCGGCGAATATCGCTGTGGATTAAGTATATTCGCCCACAGGGACATGTGAGGCCACCGTTCGTTCTCATATGCGATCTGCAACATTTTGATGCACTTTAATTGGAGATTTTGGTCCAATTACATGCCGCGATCGCAGGAAATTGGAGTCCCGTCTCGAGTCCGAGTCCGGTGTCCGGCACACCTCGAAAATGGCGATCAGGTTCGGCACGCATCTCGCAGCGGGAGCCTGGGACGCCGACACGTCTCCCACCCGGGTCCCGGTAATGATGAGGGCGACGTCGGCAGGAAGGGGGCGTGACATCACGTCCCGGCGATGGAACGGCCTTACGCAGTTGCATGCCGCTGCGAGTTCTCGTCGCCGGCAGATTTATGCGGTGAAAGATTTAAAATGATTAATTTAGGCTGGGAAAAAAAAATGTAAATAAAGGTGGTCATGAGTATTGTGCCGCCGGCCACGAGGTAGACTAGCATCTAAACAGAAGATCTCCATTGTGAACCTAAGCTGTAACTGTTACATGAGATGACAATGGAAGCGGCAATAAAGCAGATGCAGATGTTTAATATTGCATTCCTTCTGCACGAGGGAGACAAAAATGCTATAAATGTTTGTTTAATTTTAGAATTTAATATAAAAATCGTTTTTTTAATGTCGAAACAGATGAAGTCGCAGTAATTACAGATTTTTAGGAACTAGATGTGTATCTGTAAAGTGTAGAATGAGGTTGGAGACGACATTGGAAACCCTTGCAGGCTCTTGAAACCGAGGGAATCATGGCAGGATTCGGGCCGCTGCAGGAAGGAAACAGAGGTGCAGGTCATCAGCAGCAGAAACACCATCTCTTCTTAATCAGACCAGCAACACCAGCATTAAATTTGCCTCCCTACCGAGTTGGAGATAAGAGCACAAGTGCAGAGAGATCCTCTGCATGAGCTCACACGGTCACAGTGTCACGCTCACCCACCTTCAGCTCAGCCGTCTGCGAGAATGTAGGTGGCGATGGCGAAGGGAGGAATCGGCTTTTTACTGAAGGGATCCTCCTCCCTCCTCTTTTGGCAATCATCCAGCTACAGTATTGTGCTACCCCTCCTCCTGCCACTAGTTCGCTTGCCACCACCCCCCATGTAGCTTCTGCCCCCCCTACCCGACGCAGTTAATGGCCACAGCAGAGCGGATATATAAGACAAGTGCATAGAGATGTAGGCGTGTAGAGGTACTAAACTGTGGGGGTGTGCGAGTTTCCGAGGGAGACGGACGGTTTACACGTGTGGATGACTACGGTGGTCATGATTGCCTGGTACTAAACCCGAGGTGCCGTGGTGGCTGATTTCTCTCCGTTTTATATTGATCTTTGGAGAATATTTCCTTGAGATATGATACTATACCATAACATTCATTCTTCCTGTATTCTACTGTGTATATACTTTTTGAGTTTGCCATATCGTTCCATCTTTTTCGATTGATGAAAAGTACGCAAGAGAATGACATCTGCATTTACGTGGGCGAGAGAAAGACCACTCTTTTTCTCTCTCCGCCTTTTTTTTTTGTTAGACAGGGGTGAAAGGGTTATATGTAGGGATTCGAGGCTCTCTAAAGGCTCGGCCCGGGGAGCGGAAGTCTACAGTTCCAAAGCAAAGGCCAGGGAGTAGGAGGAAAGGTGTGGAGGGGGGAGTTGGGAGATGGAGGAGATCACGGTCGGGAAGTCGAGGTTCAAGAGGGTGTGCGTGTTCTGTGGGAGCAGCACCGGGAAGAGGAACTGTTACCAAGATGCAGCCGTGGAGCTTGGAAAGGAACTGGTAGCTTTCACGGTGTCCACCTTCGTGTTCTTCTTCTCTGCCGCGCAGCGCAGCTGAGGAGACTTGTCTTCTGCGTGCAGGTGGCGAGGAAGGTCGATCTGGTGTATGGAGGGGGCAGTGTGGGGCTGATGGGCTTGGTCTCCGAAGCTGTTCATACTGGTGGAGGCCATGTCATTGGGTCAGTACAGCCTTCCCTTTAGTCGCCTACCTGTTTCTTCTCCTCTAACGTTAGCTCTTCTTTATCCTACAGGATCATCCCAAGAACTCTGATGTCCAAAGAGGTAGTCATATTCATTTTTTTCTTCCTCCAAATTCTTACTGCAGATGCCATGTCTGTCGACTGTTGATTCGTGTTTGTGTCGGGGGGGTGGGATTAGATTACGGGGGAGACGTTTGGGGAAGTGAAGCCGGTGGCCAGCATGCACCAGCGCAAGGCCGAAATGGCCCGCCACTCTGACGCCTTCATCGCACTACCTGGTCCTATTCTCATCTTTCTCCATCAAGTACTTTTGCAACCCACTACTGCCCAGTCTTATCCCATACTGATGATACTGTCCGTCATTGCTTTTAGGTGGGTATGGAACACTGGAGGAGCTGCTGGAGGTCATCACCTGGGCTCAGCTCGGCATCCACAACAAACCCGTAAGCATTTTCCAACCTCGAGGATCCATTATCCACCGTCGTCTCGTACGCTAACAAGCCCAAGCGTGGTTCAAGGTTGGCTTGCTTAATGTGGACGGCTACTACAACTCTCTGCTGGCCTTCATAGACAAGGCCGTGGAGGATGGTTTCATCCAACCTTACCAGCGTCACATCTTCGTCTCCGCTCCCAACGCAAAAGACCTCGTCCAAAAGCTCGAGGTAATATAATAACCTCTCTATACCTTTAAGCTCTTGGCAGAGACTCCCATCACCCATGTAATGTTCCGGTGTGGACCTCCCCTTCCTCCGAAAGTTAGGCTGTTGCTCCACTTGTCAAGCAGGAATACGTGCCCGTCGAGGATGCTCTGATCGCCAAACTGAGCTGGGAGATGGAGCAGGTGGGACTAAACTCCACCCTTCAAGCTGAGATCGCCCGGTAGCAACGCCGGAGAACAGAAACCATGCATCGATCTCCGATGTGTTTTGGTGCTTTTGGCTATTTTGTTTGGTGGACGGGGAAAGAAGCATAGCGTTTGTATGTACTAAGCGCCGGTATTCCTCGCGATTGCACCTTTTTGTTTGTATCTCCTCTTACAGCTATAATTGCATGTAGTACTTTAGTGCTACTTGGCTACTGCTGCCAGCACAGGTTCACAGTCTGTGCCTTATCTTTGGTGCTTCTATCTTCTGTGAGCTGCTGTCTCTGGCTTATCTGTGGTGCTTATGTTCTGTGAGGTCATTGTCCACCTCCGCTGATGACACTCCTTCAGGGGTTGTTTGTATCATCTGCTGCTGTGATTTGGAAAGCAGTCGGATAGGAAAGTGGTGGGTTGGGGTATGTTACGGTGCTCGCAAGACAAACCAGAGCCACTTAACGAACCATGGTAAAGCAGGGCTTTTTCCTAGTTTCTTAGGCCTTCGTCTTCGTCTTCGTCTTCGTCTGGCTTTTTGTGCATTGAGCTGCTCGTTGCAGGACTGGTAACTCGAAACGATGCCCAAAGTGAGCCGTATCTGTTACTGTTACAACCTATGGTGTTTTACGGGTGTCGCTACAAAATATGCTTGGTCTTCGGGGTCGAAGTCTCGTCCCTGTTCCCACAGCAGAAAGGTACTAGGCGGCCATGTGATGAAGGGCAGTCTGTTCCCTACTCCGGGTGGCGGTGTGGCCGGAGAGCTGCCCACTTCCTGTAGCAGTACTGTGTGCCCAGTGGTGTTCTATAAGATGAGAAGGATTCCTCGGTGAAGCCAGGCATTTGACGGCGTCATGCCCTCGGTAGTTCCTGTAGCCCTGTCGATCGATTAGCAATTGTGTGCATGTTTCATTTTTATTCTACCGTCGAGATCATAACTTCGCGGTGGCCGAAACAAGGATCTGTTTATGGAGTACAGGTTCTTTCATCACTTGTTTTGATGATGCCTCTCGCAATTAGTACGAGTATAGAGAAAAGCCAGAAACAGTATTATGATTGCCAAAAAGGAAAATTAGTCTAAGATCATTGGAGTTCACGAGGAATGTGAAACAAATGATGAGAGAGACGAGTACTTGTCCCTTCTACCCTACCGACACAGCTACTTCAATCACAGACTTCTGTCACGGTAAATAAAGGTCCTTTGGAGAAGCTTTTGGTGTTCCATCTGTGGCCATGTAGTCGGCTGGAGGAGAACTGCTCTCTCCAGTTGCACCTTTATTATGAGGGACTACCATGGGTGCATGAATGTGGTTGGTACGAAGGGCTTCAGACTGTAGCCTTTCTTTCCCTGAAGTGTCGAGGCACTGAAGCAGCTTCGACGCTGGGGATCTTTCTGAAACTGGAGACCGGAGTTGGGCGGTGCAATCCGCCCCATGCAGTCCACTGTAACTCCGAACAGGAGCTTTCATGTCGCCATTCTGGGTGTGGGGCTTCCGTGTTCCCTGTGGAACTATTGTTTTCCCTTTGGTTTCTCGAGCGTGCATGCCATCCTCCCTTCCCTTTCCTCTTTGCCAAGCTTGTCATGGTGTCTGTCGTCTCCCCAATTAATAGGTTGCCAACCTAACGTTTGCTTCGCCCATTAATGCATCGTCTTTTTCTTATTAAAGTCAAGATCTCAAGCAGTTCCCGACGGCGACAGCGCTGTCGAGAAATCGAGTTGGCAACCATCTTTTCTAGAGCATGCAATGAAGTGGTTGGTCAAAGACGGCACAAGGCAATGTGGTGGAGACCTTGTGCTGTTCGTAGCCATGGATTTACACAGATAAACCGTGTGTCAAAATAGCATCTGTTGCAGAGAAGCTAAGATCACGCATATGCATGCAGACAAATGGAGAGGTTGAGAAGAACGAGATGAATCACAGTTATATGTTCTTTTTTGTCTTTGGTTGTTGTTTCAATGCTCTAAATACATGTTATTTTGATGATATATGGTTAGGTAATTGATGCTGCGGATAACTTTTTTCTTTGTTTTCTGATTTATTGAAAGCAACCAAGTGATCAGCTTTAAAAAGACACAATTGCCATAGATCTCAAGATAAACTCCAATTGTAAGAGAAAATGTTCTATTATTAATCAGTATTAATCTGTATATTTTAACTATCTGATAAGATTATTTAGTTCCATATTGATTGAGAAATATCGGAACCAAATATTCATAAGTCCTCCGGATCTCCCTTACCCTCAAAGGTACCTTTTTGAACTCATATGCTCCGAAAAGATAGATGATAGTTGATCGAACGATCATTCATTCACTATGCTTTTATACACATTATCATTTGTTTTTTCAAGCCAATTTACTTTGGGGAAAATCCATTTAATTAAAATTGGAGATCTTTGTCTCGTCTTATCATTGTGGGGGATGATATTCATATTTCACATTTTTTATATGTAATCACAAATTATAGAGATCTTGTCTCCTTGTATCGATTCACATTATGAGATTTTTCAATCTAGTATTTCTATCTTTTATCATGGAGTATTAATAATCTCCAAATATTCTTTGTTTTTGTTTTGTGGTTTATTTTGTCGTATGTATGACTAAATATGTTTATCAATATCACTTACGAGAACTGAAATGTAAAATATAGATATTCTTAAATGAATGACCCAATATGGTTGTAACAATGTATCCCAAATTAAAAGAACATTGGATGAACTTATTGCATTGTGCTACGTACATACTCGTGTACATGTGATGTGGCAAATGAGGTCCTTAAATCCCAAATTAAAAGGACCTGAGTTGGTCGAGCAACTCGACAAACTCAGGTCAGCCAATTGGCCCAAGTCAGGTCAAACTAGTTCTACCATCTCATCTTAAACTCACATGGATTCGACCAGCCTAAGTGCATAAACCCTTTAAAAAAAAGTTTTGAACTCAAGAACTTTTTGTTGTGTGTAAATCAAACATTGCATTACATCATTACTATTATTGAAAGTCTATATCATAACAACTAGCGCATCCTAAAGCATCTCGTTTGTGAGTGATGTGTTCACCTATAATTGAATATCTTAAATATCTTAAATGTATAATACATTCCAGGGGGTCATGGTGTGATGTGTTCACCTATAATTGAAAAGCATTCAAACGTTTTATGTATCTTCTTTTGTATGTGATGCTTCCGCTTAGAAATGAAAAGTATTTGAAATACTTGAGACACCTAAAGGCATCCCCTTTTGCTTATGATGTAGTCGATCACGACTGAAAAGCACCTTTTAAGTGTTCGACGAACCCTAAGATGTCTATGTTTTTTTGTGCAATGCATCTATCCAATATAAAAACATCCGAAGCACTCGTTAGGACTCGAAGCATACGAAGAGATAAATAATAATACTATTATTTTTGACTAATTGGGACTCGACATGTAGAACCCAATCAATATAAGTCGCGTTAGCTACCCGAGATAATAAAACGTCTACTAGGCATTCCATATTGATATAAAAATGTAAAGAGAATATTCTTTCGTTAAATTGATGGTTAGGATAATGATGCTAGATAAAGCAATCTTCTTGGAAACGTACTAACTTGATTGCCAAGTTTTTATCAAATAAACTCATGATGAGACACGATCAGTGTAGGAAGTGAGAGATGAGACACAATCAGTTTCCACTCTTGAAGTGGAATAAGGAACAAAAAATAACCAAGTTTCCTACTTTCGCAAAAAGTAGTCCTACATCTGAATTTTAAATACTTAACATTCTTACTTGAAACACGACATATGTTGAGTCAATTTGGTCAAATCAAATTGATAAACAAAGTTGATCCTATCATAGAATTTGATAGATTGTAAGTTATTATGATTAACGAGATTTTTTGTTTTGAATTATCTCTATTATCACTTATTTATGAATTCTTGATGCTAGGGAGAAAAAGATTATAAGTTATTATCATAAAAGTTATTTTATTTATTACAATAATTAATAATAAAAAATAAAAAAATATTCACGTATAATTCTTATGGTTCTTATTGACTTATGATGGATTCCTAAATATTTATTATAGTAAATTTTAGAAAAAAAAATATTTATCTATTAATTATAAAGTTATGTTTGATAATATAGTTGCTAGTGTTACAAGGTGTATCTAGTAAGCTTCGTATCAGCATAGAATTAAATTAAGAATATGTATTAAATCTTTATTTTTATATTGATAATGGATAAGTTTATTGGTTATTTATATGATAGACCTGTATATTATTTGTTGGTAATATTATCTTAATTGATAAGAACTTAAGTGAAATTAATTATAAACATGAGCTATGAAGGTAATTCTTATAAACTAAAGATTTTTAGTTAAATAGAACTAAAAGTGAACATATGAGATGTAATTTGTATAATTCTAAAAATAGACAAGTGAATATAGTTGAGTTGGATTATTAAGAAGTTTTCTTAACTAAAATCTTTAAAATTTTAGATCAATTATTTAATAAGATAGAGAGATCAATGAAGATATTATTCATAGAGTAGAAACAAGATAGTTAAAAAGGTGAGTGGCTTCATGAGTCTTGTGTGATTATTGGATAACTTTGAGATTAAAAGAAAAAAAAATTTATAAGATAGTCATGAGACTAATAATGGTTTATGGATCTGAGTGTTATTAGATAACTTAGAAATAAAATATATAAAAAAATTTACTAAAATGATAATATTACGATGGATATATAAAGTTACTTGGAAAGATAAGAATAATACTAATTTTATTTGTGAATAACTAGTTATAAAAAAATATGAGAAAAAAATATTTAAGATGAAATAGACATATACTTAAAAAATCTCCGGATGTGATACTCAAAACAATTAATGTTAGTGGTACGAGAAAAAAAAACAAAAAAATACCCAAAAAGATTTTAATAAAATTTTTAAAATATTTTAAATTTAATTAAGTGTATGACTTTTAAATTAAAAATCTACATAATCTGATAAGGTATATTTTGGGTCCTAACCACGTCATCACCACATCATCAGCCATGTCACCACCGACGCCATGCCACGCTACAGCCAAGTCGACAAGAGGAGCACCCCCACGCGCCGAGCCAGAATCCGTACCAAAGCGTTGCTCGGTATGTCCCTTCCCGAAAAGCCCGGGACGACACTGCATGACACCATTCTGCACGCTCCGGGATGACGGTTGCACAAAGGTACCATCTCAGCTCTCGAGGATCGATTACCACGCCAAACCCGTGTACGACCGACCCTTGTACAGTAGTGTAAAAACCCTTGGTCAGCATCCGACCTAAGGACGAGGCAAAAGAGAGAGAGAGAGAGAGAGAGAGAGAGAGAACCATCCCGATAAACCCACCCGGTCGAAGACTCACGACATTGACCCGTGAACCAGGCTGTGATGACTCATCAGCCACGGCCCATCAGTTCATCAATATTTTTGGTGCTAGAAGGAGGGCTATGTCGTAGGAGCATCTCACAGGGGCTCTCCCAGAGGGAAAACCACTGGTCAGCCACCTTTCAGTTGGGCCCGGAGATCAACCCCTCCCTGTCCTCTGAGACAGGGGGGATCCCGGCCTCGACACCATATCGTTACTGGCGCCTGTTCAACGATCCGGGGTTGTCGCCTCCCGGAGTTACCACAGGACCCTCGATTATGTCGCCCGAGACGTTCCTCAACCTGACCAAGCAAGTACAAGCAATGGCGGGGATGATGCAGATGGGAGGGATCAACCCCTCCCCGTCTGGCCACCTTTCAGTTGGGCCCGAAGATCAACCCCTCCCCGTCCTTCGAGACGGGGGGGATCCCGGCCTCGACACCATATCGTTACTGGCGCCTGTTCAATGATCCGGGGTTGTCGCCTCCCGGAGTTACCACAGGACCCTCGACCGTGTCGCTCGAGACGTTCCTCAGCCTAACTAAGCAAGTACAGGCAATGGCGAGGATGATGCAGACGATCGCCCCACTCATCCCCCAGATCGTATGGCTAGCGGCTGCCCCGGCCGACCCAACATGGCAAAGGCTGAGCAGGGAGCAGGTCGGGACGGGGGAAGCCCAAGAGCAAATGATGGACCCGAGAGGTCCACCCGAGCAAAGCATACCCGCACCCTGCTGAATCACTCCGCCCTGCTCCGAGCCTGAAACCATATCGTCCGACTCGATGGATGACTCATTCAAGATCCAACTATCCTGGGTCAACTAACGCCTGGACGAGTTCCAGCGCGAGTTCCAGAAGTCGCGGGGTGAGTCGGGTGAAGGCGGCTTGAGCGGATCCCCCTTTACTCAAGAAATATAGGACAAGCATGTGCCCCTCAACTTCAGACTACCGGCATTGGAGACATACGATAGCGGCTCCGATCCCACAGAGCACGTCACCGTGTTCCAGGCTTAGATGGCCCTCTATGGCACCTCTGATGCCCTAATGTGTCGGGCATTCCCGACCACCTTCAGGGGACCAGCACGAGCGTGGTTCAGCCGGCTGCGCCCATCCTCGGTCTCGTCTGTCGACCAGCTCACAAGGGAGTTCGAGTAAAATTTCCTCACCAGCATGCAACCCAAGCCTTCCATAGCCACCTTGCTCGTGTTGTCCCAGTGCGGAGACGAATTGCTCTCTTAGTTTGTGGCACGCTTCGCCATTGAAATCCAGGGATTCTTGGACGCTCATCCCTCTTTAATCATGCAGGCGTTTCTGATGGGTTTAAAGCCTTCAAGTTTCTTCTAGTCGTTGATCGAGAAGTCGCCATCAACCATCCCCGAGATGCTCTAGCGTGCCAACCAGTACATCATCGCCGAAGCTCTAGTGGTGGGAAAGTGCATAGATGGAAAGAGGCCAAGGGCCGAACAGTCCCGAGGAACTACCTCAGCAGCCCCGGTGCAACCCCGTCGGAGGCTCGACCGACAAGAGCTGCTGCTCCCGAGACCCCCGCCTCTTCCTCTGAACACATCTTGTACTGAGATCTTCCTTTAAATTAAGGAGAAGGGTTTCTTGCGATAGCCCAACCCCATGAAAGCTACTCACAAAGATCGGTCCAAATATTACAAGTTCCACCGAGACTACGGCCATGACACGGAAGATTGTCGTGACCTCCAGAATCAAATCGAGGACCTGATCCGAAAAGGTCACCTCAGGCGCTATTTCAAGAAACCCCGGGAAGCGACTTCACGCCCCAGGGGACCCGTCGAAAGACAAATCAATGTCATCTCCGGAGGACCGATAGCCGGTGGCAACAGCTCAACGACGAGGAAGGCCTACACCCGGAGCGCGGTCGAGAAAAACATCCCCGACCCGAGCTTGAGCCTGAAATCACTTTCGGAGCCGGAGAGGTCGAGCGCTCCCATCATGACGATGCTTTGGTGATCTCCATTCGGATCGCCAACGCTCAAGTCAAAAGAGTAATAGTTGACACCGGGAGTTCTGCTAACGTGCTGTACCTCGATGCCTTTAAGAAGCTCGACTTGACCAAGGAGGACCTCACCCCATAGCATCAACGCTCACTGGGTTCATGAGAGATTTCATCTCCTCGCTTGGGACCACCATCCTTCCTGTCACCATCGGGGAAGAGCCGAGGGCCAAGACAATAATGACTATCTTCATGGTGGTCGATCTACCCTTGGCCTATAATGTCATCCTTGGCCGACCAACGCGCAACAAGTTGAAAGCAATGGTGTCCACCTACCATCGGGCCATTAAGTTTCCAACTTCGGCAGGGATCAGGGAATCCCGAAGCGATCCTATAGAATCAAGGCAATGCTATCTTACAGCGGTTACCTATTTGGAGAGGTCTCGACCCCGTCAAGTCCCGGATCCCTAAGAAGGAGCCATTGCGCCGATGCGCCTGGAGCCTCCCGAGTAACTCATCGAGGTGCCCTTGAAAAGGAACCAGCTTGATTTGACCGTGAAAATCGGGACAACACTCCCCGAAGCAAATCAGCTCCAGCTCATCGACTTCCTAAGGGAAAATGCCGATGTGTTTGCATGGTCCCCCAATGAGATGCCCAGGATCAACCTAGAGGTGACCCAGCACCAGCTCAACGACCCCGAGGTTAGGCCGGTGAAGCAAAGGCCGAGGAAGTTCGCTCCCGACCGGCAGAAGGCGATCAGCGACGAGGTCGACCTCCTTAAAGAAGCAGGATTTATTACTGAGGTGAAATACCCTCGGTGGCTATCGAATGTAGTCCTCGTTAAGAAACTCAATGGAAGCTGGAGGATATGCGTTGATTACACCGATCTCAACCGGGCATGCTCCAAAGACTGTTATCCACTTCCTAGGATAGGCCAACTGGTCGACGCCAATGTAGGCTACAAACTCCTTACGTTTATGGACGCATTCTCAAGCTACAACCAAATCCGGTTGGCACCATAAGATCAAGAGAACACTGCCTCATTATCGATAAAGTGTATTACTACAAAGTAATGCCTTTTGGGCTAAAGAACACTAGGGCGACCTATCAGAGAATGATCGACAAGTTGTTTAAACAACAGCTCGGGAGGAACATGAAAGTATATGTGGACGACATGATCGTAAAGAGCGCAAGACTGCAAGCACGCACCTGGCCGACCTAGCGGAGACATTCCAAACGCTTAGGCGGTTCAACATGCGCCTAAATCCTGCGAAGTGCGTCTTCAAGGTTAGCTCGGGAAAATTCCTCGGTTTCGTCATCCACCATAGTGGGATAGATGCCAACCCAGAAAAGGTTCGAGCCATAACCGAGATGCATCCACCCTACTTGATCAAGGAGGTGCAATGTCTCACCGGGACGTTGACAGCCATGTCCTCATCGGGCCCAAGGTGCGGTATTCCCCAATCGAGAAGCCGACCCTCGCACTGATGAAGATGACCTGAAAGCTGCAACCATATTTCCAAGCTCACACAATCAAAGTGATTACCAACCAACCATTGCGACAAATCCTTTCCAAATTCGACACAGTGGGTCGACTACTGCGATGGTCGGTCGAGCTCAACGAATTCGACATTCAGTACTCCCCCAAAATCGCCATCAAAGCTCATGTACTGGCTGACTTCATCTCTGAGCTAACTCCTGAAGATCATACTATTGGAAAGGAAAACAATGAGAGCATATGGACCCTGCATGTGGACGGCTCGGCCACTGCCAAAGCAGTCGGGGTCGGACTTATCCTCAAGGGCCCGTCCAAAGAAACCTACGAGAGATGTCTCCGATTATAATTCTGGGCCACCAACAACGAGGCCGAGTACGAGGCACTACTTCATGGCCTGCACCTCGCTCTGGAGATTCATGTGAGCAACCTCGAAGTCTATAGCGACTTCCAGTTGGTGACAGGACACGTCAACGGGAGCTACGAAGCTCGGGACCCAACAATAGCGTTATACCTGATAGAAGCGAAACAGTTCGCCCCTCGCTTCAACTACCTCTCGGTCACTAGAGTGCCTCGGGCACAAAACATGCGGGCCGATGCGTTAGCCAGATTGGCCTCTGCTCATAGCCTGGCGGCAACCCCAGCAACTGAATTCGTAACAACACCAACAATACTGATGCATGCAGTCGCCGAAACGAATGACTCGTTGAACTAGATGGAAGAGATCCTTCGCTTCAAGAAGGATGGGATAAAGCCTGATGACCTAACAGTTGCACAACGACTGAGGCGAACCCATGGCTGGTACTGTGTGTTCGGTGGATAGCTATACCGCAGGGCTTTCTCTCAACCCCTCTTGTGTTGTCTCGCGTCGTCAGAAGCTGAAACAACCCTCGCCGAACTCCACGAGGGATTTGTGGGGAACACATCGGGGGACGAACTTTGGCTTTCAAGACTCTCAAACAGGGGTACTACTGGCTGACCATGCGCCAGGACGCCATATCATACGTGCAGCGATGCTAACAATGTCAAAGGCACGCCCGGCTGCAACACCAGCCAGCAGTTACTCTTACCCCAATGGAGGCAGCCTAACCCTTTGCCCAATGGAGGCTTGATCTCCTCGGACCCTTTCCTCCAGCGTCGGGACAACGATGCTTTCTTATAGTCGGGGTCAACTACTGCACGAAGTGGGTTGAAGTCGAACCCTTAGCCTCCATCACCGAGAAACAAGTTCAAGACTTCACGTGGAAGAACATTATTACCCGAATCGGGATCTCGAGGGCTATCGTCACCGACAACGGAGCTCAATTCAACAATGCTAAGTTCAAGGCTTATTGCCAGTCATACAGGATACAATTGAAGTTCAGCTTGGTCTAACACCCCTAAACTAATGGCCAGACCAAAGTAATGAATAAGATAATTCTAGAGGGCCTCAAGAAAAGGGTCTCGGGCGCGCATGGAGCCTGGGTGGATGAGCTTCCCAGTGTCCTATGGGCAATGCGAACGACTCCCAAAACCACCTCAGGGGAGTCTCCGTTCAGCCCGACGTTAAGGACCGAAGCAGTCCTCCCACTTGAGATGGTGTTCTGTGCACCTCCGACTACAAACAAGAAGACTCTGAGGAGGCCCTACGAGCAAACCTAGATCTCCTTGAAGAAAGAAGAGCCAAGGCACACCTACATACCTTGGCATATAAAAAGGCTACGGCTCGAATGTACAACCGCAAAGTTCATCCACGACCGATCAAGGTCAGGGACCTTATCCTTCGAAAGGCGGAGGTGAGCAACCTGACCTGAGCAAGAGGAAAGCTCAAGCCCAACTGGGAAGGCCCCTATCGGGTCTATGACGTGGTCCGAGAAGGGACCTACCGACTCGAGACTATGGAAGGAAACCCTCTGCCAAGGACCTGAAATGTGACAAATTTAAAGAAGTTCTACCCATAAAGAACATAGGTCAAAGTGCTGAAAAGACATGTATTATTAAGAAGCATGCATATCCATAATCGGAAAAGACAAGTCAGAATTTCAAAACAAGAGTTTTTTTTTTTTCATTGATAGAAAAGAAATACACGTTGTGGTCGGACGATACAATTTCAAAATTCAACTCGACCAAAGCAAAAGAAAAGATGAATATAGTCCTTAATTTGGAGGAGTCTTGGGCCCATTATCAAAGGGGATGCTCGTCGGCATGTTGACATTTTGATCTTCCAACTGGTCGGCGAATAGGTCCAACTCCAGTTCTAGGTTCGGGTACCTTGCTCGGAAACGAGCGTAAGCCACTTGATACCCAAACTTGTATGTCACCCGCCTCGACCTCACCGGGCCGCGCTCATACCCAGCGGATGACTTGTACTCAGCAATCGCCCCCTTGATCTTCTCGGGTAGCGCCAGCCGCTCCTCCTTCAGGACCTCTTCGGCAGCCCAAGCCGAAGACCTGGCAAACTCGACGTCATTGGAAGGGTTAGCAATTCATCATCCAGCATCCGGATGTGGGATCGACTTTCCTCCAGCTCAGCCTCCAAGCGCTTCACCTCTTCGTCCAGAGCCGAGGTGCGCTGTTTGACTGCAGCCATGGCCTCCGGGCCAAATCCGGTCCTTAGCTCCAAGTTCTCGAAGCGAAGAGAGGCATAGACGTCCGACTGACGCTCGATCACCCACCCGACGTTGAGGACCTGGTCGATCAGCGCCATGGTGTAGTGTTGGCCCTGCACCAAAATTGACGTTAGGACCCATGCAAAGAAGGAAGAATCAAAGAAGGAAAGAGTACCACTACTTACCTAGAACAACGACTTGGCCGCCCGATCCGCCAATGCCTCCGAGGAAGAGCAATAAAGCTCCTTGGCCATGGTCGGGTGAAGCGCCCCCCGGATGAACTCCTGGGCAGCCGACCCATTAGCCCAAATTCAACTATCGACCGTGAGAGTCGCCCATCGAGAGGCGTAGGGAGTCCCCGGCTCCACTACAGGAAGATCGGCCATACTCAAGGCCTAGTACCGCTCGCCTTCGGCCTAAGCGTGGACGCGACACAGGTCCCGCATCGACTTCGGGCGCCCCGGTGCCCTCTTCGAAGGGTCATCGCTGGACGATCCCGCCACCCCCTTCCCCTTCGTGGTCCTCGAGCCCTCGCCTTAGAGAGCAGCTCCGGACGACCCCGGGACAACACTCTCACGAGCAGCCAAGCTCGCGGAGGTCTTCCAGACCATGGTCTTTGCCTTCTTCTAAGGGTGACTCGCCTCCAGGGACCCCGACGCCCTCCTTGGTGTGCCCTTCTTTGAGGCACCCCCAGCTCTAGAACCCTCGCCACCCCGAGACGGTGGCGCGACGGCCTTGGTGTGAGATGTCCTATTCATAAAATGAAGATCCACCATCTCTACAAGGAAAAGCTCGGTCGGTCAACTAGCGCGGGTTGAGCGGAGGATCCATAATATACGAATGACCATACCCCCAGTGGCTGGGCTCAGTCCCGCTTTGACCAACCACTCCTCGGTCATCTCCCTGATTGCCTGAAAAGAGGACAAGATGCCTCTCAACCGATTCACATCCGCTGTTTCTCCGACAAAAGCAACGGGGGGGTGTTGTTGATGGTTCGGGAAGTCCATCCAATACTAAAACCCTAACCCCGATTACAACTGACGAAAAAAAAGCAGCTCTTCCAACCTTTGTTGTTGGAAGGAGCTCTACTGATCTTAAAACCGCTGCGTGTGGTTAGGTAATACCCGCCTCATCCATTACACAGACGGAAGTAGGCCAGGAAGAGGATCCTTGTCGGCTCGATCTTGGCCCCCTGACACTCCCCAATAAAAGCCACCAAATAGCGCCAAGAGTTCGGCGCCATCTAGGATGGCAAAATGCCCCACTTACGGAGACACTCCCTTATAACAGGATGCAGCGGGAACCGTAGTCTCGCCTCGAGGGCCCCCACGATCAGCCTGAACCCGTCAAGAAACTGGTTATACGATCGTTGACCAGGCCAAGGGGCGTGAATAGCAATCCCGAAGTACCCTCAAAAAGTCCTCAGTCACCACCGAGTCTACATCATGCCACAACTTGAGAGTTTCAAGCGCAGCAGGGCTCTCTGCGGCCTCCAACGATGCGCCACCCAAGGACACACTGACGACTTCAGCTCGCAGGCCCCCAGAAGAAGAAGACGAGGAAGAAGACAAGGGAGAAGAAGACGAAGATGAAGTCGGAGACATCCCGACCTCAAGGTTGGAAGGAAGAAGCTGGGGTGCAGGATGAAGGACTAAGCAAAAGTGATGGCAATGGCTTTGGTAGAAGCTTATAAAGAGCAGGCTACTCCGCCGCGAGACGATGATTGGGCTTCCCAAGGAGAGAGATGGTCATAGCTTTTAAAACCATCATAACTCCTTGGATTCTCCAGATTTGCCTGTCTCGGAGCCCCCGCTAGAGGCGCCTCGTCACCCGAAATCTCCCGCTAGAAGCCATTCGTAACAAGAAGTTTCCCGACAGGCTCTGCGCCGCTCCACCAGGCACGCCACGTTGCGCGGTGGCACCCGGGCAAACCCCAGCGCATCGCCCAACGACGCCCCCTAGTCTTCATCCTAGTCATGCCAGATCGGTTCCCGACTTGCGACCCACTAGTCTTTATCCGAGTCGCACCAGATCGGTCCTCCGACTTACGAACTTGTCAGTCTAGCCTAAGCCCGGGTGCGGACCCTCGGGCCACGAGCCCAGTCTTCATTCTAGTCATGCTAGATCGATTCTCAACTTGCGACTAGCCAGTCCTTATCCGAGTCACGCCATATCGGTCCTCCGACTTGCGACTCGCCAATCCAACCTAAGCCAAGGTGCGGACCCTCGGTCCACGGGCCCAGTCTTTATCCTAGTTGTGCCAGATCGATTCTTGTCTTGCGACTAGCCAGTTCTTATCCGAGTCGCGCCAGATCGGTCCTCCGACTTGCGACTTGCTAGTCTAGCCTGAGCCCGGGTGCGGACCCTCGGCCCACGGGCCCAGTCTTTATCCTAGTCGCACCAGATCAGTTCCCGACTTGCGACTAGTCAGTCTTTATCCTAGTCGCGCCAAATTGGTCCTCCGACTTACGACTTGCCAGTCCAGCCTGAGCCCGAGTGCAGACCCTCTGCCCACAGGCCCAGTCTTCATCCTAGTCGCGCCAGATCGGTTCCCGACTTGCGACTAGCTAGTCTTTATCCAAGTCACGCCAGATCAGTCCTCCGACTTACGATCGCTAGTCCAGCCTGAGCCTAGGTGCTGACCCTCGGCCCATGGGCCCAGTCTTCATCCTAGTCGCGCCAGATCGGTTCCCGATTTACGACTAGCTATTCTCTATCCGAGTCGCGCCAGATCGATCCTTTGACTTGCAACTCGCCAGTCCAGCCTGAGCCCGAGTGTGACTAGCCAGTCTTTATCCGAGTAGGGCCAGATCAGTCCTCCGACTTGTGACTCGCCAGTCACAAACCTAAGCCCGAGATCAATTACTCGGCCAACAAGTCATCTCCTCCCGGCTCACACAGCTCAGTCTCCTAGCCAGCGACTCGCCAACATCATCCTACATGGGCCTAGCCGCCCGATCGACGCTGCAAATCCTTCCCAAAGCATAGGGCACCACCCCTGAACTGGGTCCTAGCCACGTCATCACCACATCATCAACCATGTCACCACCGACGCCATGCCATGCTACAACCAAGTCAGCAAGAGGAGAACCCCCATGCGCCGAGCCAGAATCTGTACTAAGGCGTTGCTCGATACGTCCCATCCCGGAAAGCTCGGGACGGTGCTGCATAGCACCGTTCTGTGCACTCCAGGACGGTGGCCGCACAAAGGTACCATCTCACCTCTCGAGGATTGGTCACCATGCCAAACCCGCATACGACCGACCCTCGTACAGTAGTATAAAAATCCATGGTCGGCATCTGGCCTAAGGAGGAGGCAAAAGAGAGAGAGAGAGAGAGAGAGATCAACCCACCACTGACTTGCTTGTCGGAGGGGCCACGGTCAGAAAACACCCGACGGGAGCCTTATGTGCAAGAAAGCGGATCTCCCCAAGGCGAGACTATCCCGTTCGAAAGAGGCGCTTTCAACATTCCGACACCAGCACCCCGTCCGGAGGGCACGACCGACCTCGGCAACTAGCCCACCCGACCGAAGACTCCCGATGCTGACTCATCCACGGCCCATCAGTTCATCAAACATAATCGATGTCAAATAATTAGAATTTATGATTTTATCACTATCATTACCAACTATTTTCTAATATAGGGCTTGATGTGATTCTGATATCCATGCTAATTGGGAAAGATTCCTAAATCATCGACGAATGTGATTAGGAAGAAATGAAACTGTGTTGCTCTTCCCTTGGCGATCTCACGAGAGACCTTTTACCGGAGAAAGCGAGCACAAGCTATCTATTTGAGGATTTATATGATTCGTGACTATCCAACATTCGTTTGCAATTTTTTCATGGTTGTATACAAAATATTATATTTATCGCAAGAGACAAATTAGATTTAGATTAAACCATCAATCATTCACCTTTTAATCATTCATGCTTATAAAAAAAAAAGATATGATTATAAATGCTAATGCTGTGTGGGCCAAATAGAAAAATCATAAAAAAAACTTGTCAAAATTCAAGAAAATTACCTTCAAATAAGCTTTAGTTTCTTTTAGCAAACAAAAAAAGAAAAATCATCTTATGAGACTCGTAGATCTAACTTTTATTATGTGCCATTTAACTTATGTATTTTTATCTATGCACGCACTACAACAAAATATATTTTTATCCATAGTTCTTACCGATATATTCCTTGAGTTCCAACCGTTGCAAGATCATATATTCGGAATCATAAAAATAGATGTCATCGTGAATAGATATAACTATGAGTTTTGCACCGGTACATAAAGGTCTACATGTTATGATAATGCAACCACAGTCATATATTTCTTTTTCTTTAATTGTTAATTGATGTATCACTATGGTTATTCAACTATAGCAATAAATACTTTTATCCTTATGAATGAAAACCATAATAGTAGTTCACGTACTGCTATCGTTACTCAAATTTACTAATATTATTTTTACCTTATAATAATTTACTATAATAAAAAGATTAAAATTAAAATTATGTCCTTTAAAATGATATTTTTGGTTTTCCGGAGAAAGCATTTTAAGAACCAAGTTATAAATTGAGGTATAAGATCCTGGGTTGAATCTTATCTATGTTACTTACTATGTATAAATTTTTAATATATTCTCAATTTATAGTTTTTCTTGAAAAAATTATCATCACATACCTTTTCCCATAATTTTTGTAGCACCTGTGAAGATAAAGATCAACAAATGTATGCCTTTGCTTTTGTATCTAAATGTGCTAAACAACTTTAAATATAAGTAATTAGATGACAATGAACAACGCCAAAGCCTCTTTTTCTTTTTATTGGAGTTTTAATTAAATATCACCAACTATATGTAGGTAAAATATTTCCTATATATATATATATATATATATATATATACATATACATATGTATATTCCTTGCAGCAGCACAGAACTTGCTAATAGTACCAGACTTTTGGCATCGTTGGCAATGTCCTTTCGAATATAAAAACTATAGCAATTTGACAAACACCACCACTTTATGTGTATTAAAATTAGGTTTCCGAAAAGAATAAGAGGACAAAAGTCATCACAAAAGTAAATAAAGTTTAGCGGAGGAAGAATATTCTCTTACAATTTTGTTTAGGCTACGCGACAAGAACCTAAAAGTTACCTTTTGAAAGAAATATCATGGAATATGAAAGTGCATGAGAGATGCTGTCATTGTTCTCAGTATACATGGTTATGATGATATGATCCTTTTTTTTTATTTGATTATATGATGTAACTGATTGATCTTTTCCATGAATTATAAGAAAGAGTTGGGTCGATAAGCATCGATTGTACAACGATAATCTTAAGGTCTCAACTATTTGAGACGAATTGAATATTTTATCGTCATCGAGAATCAAATCGTATGACACTTAAATCCAAATTTATTAATTGTTTATCTTAGATAAATTATCGCTAAGAAGACAACCGAAATAATGGATTGAAGAAGAAGAAGAAAATAATCGAAAATAATAATAATAATAATAATAATTTTTATTTTTATTTTTATTAAAAAATATCTCAAATATAATCTATTATTATTATTCTTATTATTATGGTGGCATCCGTAGGCAATGTGATGATCTTAAAGAATCTTTGATTTAATATATATGCGATATGCTGCGTCAACGGAACAACTTCACGCGAGTCTCCACCATCCACCTCTCGGTTGGTGGTCCCCGCCAGCCGACGTTGGGTCGCCCTGAACAACGCCAATTAAAGTCGGGGGATGAAGAGCTTTACTTTCTTACGTGTTTCCCTGATGCTCGTCTCCGTCACCTGCCTTCCGTTCGGGCTTTTTCACTGGGACCCACAACGATATAGCTAGTTATAAAACGGGTAAAGTTCTGTGTATTCTATGCATAGTACAAAAGCACCTTTGGTATGCCGATATCTATCTCTTCTGACTCAGCAATTTCCTTGCACGTGATCAATAATCCTGTGGTCGAAGATGCCCATCTCTCTGTACTAACCGCGTTGATGCGAATCCAACGGTAGGTTCTCTCAGGCGCGTCGGCTGGCCCCCACCAACTCATCCTTCTCAACGCTATTGGTGCGGCTAACAACGGGCACGAAAGCACCCACAGAAAACGAAAAAAAGTAGAAAGACAGCAAACAGAAGAACACACGTGAGCTCGACCAATTTTTAGGCTTTAGCAATTTGGGGCCCATATTTATAAATACTGGCCCCGCTGGTTGTTATCTGTGATTGGGTTTAGTTTGCGGTCCGGAATTCTGTGCGATGTACTCGATCCTCAGGAGAGAGCGAGGTAAAGCATCATGGGAGCCAATGGGAAGCGATCACTCGGATTGCTGACGTGTTGAATAACAAAAGCCCCGCTCCCAGCCTCCCTTCTGCCCTCGTTTCGACGACCATCTCGAGCCGTTGGATTCTAATTTCTCTTCTTCCACGGCTCTTCATACCCCCACCACTCTCCGCCCTTCTTATCCCTCCCCCCTCGCCTTCCTCTTCCTCCCATGACCTGACCGCTTCTCCTCCTTTGCGCTGCCCCCAGCGAAGAAGCCCAATTTCAAGGTAAAATTTTCCCCATTTCGTTCTATTATTCTGCTTTTTGATCGATTTTTTGGGATTTTTTTGGGCGTTTTCCGCCGGATCTGACGTTTTTTTGCTGCAGATCTCGCCATGAAACGGGGAAAATCGAAGGTCGATGCCCCCAAGAAGGCCGACACCAAGTGAGGATCTGCTCTTCTTTTTTGTTTGCTTGGTTGATCGATCGGTATTTTGATAGTTAGGGCTTGGGATCTGATGGTGGTTTATTTTCCCTTTTTTTGGGGGTAATTTTTCAAGGCTGTCGGTGAAGAAGGGACCGGAGAGGGCGAGTAAGAAGCCGAGGAAGACAAAGGCGGACAAGGATCCGAACAAGCCCAAGAGGCCTCCCAGCGCCTTCTTCGTCTTCATGTGAGATCTCTGCTCGGTTGCTTGCTCCTTCTTTCGTGTCCTTATGCTGATTCTAGATCTGTATTTTTTTTTCCCTTGATTTATCGGCTTATGTAACTTCGCCTGTTTGGATTGACAGGGAAGAATTCAGGAAGTCATTCAAGGAAAAGAATCCAAATAACAAATCGGTCTCTGTGGTAAGATTCCTCATCCTCTCTACTGCGGATCCATCTGCTCTCAATTTTGTCTTTTTTTTTTTTGTAAAGGATAAAAATCGCAGTTTGTTTGATCGCTCAAAGTTGCATCTTTTTTTGTATAACAAAATAATTGCAGCTAGTTTGATCTAATTAGGTGGGTAAAGCCGGTGGAGACAAGTGGAAATCCTTGTCGGAAGCTGTAAGTATTTGCATCAATTTTCCTTTCCCTAATTGGTTCGATGATCCTGTTGAAAGTTTTGAACTAAACAAAGATACATGCTTGATTCCAGGAGAAGGCTCCTTATGTGGCCAAGGCAGCCAAGTTCAAGACAGAGTACACCAAGAAAATAGCTGCATACAATAAGAATCAGGTATTACTCTCGAACTGTTTCTTTGTTTCTCCATTGCTTTAAACATTTCAGATATCAGTTGTGTAAATTCGCTTCTTTTCTGTTGTCTGATCAAATAGTCTGGGGGAGGAAGTCACGCTGCTGCGGATGAAGATGAGTCCGACAAGTCCAAGTCTGAGGTGAACGATGACGACGAGGAAGAAGAGGGAAGCGAGGAGGTTTGTAGTGATCGGAAAATTAGTTTTTAGATTTCTTAGTTGCCATGGGAGAATTTGCTAATCCTTGTGGTTTTGGTACGGTTTTGAACAACAGGAAGAGGAAGACGATGAATGAGGAAAACTGGAAGCAAGTCTTGCTATGTTATCTTTGTCTTCTTTCCCCATCTTTGTTCTACCTTCTATGTGAATGACAAAGCCATGTCCTGACCTGGCTGTTCGTCACTAACGTGTACTTACTTTCGTCTAATTCAAGCTAATTTAGTGCCACTTGATCTTGTTCTTGCCCATGTTGAGGTTGTTCTCTGTGTTCCCTTATGAGATGCTTCATCTGCGATTCCCGAGCGGTGAATTCGATTGCACGAAATTGGTCGGTGATACTTTCTATTCGGTTTGTGTTTGATGAGCACTGCGTATGGGATTATTACCCAATGTGAGCTGTACAAGAATGATGCTATATGATTCCCACTGATAAGGTCGGCATAGAACAAGCAGGCCTTTTTGCTTGCTTGTTAATGTTGCGGCAAACACTTGTATTATTGCCCAAATAACGCCTCTAAGAAAAGCTTTTCCCCATAATTAGGGTTGCAAGCCTTAGAAGGCCTACCATTCAAAATATGCTAGTTTACATCCTTGTCTTAATTGTACTTGCCATCCGTCTTTATTATTGCCTGGCGAAAACTCCAGGCTTTTCCATGGTGAGTCAATCGGGGAGGGCAAATTTTTAGCAGTTTCTATTTTTAGAAGTAGAGAAGAAAGAAAGAGGATGAGCTTCCAAATTTCCTATAGAACCACTTCCATCAATATGAATTTATCTTCGAGTACCCAAATTATTTCAACTCATTATGCTCCCATGATGATGTTGAACCTGTCTTGTCATAATTGATCAACGGATGTGTCTTGCTGTATGTTTGCAATAAAATATAATTATATATTAATTTATTTTATAAATCTAATGTCAACTGCTTCCGTAGCATAGTGGTAGTGCGTTCGCTTCGTAAGCGAAAGGTCGCGAGTTCGATCCTCGCCGGGAGCTTTACTCGTTCGAGTTTGTTGAAAATTATAAGATTTACATTAACAAAAAAATATATTAATGATCTTTTTAAACATATTATTAATTATGAATCAGATTCTTTTATTTGAATTACATTTGTTTTATTATTGAATAATAAAAAAATAATCTCAATAGTTAAAGAATAAGTTGGTCTTAAAAGTGGTCGTATCAATGCTGATTTTGAAGGCGACGGACAAACCCTTCCTATTAGGTAAGTGAAATATAAGTGGAAAGATACGGCATCAATTTTATAAAAAAGAAATTTAGGTCAATATATGTGAATTTTATTACCATACGCATTGTCAAGGTGTATAAAACCAACTGTAATTTCAAATCCATATATATATATATATATATATATAGAGGAAAGGAGAAGAAAAATGGAGTGACACGCGCCATTCAAAGATACATGTGAAAGGACCACCAAAGAAGTCCTTGGCAAAGCAAGTTGCCACCTTTTCCCGAGAAAAGCAAAAGCCAGGAACGGTAGTTCATCGCCAAGCTCCAAGCGACTAAGATTCTTCTCCCATTGCAAGCTATCTGATTCCATTTTGATCTCATCTCATGTGCACCATTTTCTTCCTATTTGCAATTTGTAAGAGAAATATATACATACAGAAACATCAACAACGAATCGAATCTTCTTCCAACCTAAATTCTAAGAAACATTACAACAAACAGTGACTAGGGCTGTGTTCTACGCTAAGAACGTGCTTTCGGCGCCACCATAAGGCGCCTTGTGGGTGGCGCCGCAGCTCTGGCACCGAGACGGCGAAGCGGTGACCACCAGGATTCGGCGGCAGGAGGGGCAGGAGGAATGGGACCGGAGCCACGTGTCGATGCACCCGGTGTGGAACCCGTGGCCGCACTGCGGCAGGACGCGGACCACGTCGCCGTCGGCGAACTCGGCGAGGCAGATGGCGCAGTCGACCAGCTTAACGCCGCCGCTGGCAGCGTCGGGGGAGGCGGCGGTGTTGGATGAGGAGGAGTCGAAGGAGAGCGTCGGCAGGGCTTGGACGGCCTTCCTCTTCAGCCCCTTGTTGGGCGGGGCGGAGGCAGAGCGGCGGTGCCAGGCGCAGCGAGCGACGAGGGCGAGGCCGACGACGGAGATGAGGCCGCAGAGGAGGGCGGCGAGGATGACGACGATGTCGGAGTCGATGAGCAGGGAGCTCGGCGGCTCCGCGTGGTCGGAGGACTGGAGGAACCTCGCTGGAGAACGCATTGCCTCGACAGTCACAACTAAGAGAGTAGGATGGAGAGAGAGATGAAGGAAGCAAAGGGAGTAATAGTTTGGGGAGTTGGAAGTTTGGGTGTGGTAGATCTGCTTTTATAGGGGAGAGGCATTGTAGTTTTATTGTGTTGAGAGGCTAATTAGTACTTAATCATTAGGGTAAATTATCTTTAATTTTAATCATTAGCTCTGCTTTTACACCTTTTCTAAAAACTCTCAAGTTTTCAGAAAACCTTACAAATAACTTATCAAAGCCTAAATAATAAATTTTCAAATAATTAAGATAAATATAATTTTATTTATATTTTTTAATCCAATTTAAGCTGAATTTATCATAATTTTAGAACAAAAACCACTTGAATATTATTATAAAAGGTTTTGTGAGGTTTAATGATATAAAAAAAAGACTTTTGAATGGGTTTACCCCATTCAAAAATAGTATGACCCCATTTAAAAACAGTTAAACTCAGGTCTTTAAATTTTTTTTTGTGATCTTAGAACCTCATAAAATCTTCTATAATAAAATTTAGGTCAGGTTTTTTTTTCCCAAAATTATGGTAAATTTACCATAAATTGGGTAAAATAAAAATGTATAATTTTACACTTTCACCTTAAATGACTAAATAAATAATATATAATGATTTAATAATAAAGTAATACATTTAAGCCTTTGTAAGTTATCTGCAAGTTTTTCTGTGAATTTGAGAATTTTTGGAAAAGGTGGGATGTGAGTTACATTGTTTTCGAATAAAACTTTAAAAATAATATAATTTTATTAAAAATAATGCAACTGAGGTTTGTTATTTAAAAAAAAATATTAATTTTTTTCATGAAACACTGAAAATATGTAATGAAATACAAATTGATTAATTTTTCTTTTTTTAGCTATTAAAATACCTAAGTTCATTTAATTAAACTCTTAGAATTTAATTTTTTTATTTATTATTTTGGTCTATTTAAGCTGAAATTATAATGTTATGAATGTGTCATTAATTTTGCATTATTTTTTTAATAATTTAATACTAATTTAATATATTTTATTTTAATTAATATCAATATATATTATATATATATTTGAAAATTGCCCTAATCATAGAAACGATGGCAGTGATAACTCGGTAATCATAGAAATATCGGACACTAACAATGTTGTCGTCGTTTAGGCAAGCAAGAAGTGTGCTGGAGAGGCTTGGATTGAATACCTACGTGAAGTCCAAAAGGTTGCAGGTAATCTAAGATCATAAAGTGCATGGTAAGGCAAATCGCCTAACCTCACGGATTAATGCGGCGCAGAACTCTCAAACAATGGAATAGAAATCCGATGTCGACGCTGTCACGTCAATCATGTCATGCTCGATGACGTAGCGACTCTTCGTGTCAACATTTATTTGTCTTACTCATGATTTAAGTGAAAGATCTTTTCTAAAAGATATTATGAGATACTATACATGTAAATATATTGCTATTTATGTGGTATCAACGTTTTAAGTTGCTTCTCCTTGTCGTGGACATCTATTAGCTTAATCGCTTTAGCTAAGATGGTGACACTCCAGATATCAATTTGCTTCATGCCAAAATGATAGATAAAACATCATTAATTAAGACACTGGAAATGGTATATATATGTATATTGGCTTAGGTGGCTTATCATACCTATCTATGATTTGGTGAAGTCCATTATCACCCTTGCGAGATATTTTCAATGAGCTTTTGGACGCGTTTCTTTTAAGGTACATGGATTTGAATGCTGTATATTCTGGGAGTGGCGATAGGTGTGGCCGCTATGAAATGGATACTTCGGATGAGGGAATTGGATTGGCGTGATAGGTGGGTGCATAGATTCCTCCGAGTTTTCCATGTACCTAACTTGAGCCAACTTCTGCGGAAATATCTTGTGAGCTGGTGACATGGAAAGTACGCCAGCCAAACACTACAAGCCCACGATATCGACGTTTGGACGGAGGAGGAGGAGTCGATTGGTCTTCACAGAAGTGGAGTAGCTCATGGGATCACCAAGGATGGCCGAGAAGCTGCCTTATCACAAGCAACAGTTCAAACGAAGCACTGGGATTCATTGACTCTTTTAAGTCGAACGCATGCCCCAAACTTTGGATAAAAGGGGCCGGAAAAGAGATAGAGACAGAGGAGCAGCTCAAAGTCAGTGTTTGCGTTCACTTTGTGAATGAATGGGGACGAGGGAAGCGAAGGTGATAGCGGTAATGGTTTGTAGGCCCATATGGAGATAGCAGCCGCCTCCCCCGCTTTCCGATCTTTCACATGCCTTTTTTTGCTTTTGTTTCCTTGGCCACAATCATCTGCAGATATTTTTGATACACGACTGTGGGCTCTATCGACGAAAGGTTTTCAAACATTGTTGCATAAAGGGAATCGTATTCTTCGTTGATTTTTGAGTTGGACTTGAAAAGGTCTAAAATTCCGATTCCATTACCGACCAAATCTAATCGAACATTCAAATCAGATGAAGAAGCCAAGAGATATGAGACATTCTCTTGATAGGATCTTCGTTACATCTTGCTTTCATCTGAATCGATAGTTTTTTTATTTTTGTTAGATCTTACGTTGTTATCTGAATGGGTAATTTTCTATTTTTATTTATTTTTCAGTTAAATATTTTATATAATCGAGAACAGGAAAGCATTTGTTTTTACCTATAAATTTTCAAAAAAGAAAATACATGATCGTACAAAAGTATTTTGGAGATCGTACAAAAGTATTATGCCTAATTGCGTCTCGAGGAGATCGGACACTTGTATATGTAATTGTTAGTAAACCTTTATACCGTGGCTGAGGAGTCAGCACGGTTCGGTCCTGTTCCGGATATGCAAGATCGCCCCCGTGGATACTCGGGCAATGGAAGTCATCGTTCGGTTAGATCGAGCTCGAACCTTGCTTCCGGAATGCGGGGGCTCCCCCTTGATTAGTCGTCTCCTTTCTTATCGTCTGGCCCTTGCACACAAGTTGGGGTCGGGAGGGAGATTTACCGACTCGACCCCTCCGAAGATTTAGTTAGAACTGAGTGAAAACTAGGAAAATCTCCCCTTGGCGTTGGCCCGACGATGGGTTTTTATACCCTACGCTAGGGGACCAACCGTACCTGACACATTTATGGTCGTTGACCCTTTAAGCGACGAACTCACTTCTCGTGCGGACATTGGATGTCCTTTGTGCCTCCGATACCGAACAGCGGTATCACACTCGATCAACGCTGTCCCGATCCGATGGGGCGGCGTTGTACTCGGTCGACGCCGTCCCGATCTTTGCGGGGCGGCATCGTACTCGATCGGCGTCGTCCTGATCTTTGCGAGGGTGACATTGTACTCGAAGGTCGTGGTGCTGACGTGATCCAAATTGTGCTCTATCAGCGATGATCTAAAACGAGTCATACAAACATAATATGCCTAATTGCGTTTGAAAGAGATCGTACACTTGTACATTCGATCATCTAAAATGAGTTTCTAAGCAAACATAATACGCCTAATTGCAAAGCGACGTCATGGAGTCGTAATCCTTACAAATGAGAAGTCTTCGGTGTCGTCTTCCGCCTCATGCAACCGTTGCTCGGTTGATCCTATCAGCAGGTGAGTGGGAGCTGCGCTGGAAGTGCTGCTGTCGGCTGGCGCTGATGGCGGCACTTCAGCATCGGCCTCCTCGGCATCTATATCTGAGAAATGCCGCCTCCGAGAGAAAGTTAGCGATATGCTCCCAGCAGAATTGAACTGATGAATTGGGTCCAGAGTTGAAGGATTTGAGCCTCCCGTCGGACTGGCAGACAGCGACCTGTATGGAGTACCTGTCGAACTGCTCGTGCTCTTTTTCTTCACGGCCTGCCGCCACTTCTTGATAGCTTTGGATGTCTGCCCGTCGAAGACCGACTTCTTCATATGCGACCCCATCTGACACGAAAATGATGAAAAAAGAACATAAATCTATAATGTCATTAAGAAAATATCACTGTTGTATGAGTATGCTTTTTCTTGAGATTCATATATCATTTTACAGACGCAAGTAGGAAGCTAAACTTTATTGCCATCTCTGCTTCATTCACATATTATCTGAAAGAAACAAAGGGAAAAGAATAAGCAGAGTGCCTTACTTGAGACACAAGAGCATACAAAGGAAGTGTAATGTAGCTACACAGAAATAGGACTCCGATTCTGCACAAACAACAAGAGATTTATAAGTTGATATTATCCGCAAAACAACCAAACCATCACAGAATTGTCACACTGTGGATAGGCTTTAGCATTGTTGTCATTTGAATATAGAATATCATGATAATCATCAAGTTATAGCGACATGGTCGTACCAGACTTGTCGCAATCTAAGAAAAGGAAGAAGAGAAATAACATACCCAAGGCATACTCTGGCAATAACGAGCTTTAAATTGTCATGGAAGCAAGAATTCAGGCCAAACTCGTACTGTCCAAGGACACATTGCTAGTCGTGTTTGAAGAAATATGCTATATAATAATAAAGACAAAGAACTACAAAGGAGAGAAAAGGCTTACCCATATCCAGAGAAAATACATTATTTGGAAAGCATTCTGTGAAGATAGTAAGCAACACTTCAGACTCTAGTCTAGTAAAAAGGTGACAGAAATAAAATGCATAAAGCTAATAGTACAAGAAGGCCAGCTAGCATGAGAAGCTTTTAACTAGAATTAGTTTCATGAGGATTCGCAAAACAAGAAGAGTAAAATTCAAACTTAACAAGAATGTAGGGTATTAACATGCATACCATCTTACAAGAACAAGAGGTAAACAACAAAACATGCATGTCTCAGATATGCAGAATGGCCTAGCGTCTTACAGAATCAGATGCACATCAATCTCATATGATCAAGTTCATCACATTGTTCTTTAGTCAGAGTTCAAGCTAAGTATGAGTCTGTGCAGATTCAAGAAAAGGATTGCTAAATTCTGTATGGACACCTCCAATAATGAAATCCTACATAATTATGTGAAACTTGCACATATTATCGGTAGCATCCTAAAGAGGCATAAAATTGGAATTTTCCAACAGTGAAGTAAATATTACCATTTTAATCTTCCTCATCAACCTCGTAGATTGACACCATACCTTGTAGATCAACCTTTTCTGTCAACTTTTACTTTCTTGTTGTACATGACCACAACCCAGTCTATAATTCTAAACTCTGATGTTTCAATTAGGCTTTGCTGACAGGTTACAGCACTCGAATATCGAAATAAGCAATCCACCTTATGAGTTGGACTATACATGAGCACAGTTCAGTTCATGATGCTTATTAATATAATTGGTCTACCTTAAGACCAAAATCTCTGAAATTAATCAAACTGGTCTTTTCAAGTTCTATTAATTTGTGACCAATTTCTGACAACCTCAATGTTACTGTGGCAGACGAGAAAAATTAAACCCTGGTTTGCAAACCAATTTGGTTCCATACCAGACAGGCACCGAATGAGATGCCTGATTTACATGGTTTGGTAATTTATAATTAATGAAATGGTCAAATTAGACAATGACCACCATGCTGTCACGGACAAACTTCTAAACAGGATGTTGGATGTAATGCTTATGTATGTTCATGTCTTTTGGTATGTTCATACTTTGCACAGCATATAGAGAGACGACCGAAGGCTTAATAGTCCCATTTTAGTTGGGTTTGGTGGTCGTTTTAGGCTTGTAAATAAATGTTGTATCGTGTGGACACTTGTGAGAGATTTTCGGTTTATAGTGAACCATTTTGACCCTTTATTGTGCAACTGTTCAGAGCTTGTAAAGTCTGTTTATAAATTGCATTGTCTATGAAGTGTTTTCGAAAATGTTTGCTTGTGGATCCCGAGTGAGACGTTTTCTCTAACCCATTTTTTCTTTTATGGGTCCTAAGGGACCATGAGAGGCTTCGGGGAGGTTGACCTTTGCGGACGGACACGCAAGGGTGCCGCACGACTTAGGCAAAACCAGTTAAGTCCGTGACAGATGGTATCAAAGCCGGACAAGCACTCATAGAAACACTTGGCATGCAAATGTGGGGGACCTAGCGGGGCTGCGTTGAGGGCAGTTAGCACACGTACGACTGTTTGAGAGAAAACGGGCATGAAGATGGAGGGAAAATGAGTCGCTCGAAGGAGCAGGCATCTGAGATTGGCATTAAGAGGAATGGCCAACCCTTCGCGCAAGAGGCACCACGAGAACAAGCAAGCTTGGAAGAATGCGGAGCACACAAAGGTTGGAATGGCTGAGTTTGAGATACGGCTCAACGTTGACAACTATACTTGATGGTGCTCAAGACAAGCGAGGTGCTTGATAAAAGATGAGATCATGCAAGGTGTAATGAGTTGCTCAGCGACCGAAAGAGTTGTGCAAAGCTCACAGAGGTGAGGGGAATTGCTAACTCGAAGAATTCGATACTCATGCATGGGCTTGTATGCGGACGATGGAATGTTCGCGACCATGTCAAGGTGACCAAAACTCGGCGCTATAGAGCATTGAAACTCTCTCTTTAGCATGTGAAGGATACGTCCGTAGGAAGCAGAATAATGCGTAGTTTGTTCATCAAATCAGAGTAGTCCAAGGGGATGCTGGTCTCCGAAACGAAGAGAGATGTTGCTCCAACGGGATAGATTCTAGGAGGGATAAGTCCCGGCTCTCCAGAGGGAGAATCATGTACAACAGACCGCACATGTTGAGGAGGAGTACCTCAACAAATAATAACTCCACAAAGCTCAATGGACCGAGCAAGTGACGAGGAGTCATCGTATGATCTTGCTTGAGAGAATGTGTTAGTGGATGCATTGTGAGATCAAGCGGGGGAGCAACCCAAAGCAACACAAATGAAGGCATACTTGGAGTTGATATGGAGATCGGACTCAAGGGAGGGCTGACCCGTAGAATGGTGAGCGCGAGGGCCGCCATCAACTCAATGCAAAAATGAGGAGCGGAGCAACTTGGGTGTAACTTGGCGAAATACCCAAGCCGCATGAAGGGAGCCAACATAGAAGATGGAACATGGAGCGGAGGCACAGTGCTTTCTATGGACAGAGATTAAGGATATGAACTCTTGTAGAGGCAAGAGCAGGATCATGTTGTTCTATGGGTCCTTCATTATGATGGAGCAGACTCATCTTGCATGGTGCCAAAGACAAAGGGAGTTTTTAGGCACATGCACCTTATCTCGGAGAAGCATTTAATGGAGGAACTAAGGCGACTCAACTTACGGAGGCGAAGTTAGGTTCAGAAGGCCTTGACACGGGGCAAGAGGACGCGGAGGCGGGTACTTTTGAAGAATATGCCACAGTGTTGCCATTCAAGTTGCCATGAAGGAAGCGGTGCGCAGCGGAGATTGCGCTGGTAGGGGCAGAGGCCCAGGATCCATATAATGATGCACCACTTTCAGCGAAGTCAATGGACTTCGAGAACTACTAGGCGATGGACTGTCCTAGAGCGGTGCTTCATCTAGGTGTGACCCAAGAGCAGGTGGATGAAGATCGATTGCCAAAGGAGCGAACAAAATTGAAGGTGAAAGAGACCCTGCGATGTATTGACAGAGGCCACACATGGAGGGATCATAATTCGAGTTCATCCCACAAGGATCAGAATGCAATAAAGATGTCACCAGAAGGTGACATGGTGTAGTGGATCGTGATGGAACAATTCGTGGCAATGTGATACACACGACTAGTCCCGTGAGGGACTAGATCATACGGAGGTATGATCGGGAGCTCCTAGAAGCTCCACTTCGGTGAACAACACGACGACAAGAAGGGCTATGGATTCAAGGAGTGAAGGCCATGGTACCGCAGAGGCGGGTCTTCCGTGCGTGCATCGAATTTTGAATCGGATGAAAGCCTTAGTCATCAGCATATGGGGGCTATGTTCCATCAAGGGAAAAGTTCGAATGCAAGTACCAATGAGTCCCATGGGAGGGATTTGATCATGCAGAGGTATTATTGAAGCAATTGGAGAGTTAGACTGCTCCAGAGCCCATAATTGCTTAAGGGAGCCCGACAAGTCAGAGGACAAGGTCGAGTAAGCGAATGTTGCTACCAAGGAAGCTAAGGAGAACAGAATCGATGCAAACCCTATAATGTGATGGTAGAGGCCATGCATGGGAGTTGAAGCAGGGGATCGAAAGGGGCAAGGAAGCGACGATGAGTCCAAAGGGGCTTAGCTACCAAAAATCAAGCATCAGTTAGAATGGAGGTAGACTTAGAGGAGTGCCACAGAGACATATCTACTGATCGTGAAGAAAATGAATGCAGATGCAAGGTAACGAATAGTAGGGCCATGGGCATGGCAGCGCCATGGTACCGCAGAGGTGAGACTTCCGTAAAAGTCATTGATCCCTTGCTCTCATAGACGGAGAGCGCTTAGTCGTGAAAGGGGCCGAGGAGGTGGAGCATGCAAAGGCAAACTCCAAGTAGCGAGACAAGGCTAAAGGGCAGAGGCCAAGGAACTTCGTAAGACCGGTGTCGACGAGCTTCTCATCAAGATAGCTGAAAGTGAAGGACTTCGGGTCATGCAAGAGTGCACGACCAAGGAACGAAGCAAGCAATACACGATGTTGTACCTTTGCTACTTAGTGGAGTAGGCGGCCAGGTTGATAGAGAAGACGGTATAATCCCAGAGGCGACCAAATCTATTAGAGAGTTACTCTAAGTTGGGGTGAAAACTTCTTGCATTCCAGAAGTTCGATAGCATTGAGAAGGTGAATCACAGTAACTAACTCAACGCAAAGAGTACAAACACTTCAAGTGCTTCAGAAGTGTCAGCAAAGAGCAAGCAAAGGCCAATAACCAGCTCGATGTATAGAGTACAACCTCGAGGAGGCGGGCGAAGTCAAGTAACCTTTGCCTTCTCAACTCTTAAGAGAATGGGTGAAACCGAGTACCCCAAGTGTCTTATCTATCCAACAGAGGAGCTCTGCATAGGTTCAAAGACCCTTCGAAGATAATAAAAGACAATAGTTGTCAAATCCTCACCAACGATGATCAGTGCTACTAAGAGTAGATTGTCCGCATCATTTCCCAACGAAATGCCAATCGAAAGCGGAAGTGATGTGAATCTACTTAGAAGTGACAACTAAGTGAAAGAAGAGTCAATGGGCAAATTTTATATAGGAAGGACCCAAAACTTCAGAAGTTTGTGAGGCGATACTCGTTAAAGCTTCAACATGCATCCACCCAGTTCAAGCAGCATGAGGCATTTGAGAGACTGGTGCATAGTAAGAATGATCTTTTTCTTCATCTGGAGGATCCATAGGAACCAACAAAGATCAACACAACTCAACCAACCCCACACTAGAGTCAAAGTCATTGGCGAGTTGAAGCAGCATGACGGATCAAAAGGTTCGACTATTTAAAAACAACAGCGGAGAGCAGTTGGGAGCTAAGAGGCGCATTGCAGCTGGAGCAGAAGATTGAAGACTCAGCAAAGACGAGGAGTTGTAGTGTCGGTAAAGGCTTCGACGAGGACGTTGAAAGAATAAGTGGGGGAGAATGTCATGGACAAACTTCGAAATAGGATATTGGATGTAATGCTTATGTATATCCGTATCTCTTGATATGTTCATGCTTTGCACAACATGTAGAGGGACGATCGAAGGCTTAATAGTCCCATTTTAATTGGGTTTAGTGGTCGCTTTAGGCTTGTAAATAAAGGTTGTGTCATGTGAACACTTGTGAGAGATTTTCGATCTGTAGTGGACAATTTTGATCATTTGTTGTGCAACTGTTCAGAGCTTGTAAAGTTTGTTTGTAATTTGCATTGTCTATGAAGTGTTTTCGGAAATGTTTACTTGTGGATCCCGAGTGAGACGTTTTCTCTAACCCGTTTTCTCTTTTGTGGGTCCTAAGGGATCATGAGAGGCTTCTGGGAGGCTGACCTTTGCGGACGGACACGCAAGGGTGCCGCATGATTTAGGCAAAACTAGCTAAATCCGTAACAATACTATAAAGTTATAATAATTACATCTCACCAAGAACTTCATTTGTTCTTTGCCAACCACTTGGATATTAGAAGACCTCATGGCTTTTGAGTGCTAATTAGACTGTCGCTCATGGCTTTTGAGCTACATTGTGAACATATGTGGCATATGCACAAAATATTAGACTGCATCCTTTGCAGTTATTCAGATTATCACAAGTGCACTCTCATTTATATTTTCTAAGGTAATCCAATTGGAACAGTAACTTTCTTTTAAGGAATAGTTAATACAGAGGAGAAAAGGAATTTTACCTGAAATAATGTAAAATGAATGAGAAACAAGACAAACTGAGGACGGCCAAACCAAAAGTGATCATTACGTAGCTGCACCAGAGGAATTCCTTGGATCACGGAATGCTTCTCTTTGATTTCAATAGCCATCTGTGTGATGATTGCTTGCAACTTCGTTCCAACAGCCAAGATCACCTGCAAAAATAATCATCTGATATTTGTATTAACAGAACAAGATGGATATACACTGGTCAGAAGATGTATAAAATGCTTACAATAAGGGGAATGATGGATATCCAGAATAATGTCTGCCACCCTGAAAATAAAGTTGATTATTAAGCCAAATCAATATTATACATAGACATCTGAAAACAATAAACTACCAGTATTCTATGTAAAATTATGAGTCACCCACCCTTAACATTGAGCAGCAAGAAGAGAACTGCAGAAGCCCATAAAACAGGACTGTCCAGCCATATAAAAGAGCATGTTAAAATTGGCAGGGAAGAACCACCCAGGATTATTAGTGGAATACTGCATGTACAGTTTTAATACAGAACAAGGCATGATGGTAAAAGTTATAAGTTTGAACAAATCTTATGGCTGCTTTCTTTATCTTGTGAAGTACCATTCCCATAATTTCAGGTTTTAATGCAATTTTAAATTCACATGTCTAATTTAGTTGTTAGATAGTTTCTTTCAACACTCGTAGCAGAAAAATAGAAAACAATTAATATAAGAATGCAAGCATAACTACTCTCTATATTCAAAGCACTAAATCAGGGTGTATTAGTTAAAATGAAACTGATAATAATCACACAGCTTCATGAGAACTACAAATATATTTTCCTGTACCTGATTCCTACAACAACCTTGAAATCATCCTCCAATGACCTTTTAATATATTTTTGGAAGTTAAACTTACTACCAGGAGATAGATGAACCTGTAAAAATGTTAGTTACCAACAAAGTAAGCACTAAATAATATTTTTGTTCTGAAACAAACATAATAAGAACTAATATAAAGGTATTCTGCATATTTCTACTGGAAAAAACTCACAGTAATGAAGCCATGTCGCATGGCCCAGTAATCAGTTCTCCTAACAGATTGAAAAAATTGACTGAAAAAACTAACCTGCATAAATTGGACATCAAGTGACAAACATAACCAGGCGTAAAATTGTGAACAGTATAAATGTAGAGGATGTGGTTTTCAATCAAAAGAAAGTCAAAAGAAATCTTCTGCGTTAATTCATTGCATATTAGTAAGCCAGGTCCATAGATAAGCACAAATAGTTATTATGAACAACAAGAATTTCAATACTATGTAAAGCAAGACATTCTTACGATGTAAAGGGAAATTGGTATTCTGTTCCAAAAACTTGTATGTCGTCTCACAAAAGATGTCTCACGTGAAAATCTGAATCTTGAAGGATCTGCATCAGTTGAATGCAGTAAAAGTAACCTGATTAAATTCTCATTAACTGTTCGAGAAAAAGAAGCATCAACAGAGATAGAATATCAAAATCTTAATTCCTCCTACTCACGTAACATGAGTTGTGGGATAGCAATAGCAAGCATGCCTCTGCTCAAGAATGTTTCATGCAAAGTGCAACAGAAGTGACCTTTGAAAAACATGGTAGTGTTCATTCACAGAGCAAAGAGTGAATACTTTCCCGTGTGAGTTGAGTACGAGCTAATGTAGCTTGCTCCTTTAAAATGGAAAGAAAGGGCTTGTTCATTCGAGTGGAGCAATAAAAGAATATCTTGAATGCTGTAAATGGAAAACACAGATTCATCCAGGGAAATGATGGCTGATTTACTTTGCTAGGAAAATGTAGAAGCAATATCAGAAATGTCCTAACAAAGTACATCAACACTGTGAGTGATACTTTGTACCAGTCAAGTGGCTTATGCAATTACCATAGGAGGACTACTAGAAGATAAGGACTTTTGTCATATTTCGGCTGATAGTATGTGGAAAGGAATTCATGGCTGATGGGATAAGAAGGATAAAACCTAAGATAGATATAGATGGGTTTGGAAAAGGGAACCACTTTAAAATTCACCATTCATCAAGGTCATCATCAACAAAGGTAAAGTTCAACCCCTCTCATGGAGGATCTCTCAGTTGTCACTTATCACTGTGTATGGTACATTCACACTAAAAAAGTGGTTACCTCCTACAGATCAAAAGACAAAAATATGCTTTACTGGGAGATCCATACAGATCAATCAAATCAACCTTATTTCAATTTCAATTCATTTCAGATCAAAAGACACAGGCTGTTGGTCAGACAGGGTTGCTCATTTGGCTAGAATAAACAGAAAAATTCAGATTAGGCCAGTTCTAGCTGAGCTAGTAAGAATTTTTCAGAGTGATGAAAATACTATATCATAAGAAGTCTGGGAACAGAATAAGAAGACAACAAGAAAATAATTCCTCGTTTGTTGTCACACTAGTGACTAGGTACTGCAATTGTACACATAGAGAGGCTTCAGAAGACTTCAGGTGATTAGATGGCAACACAATTTCCATCTCAAAAATGTCAAATAGCACGGACTATGAATGTAATTACCGTAGGAAAATTCATAATGTAGAGATGAGGTTTCCTTTTCCCATTCCTTCCACCTTCGGATCTGCATGAAAGAGATTCATAGTATTTTTCTTCAAGATTTGGGCACCTATTGAAATTTATCCAAGATAAAAAGAGTATGATGTTTCCTTATGCTTACCTTTGCCCTTCCCAGAGCCATTATTAGAGCACTATATGTTACATGGAAGACTGCCAAGAAAAAAATGAACACGTGCAACTGATGCAGACCATTTAGCGAGATAAGTGATACCTTGCCCTGATAAGAAATTATAGGTAGTGGCAAGAGTGTTATGCTAAATAACCATGTTGGACAGACAGCAAAAGCAAGACTCAACTCACAGAAGAATTATAAACATAACAAGTTCAACAAGAGAGAAACTAACAATTCAGGAGGACATGAATGCTTAACTCAACATATTTAGTGCATCTATCTAGGAAAGATACATTGTGCACTGTTTGAGATAAGTCAAGTAATATCCTTAATCTCCAAATATCACAATATGCACAAGTCGAGTTTAGAGAAGTAAAAGTTACAGACTTACTTCAGAGCATCCAGATACTGGTGAATCCTCCTTTAAAATCCTATGTTTCAAACTCATTTCTCTGTATGCACCCAATAAAAGCCTTCGGTGATGATCTTCATCCTCTTCTGTTTCCACTTCCTCCTGCTTGAGCCGGCATGGCAACATGGTATCTGCAGCTTTCTCAGGTATGCAGATCTTGATAATGTAGTTCTGTCCAAATGTCAGCAGTAAGGAAATGAAACCAAGAATCATCAACTCTGCACAAATCACCAAAATCATAGAGATGGATAACTTAAACCACAAATATAGAGAGGGAAGTATATAAATGGGAATCAGAGAAAAAGAAGGATCAAGTACAAGAGTGATGCTTCTCAAAAACAAATCAATTGGGCATTTAAGTTTCATATACTCGAAAAAAGATTATTCCTACCAGCTTTCACCTTCTCTAGAGCTTCAAACAGAGCCTTCTTGCGCCTCGCAGTGAACCACTGTCAATCAAGACCATGTCAAAAACAAATTATTTCCCAAACTTCACGGCCTCAGAAGCAGACAACATCATCCTTACTCTCCAGGATCAACGTAAAAAAGGCGGACCTACCGAACACAGGTCAGGCACAAACTGTGGAGAACTACTAACAAGAATTCTCGACGCAGTGAGCAAGCCAAGGTGCTAAAAGAACAGAACAAGGAACAAAAAAGTAGGAAGCTGAAATTAAAGATGCAGCATGATTACTCTACTCCCAAAATAACTACTCGGGAAATGCGTATTCATCCACGCGGTTTGTGAACAAAACCCGAGAAAAGAGAAATAACATTACACTTCGCGTTAAATGGAAATCAAGTTTACGTTATGAAAAGAAACAAAGATTTGATTAAACCAAACAAGAGGGAGAAGAAAAACCAACAAGAGAACATCAAAAAGGAAGAAAAAAGGAAATTTATCTCTTCAAGAACATCAAAAGGGAGAAAAATCGAACCTTTTCTTATGAAGAAATAAACAAATCAAAAAATATTTCCTTCACTAACGTATCTAAAAGGCAAAAAAGTAAGGGAAAAAAAAAAATCAACGAAAGCAAGAGGCGTTTTACAGAGAAGAGGGTGAACAGCCACGCTAATGGGTCACCTCGCCTAGGCGATGCAGGCCCTTCTCCAGCACAATGGAGATGACAATGATAACAGCACAGACCGAAGCCACCGCCCACGTCGGCGTCTGGTCGAGCGCTCTCGCATTCCCACCACTACTTGCCGCCATCATCGCCACTAGTTTACCCACAAGAGGTGAATCCAGACCTAATCTTTACCGGAACAGGGAACGGAGCAGAGTCGGGAAGTGGAGGAAGGACCAAATGCGGCAGCGGGGGGTCACGATGAAGACCATTTCGGACCGGAGGGGTTTTTTGTAAGGAAACGTTCTTAATGGCTTAAAATTAATAGACCCCCAGTGATACCATTTTCTACCCGTCCCTAACCTCGCCGCTTCCTATCTGGTTTTTAATTGGGGAAAACCGTGGGACCCGATATAGCCAGACCTGTGAGGGGGCGCCAGTGGTATCTGATGACAAAGAAACGCCGAGACGTCGGTGACATGTCATCGATAGCTTTGACGAGTTCGAGAATGATACCCGAGTTGCTTTATCGGAGCGCGTGAGGAGTACGTAATGGACCCCAGTCTTTTTTGGGACCGACCTCCCAAAGACTGTCTCATGTCCATGAGACCTCCCTGGACCCACCGCCTGCGGGGCTGGTCTGTCAGAACCCACGTGAGAGACTCGATGGTATGAATAACCGGGTCGGATTCGATTACTCTTTGATCCGATTTGCAATGATTTCAAATAAAAAAAATATTCGAGATAGATTTGGATGTGGATTAAAATTCAGTTACTTAAATAAGTAATTGGATTCGGATTCGGATTATCCTATTTGTTGATATTTTTATTATTATATAACTTTGGATCAAACCTTTTTTTTATCTTCATATATAACTGATTTATTCAAATGTGATTTAAAAATAAATATTGAAGCCGAGTTTAGATTAAGATAAAATTAGTGGGTTATTGAATTCATTAATTTGTTTTACCATGGTGTGTGAGCCAAGAAGCTTCATATTTGTCGGTGAATAAAACATAATAGAAATTTTATTTAAGTTAGCTTGCTATCTTTTTTTTTTAATGAAATAAGTTATCAGCGAAAGGTCACACTCCATATTATTTAGTCCTGCATCTAATGTAGAAGATTAATTATGTTTGTTTTTGTGATTAGAATGTATCCATTACCATTAACTTTGGATTAGATTGAACTAGGCAAATTTCCTAGAAAAACAACTGATTATTTTTGCTGTAGAGTGTCATTGTTTTTATTTTTTCCTAGGTTGAGTTCCTAGTTTCAAATGACAAAGTATCGTGAACAACTCTTTTTTTTCATTTTAAAAAAATCTTACCTTTTAAAACTTTTGATATACGGTTTTTATATTGAAATTTTTTGAAACATAACTTATGACAATATAAAAATATCATTTTGTCTTTTCTTTTATCAGATTTATCATCACTCACAGCCCACCCACGAGGGTTGCTTCCATTGATTTCATCGGTCCAATTGCTACATGTCTAATGTGCGACCCTTGCATATAACAATAAAGATGTATACCTCTCTCATCTTTCCTTGTTATTGACAACGAGGGCATGCAGGCCATTTCATCTCTTTTCTCGCTTATGATCGACAATGTAAGGGGGCTTACGAGCGACAATAAAGCCCACCCCCCCCAATTCCCCCTTTACAATTGACGATAAGGGGTTGCAAGTGAGGGAAGAGGGTGAATTTACAAGCAGTGGTAGCTAGGGCTATGAGTAACAAGCCCTCGCACAAGGGATGCAAGTGACTATTCATGGTAAAGGTGGCATCCAACAGGGTGGAGGGCAATCATCAATAGGGGTAAAAGGGTCATTTGAAAAAAAGCTAATTTTGAATTTCTTTAATAAGTGCTTTGCGAGAAATTTTAAAAATTATACGATTTTTTCGAGAATTTGCCATTCTTCTTTCTTCCTTTTTCAAACATATTATATTGAACAAACCAAAATTTTAAACCAATCTATAAATAATAAAATAGCTCATAAAATAAATAATATTAATATATGTATATTATTAATAAAAATAAAAAAATTTAATCTATATTAATATATATTTTTGTACTAATATATATTTTATAAAAAATAAAATAATGATAACTTAATGACATAATTATAACCTTATAATTTTAACTTAAATTTATAAAAAATAAAAATAAAAAATTTAAGAGTTGAATTAATCGAAAAATAGGCCTTTAATTTCTTAAAAATAAAATTTATTAATCAATTAGGGCTTCACAAGATATTTTCATTTTTCGTAAGAATTTTCATTTTTTTATAATAATAACCGTGAGTTATAATGTTTTTGTATAGGACCAAAATTAACTTATCTCTTATCTTTTTCAAAAATTCTTATTTTTTTAAATAAAAAAATAACTTAAAAATTATTAAATGTTCTTTTTCAATTTTCAAGCTATTAAAATACGTATATTTAATTTATTTCAGACCTTTAAAATTATAAAATAATTAACTTATCATTTTATCTAATTTAAGGTGAATTTACCACAACTTGATTATTATTATAAAAGGTTTTATGAGGTTTTAATGGCACAAAAAAAGTTTTTAAAAACTTAAGTTACACTATTTTTTGGCTCAATACAAAAACAGTGTAACACATATCTCATATTTTTCAAAAATTCTCATTTTTTCTTAAAATCTTGTAAATAACTTACGAATGCCTAAATGACTATTTTTTAATTTTTAATCCATTAAATCAGGTATTTATTTTTTAATCATTTCAGCAATTTAAAATTTTGAAGTTTATGTATTTCTTATTTTACTCTATTTAAGGTGAATTTATTATAACTTTGGGACAAAAACTACTTGATTAATATTATAGAAGGTTTTATGAGATTTTAATGATACAGAAAGTTTTTGAAGACTTAATTTATATTGTTTTTGAATGGGGCATATTGGTTTTGGTTCTTATACAAAAAACAGTATAACTCAATCTAACATATTCCAAAAATTCTTAAATTTTCAGAAAATCTTAGAAACAACTTTTTATTTTTAATCCATTAAAATATATATTCTAAAATTATTTAAGCCTCTTAAAAATGTGAAATTATTACTTGCTATTTTTTAAATGAAATAAGTTATCAAGATGTTACGTCACACTCCATATTTAGTCTTGCGTGGAAGATCAATCATGTTAGTTGTGATTAGAGCATATCTATTATCATCAACTAATGGTAGTTTAAATTTATCGAATTAATGCATTAATTATCACATTGGTTGAAGATCCATTCAAAATCTTCCTACATCGGTTTTTCCTTTCCAGGAATTCTAATAATTTGTAGGGAGTTAATAGCTAATACCATTATACCAATTATTCCGTGAAAACGCAAAGGTGTCTCATAAATACTTGCCATTATAGACTCGCAATTCGATTCAAAGTCTACCACTCGGAGATAGGTCAAACACCTTCTTGTTTTAGCTGACATTGATTTAGGTTTCAAGGATCGATCTCAAACACTATCTTGTTCGATGTAGCCCTACAATCAGGCATGCCCTGATTGGATGGGTCAGATGCGTGCATGGCGGCCATATCCAGAGTTCGTCATCCGTGAAGAATACGCTTCTGAGGTGTATTGGATTCTAAATCCCGTCAATCTTTCCCAGAATATATACGAGGTTGCGCTGAAATCTCTCTCGTAAACAAACCGTGTTTCTCTCTCTGGTTTTCGTCCTCCTCCCATGCACCGTACCCATATCTTTCTCTCTCTCTATCCACCATCGTTTTTCTTCTCTTTCGTCTCCTTCGCTTCTGCCCCCGGTTTCTTCCAGGTCCGCCCTCTCTCTCTCTCTCTTCTCATATCTGTAATGTCGTCTTTCTGTGTTATAGATAATAGGGTAGTCTCTTTTATTCAAGTCTTCTTGGTTGCTAGAACATTTTCTCTTTGTTTGATCGTCGTAGCGTTTTAGATTCTGAATCGTTCTTGCATGGGCACCATGCATATGATTTGGTTTTCTCGTCTGCAAACTACTTTTATGATCGTTTGTTTGCTGCCGTATTTTGTTTCTTGTGATATGTCATGCATAGGCCTCAATGACAACTAAAACAAGAACGATGTTTCTTCATTTTTTCCTTGGTTTAGGTAGCTATCCCGTTTGAAGTGTCAAAGCCTTTTGATTCCTCAAGTCTCTGTTTCTTTCCTTTTTTCCTTGCTTTTCTGTTCTGGAGGATGTATATTGTCTCTTCGTAATTAATTGAGTGGCCATCTATATAACTTGTCTGGTTAAAAGAAATCCAACATCAATCTCTGTCGAAAGTAGAATATGACGAGATACCAAATTAAGAATCATGCGACTCCGACAGACCATGCACAAAAACGACACGGCTAATTATCCGTACATCAACAGGAGGCAGAGGTGATTTCTCAAAGAAGGGATCTTAGCAGATTTCTGTCCGGTTGAGGAGTACTGAGAGAGTGGTGGAGCTGCAACTAAGCACATTATATACGTCACACTCGCATCCGATTGCAGTGACAGTGGTGGAAGAAGATGGGGTTTTGGTCACTGTTCCTGGTGGCATCCGAGCCAAACCTGCAGTTCCTGCTCATCGGCACGCTGGGGGCTTATCTTGCGTCTAGCTACAGCAATGTACTCCTTGCCGGTGCTCGCCGAGACATGAACAAGGTAAACAAACAGACGCACACACGCATCATTCTAATTCGTTTGCATTCATCTTCGTGACGACCTAACCCATCTGTTCCTGTTTCGATAAATAGGTTGTGTTCGCGGTCTTCACCCCATCTCTAATGTTTGCTAGTCTAGCAAAGACCGTCACGTTTGAGCAAATCATATCTTGGTGGGTTGAAGTTGCTTTCCTTTCTGCAAAGCCTATGCTTGCAGTAATTTGACCTCATCATATTTTACCAAGCATTTGAGAACATAATTTGTCTGTCTTCTCAAGGTGGTTTATGCCTGTTAATATCGGGATTACGTTCCTCGTCGGTGGAATCCTGGGATGGATAGTAGTGAAGATCTTAAGGCCACCAAAGCATCTTGAGGGCCTTGTGATAGCTTCGACTTCTGCGGGTAATACTCCATATCAAGGATTTGCATATATTCATGTGCATCCTCCTGAGCTGGTCTGACGCATTGTCTCAACTCAAAATGCAGGTAACCTCGGCAATCTGCTGCTGATAATTATCCCGGCGATCTGCGAAGAGAATGGCAACCCCTTCGGAGACAAAAATATTTGCAACTCTCGTGGACTCTCCTATGTTTCTTTCTCCATGGCGGTAAACACTACAGCAGACTTGAGTTGTGTGAGGACTTCTAGCGATCTATCTGCTTCTTTGGAAACTTAGTGTTGCGAGTGTACCTTCATGCAGCTTGGGGGATTCTACATTTGGACAATAGCCTACGGTCTCATGAAGAACGCTGGTAAAGTATATCATGGGAGCCAATTAGGGAGCAATCTTGTCAAGGAAGATGGTGGTGGAGTCTCTACAGGTCAGGAGAGCATGCTTTCAGTATCAGTGCAACCAGTGGAAGAAGTTGGACAAAACCAAATTGTAAGTTCCAATCATAATGTCTGATAAGAAGAAGAGATATCTCACATAAGAAAGCATCTTAATTTTCTTTCTTTTGTTGAGGAAGAAAAGGATGACACAGTAAAGCTAATTTTCTTGTATGCAGGAAGTTCCACTGCTACATGATAAGGGAGTGAAGTTATGGGAGAAACTGACCGGAATTCTCCACGGTATTGTCGAGGAGTTGATGGCTCCACCAACTGTTGCAGCCGTATGATCCCATGAACAATATTTTTTGCAACTCCAGTAAAAAAATTGGACTGAAAGAGCAACTCTCACGCATCATATCTCTTAATTTGTATCAGATTATAGGATTCGCGGTTGGTGCAATTCCATGGCTGAAGTCGCTATTCATAGGAGCAAGTGCACCTCTCAGGGTTGTTCAAGGCTCCATCAAACTATTAGGGTGACTCCTATTTTGTTGCATCCGCTACTGTTCAAATACGAATCCTCTCTATGAACAGAAGTTACTGATACGATGACCTGACTGTTGCAGTGATGGCACAGTACCCTGCATTACTCTCATTCTCGGTGGAAACTTGACGCAGGGTAAAGTTCTACTTAGCTTTTGTGGTGTCTGTATCTTAATCACTTAGCTAAACATTTTGAAACATGTTCAGGATTTCACAAGTCGCGCATCAAGCGTAAGGTGATCTTAGCAATCGTTTGCGTTCGGTACATGATCCTTCCTGCGTTCGGGATCGGCGTGGTGAAAGCAGCATATGAATTAGGGTTCGTGCCGTACGATCCACTTTACCGATACGTGCTAATGATACAATTTACTGTTCCACCTGCCATGAATATAGGTAAGTTTTCTTCTCCTTCTCACCTAACTTGATCAAACACAGAGAATTGGAGCCGGGGAGTTCCCTGCTTCGGATCATTTTGAGTTCCTACTGGTAAACAAAGTGTTGTTCTTGAACAAATTTGATGTCTCATTTGGGTTCCGATGCAGCTACCATGGCTCAGTTGTTTGATGTTGGCCAAGACGAGTGCTCTGTCATCTTCCTGTGGACTTATGTGATCGCCACCGTCGCACTCACCGTTTGGTCAACAATCTTCATGTGGATCTTATCTTAGAAATTATCACCAAATTTATCTCACTCCAAGGCAGCGGAGGCAAATTCTATGCTCTCTGTTCCTCGAGAGAAACGAATTCAGGAAAATTCGAAGGTCCCATTCCTTTGCTGCATAGATAATTATAGGTTTCATGAGTTTTAGCCAGAAGGCTTTAGTTAGCAGAGGATGATGTCTACAAAGTGTTTGTTATCACTTTTTCTGTGTTAAAGCTTCATCCCATTATTATAGATTATTAGAGTTTTAGATCTTTTCACAGAATGATCGTTGAACATACGGGAGGCACCACATGATTACTATATGTTCTTTTATGTTTGCTTGTTAGTTCCTGCAAGCAACGCAGATCTTTAAGGTGAAGTGTTCTGTAATCAACCTGAGTTCAAGATGTATTATTATTATTCATGAATTTGGTTACACGGACCATAAAGAAGTGTGCTACTGTGACACCAAAATCCATTTTCTAAAATGTGTATAATAAATATTATACAAATATAGGTATTTTAAAAAGAGTATATAAGGATTGGGCAGAATATTTAAAAAGAGCAGCCTTAGAAAAAGATGCTTTCGAATACTATCAGGTATTTTACTTAGAAAATCCTTTAGGAATGCTTTCAAATACAATGGGGTATTTTACTTATAAAATCCTTTAGGATTCAACTTTTATCAAAGTTGCTCTCCTAATTTATTTTTAAGCTCCTTTTTTATCAACTTTATATGAAAATGCCCCTCTACCTTCCAACACCAAGTATCGTCGCCTTCGACGTCTATGTCACCCTCGATCGTCGTTGCCTTCGCCCATGATTGTCGTCGCCTGCCCCTTGTTCCTATCATGAGCGATGTTCAGCCTCCACCCTTCCCTTCGCCCTTCTCCTCCTCCATCGTCTTTGTACAGCATCGCTCGTGGGTGACAACCTTGGTCGAGGAGACGATTGTCGCTTCGCTAGCACCCTCGACCACCTTTGCTCTACCTACTAGCGAGAGCACCAATGACAAAGGCAATGGAGATATGATCACCTCCTCCTCGATGAAGAATATCATATCACTTACGAGCAACGCTACACAGAGGTGACCAAAGAGGAGGAGACGACGAAAAGAACATAAAAGGAGAACGAAAGAGGTAGGTCACCGCTCGCTCTCGATGGGTGCAAGGGACAACGATAACAATCATGGATTGAGACAATCATAATCGAGATCGACAACGACGAAGGAGATGAGATAAAGGCAAGAAAACAACTCAAATATAGAAGAAAAAAGGAGAAAAAAACCTTATTCATATCTACCAAGAGCTTGATGAACCAATCACGATGAAAAAGGCTTTTTTTATTAAGTTGAAAAAGGACCTCGTTAAGTTAAAAACTAATTAGGGGGAACCATTTAGCAAAAGTCCAATACCAAGGGCTTTTTATGTTAAATGCCAATACAATCTACAATCAGTTTTGGGTTTTCCTGGACTGCTCAACAATATAAAGGTATTCTTCTACAAAGACTGAACAAAAAAGGACTCGCAATCTAAGCATTTTAACTGCATCGAAGCCACTTTGTGCAAGCACTTCAGATTCATTTCAAGTGGTGGAGAAAACACGAAAGGTCATCACGACTGTGTCAGACGTGATATGTGAATGATCTTTGTACATCTACTGGTTTCCGTGATTACATAAACCATAATATGGAATAAACAAGATGCATATACCCCACAAATGGAAAAACATCATCAATTTTCCTTAACAGTGGAACACACAAACCTAAATAGGACTTTCAAGTTTCAACTTTCTACTAATCCAAAGACCCAATAATGCAGATAACCAACAGAGGACCATCTCACTATCAAGAATATAACTCATTCACGTACAAGCACCACCAGATCTACCAAATCCTAAAGACATAATCTGCTAAATTGTATTGAATGAATGGATATCTTCATGCTACTAGAGAAAATCATTCTTATCAAGTCTCACGATGCATGGATTTTTTACACTTTACAGAGCAAGCATTCAAGAAACTGATTGCTTAATCCACCTTTCCATTAAAATTGGCTTGCAACATCGGTCAACACCTTTCGGGCTAGGCGATATCAATAACTGGAGCAACTAGATGAATCTTCAGATATCAAAGTGCGTGTGCCTCCAAACTGATCCATTAAATATATTTAACTCAATTAGCCAGTGATAGCATTGTCCAGCTGAGTCCTGCTAACAAGGATGCCTTCTTCCCATATCTCAGTCCACCTATAAAGGGCAAACATCATAAAAGGTTAGCCCACTAAAAACCGTGAGACTAGGAAAGTGAAGATGACAAAAACAGGGATTCTCAAAATTTTAAGAGAAGCAAATTTTGTAACAGGAATTGCTTCTTATAAAATTTTCTGTAGGTAATGTGTCATTGCAGATTCAAGATCCAAAGAGATTCATATGACGTGAGATATTAGAAAAAATTTCCCATAAATATAGCTCTTTTTATATCATGATAAACAATGCATAGTTCACTTTGAATGTCCCATCTCTGATATTTCGCCAGACAAATTTTTAGCTTGTTTGGCGAAACTTTGAATACTCAGACCACTTTTACTCAACAGTATGGTTGTGGGATTCAACATTTTCAATCTCTTCCCAAAAACCAGTTATCATTTAGATGTGTTATAAAGAAATACTATTAAAGTAGGATGATGATTTGAAAGAGAAACCACAAAATGATACCATCACATGAAGTATGCTTCAAGTTTAAATGAGATCACGATATTTTTATCTTAAAAAAAAGATATACCATCCCAAAACTACATCTTACCTCTGAGTATGACAATGCAGATTTGTAGCTTAGACTTGCAACAGGTCTAAAGTCAATTGCATCTAGGAGAAAAGACTGTAATTACACATAATATTTTTATCATGAACCAGATAACCAAGTGAAGGGAACAAGTTATGGGTCCATAAGTTTGCATATGCAGTAACACTGCATAGGTCTTGCGTGATGCAGACATATGAACGTGGTCACATAAACTAATTTTTTAAACCATTATACTTCAATCTGGCATAAAATGCCATTCACTAGGAAGGATTAAATCTCAATGCTAAGGTCAAACAAGGATGCATTCCAACTTCAGTTGTACCAATTATTAAATGCCACAAAGATGGAGGCAAAAGAGTTCCACTCTGCCTGAATTTTCTTAACATTGTTTTTCCTCACTATGTCATATGGATAAACTTCAGTCCATGTCCAACATGTTTAAATGTGATAACCACAAAAATCATACAGTTTATATTAAGGAATTATAGTTTTCTGCGTATTGAAGTGAAGATTTCAATAATAGCTCAAGATATAGTTAGATCTGCAGGTTATGTAACATCTGAAAAAATAGCAGGGAAAAAGATATAAAACAAGCACAATTTTTTGACAGAAAATATAGGAATTACGATCAATTATACACACAGAAAAGCTTGCCCATCAGTTTTTATTGACCAATGAAACATAATAAATAAATAGGAGGTATGTACCTTAATCCATCAATATCAATGCACAGGCCTTGGTCATGGCGCCAACCATTTTTAAAATTGCCAAAATATATACTGCCACTCTTAGAATAAAATCTCCCTTCTCCGTTGGCCTTTCCCTTCCAAAAGTTCGCAAACCAACGGTCCCCACTATGAAAATAGAGCCAACCCTGCACGAGTATATAAAATTTTTCATGGAGGAAAACTATAGAGTCAATAATTTTCTATGTACTGAAAAAAAGAAACATTCCATAAAGGTACTATATTAAGACAGCAAAAAGTATCATATACAATTTGACCTGAAGAAGGTAGTTCTCTGATTGAGGTTTCCAACATTTTCATTGGATGTTTACTTAACATCATTTCGCTGTTTAATTTTACTTTCCGTTAACCCCTTAAAACAAAGCCTGTTTTTTTTTCCTTGTTTGATTTGAAAGCTGTAGCTGTCTTTTCCTTTGGTTTTTAATTTCTCTCTCGCACGCTCACACTCAATCTCAAATCAAGAGAAAGTCCCTATCCCATTCGCCTCCATCCACTGCTCACTACCGCTACCACCTACTCCTCTTCCTCCTCTCCTCATCCTCTTTAACTTCACCTCCTCCCTCTCCTTCATGCTTCTTGATATCAACGTATGCCGGCATACCATGTGCCGGTACCACTAGTACCTTACAAACCCATACCAGTGGACATCTGAAATATTAAACCATGCCTAGACGATCACTCTCATCAACCATGTTAGATGGATTCCAAGAATATTAGTCAATATAGAAGCACCCCTTTTCTTGATGTGCTAACAAAGTTTACAAAACCTTGTAAGCCATCACATTTCCTGACAGCAGTTGTGCTTAACAGTTTTATGCTGCAGACCTTTTGTTGCACACAATGTATCTTGAGTACTAGTGTAATAATCTATCTCTGTTTATGCATGTTTCTTTGATTAAATTTTTTATAACCTCTTAAAGCATAGTTGACTTTAATGTATCACAAAAGATAAAGAGTAAAAAAGTAGGCTACTGCATTTGCATGGTAGCTGCATATACATAATGTAGCATGTGAAGATTTTCATTGACCTAAATTGTCAAAGAAAAATGTTATGCAACCAGAACCAAAAATACTCGCGGACACCACTACAGTAAGTTAGATATGATCCCAACATGAGAGCATGCAAGCTCTTGACTCTGAAACACCAAAATTGTATTAAAAAAAACAAACTATAAGTCACTGGTTTAGGAAGGAGGCCACTTATTTGATAACCAATGGCTTGAAGAGCAACAATATGGTAAAGCAGAGAGGGATGAATTGTAAACTTCAGTTGCATCTGCCCTTGATCCAGTTCTTATAAGTTACAGCTATGAACGATAATGTTGTAAGCTCTGATGTTAAAAGTAACTCAAATACTTGATCAGTTAACATAAATGAAAGATAGGTTAATGTGCATGCAGCCTTTTGTTAGAAGAAACAAATACATTATACAACCATAATACATTTACAAGAATTACATACTTACAGTATTCTTCAGTTTCTTTACCATTGAGTCTAGACAAGACTCTTTCTTAGTATTAAATCAGTTTATAAGTTAAAAGCAAGGAACTAGTGGCTTTTTAGCATATGCAGAATATCTGTTAGCAAACATATAGTTTAAGAAGTGTCACAGAGTGGAAGATTCGCATTTAATAAAATGGTAATTTGATTACATGGATGCAATGTTCTTAATATTGCATGTGAAAATTAATTGAGCCTAAAGCAGGAGTTACCTAGAACTGAGAGGATAAGTGTATATACATTTTAGCAAGAAAGTGAACTTCTGCTTAAGTCAGTGAAATTATAGGAATCTTCTAGCAAGAAGTGTGATTATGTTCTCTTCGAGTAAGATAATCAAGGCATATATATGTTAAAACAAAACTCACTACATCTACAAGCACTTAGGGTAAACTGAGGATTTGGTGGATATTATCTGCAAGACAAATGGAACAAAAGATGAAACCTGTACCAAAATTTCATACCTTTCCATGCATAAGATCATCCCTCCATGATCCTTGGAACACATCTCCATTACTGTAATACAATGTACCTAGACCACACCTCTTTCCATTACGCCACATGCCATCGTAAAAGCTTCCATCTTTGAATGTTAGACGGCCCTAAATTATAAAGTTGACATGATAAATCAAATAATTCTGATTTAACACCACAAGCACAGAAACTCTACTTCACATAACTTGACAGGGCACACTTTAGCTCCTTAAGTTAAGTTACATTTTTCTATTCTTATCTAGAAGTATACCTTTCCTTCAGGAAGACCTCCCTGGCATCTTCCTCTGTAACTTCCTCCTTTATATTGAATTTCTATGACACGGGTCCAACTTTTTTCTGATTCTCTTTCTGCTTCCTGCAAAAGTTGCAAGTATAGATGTATTTAACAATAGTCAACACAGCTAAAAGGATCATGCTTTCAGCAAAAAGTCCACGAGCTCATGACAGAATCTCCATAATGTAATTGCTTATCTCAGACCAGAAATACTTATAAGCAGTTTGGTTCAAAAAAAATTATAAAAGTTATTCAATGATAACTTGCCAAACAACTATATTTTATATAAGATACATACTGATCAAGTGGTTAGACTTATCTGATTGAAGACTGTATCTAACAGAATAACCTCTTCAAATAAAATGGTAAAAAAATGATTAATTCCATTCTCTTGGTTATCACGTTGATGGTTAAAATTGAATTCTTTTATTCAGAAACCAAACAGGTTACTGTTTTCCACTTAATTATGGGTTAACTGCATTTCTTTCCTTGATGCTTGAATTGAATAGCCCCTCAAAGAACTCCTGAACTTCAGATATTTGCTAAAAATAAGGATCCAAAGGTCCATGAAATGTTTTCATATGTAATGTTGGTCATGATACAAACATTGGTTCAGGATCATTATAGAAATTAGCATAACAAAGATCATTATGGAAAAGTAAAACAACATTTACACTACACCAACCTGCAGGTACAAAGCTAAAAGACCAAATAGTAAAACAAACTATCATAAACTTAAAAAACATACCTTAAAGTGGCTGGAGTGAAATTTAGCCATGCACACAATGCAGCTCGGCAAGCGAATTATAATGTATAGCTACTCTAATGATGGAAAGAATGTGACCAACAACCAGAAACCAAGTGATGTGTTAAGACTGTTAGTTTCCCGACCTGATTGCTTCTTAAGAGTTTCATTCTTTCCAAATTTTTCTTAGCATCAAAAGGACTAATCACTTTGCGAAGCCAGGCAATCACCTAAAGCAAAGTTATAGGAAGATGGTGACCCAAATAAAGAATGTTCAGATGAACTGCCGTGATACTCAATCTTGCTCAGATGCATTGCATCTAAATTAGTTTCTAACACTTGTCCCTTTATTCTAACAAACCAACGGGTTTAAACCAAATTCTCAAGCAAGAATTGGACCAAAAATAGATATTACAATTTTTTTTTAACTAGATATTACAATAACTCAATGTAGTTGGCACAACTCGTTTTCACCGAGGGTGAGGCCTCATGCCCCTAGACACTCATGTAAGGTGTGTTGCAGTGCCTATACTTCCTGTACCCCCAGGAGATGAAATAATGGTGGGTGCATGCCTTAACGGCTTACGCACTATGCATCATGCATGCCTCACTATATTCGCTTCAATGGGCATATTTCCAAACCAAAAACCAATAGCACGCCACCCATAGTCTATAGCTCTTTCTCAACATCTCAGTTCTGTGTCATCCATCACCCTTACATCATCTTCTAAACAAATAGGTGAGCAAAGGTGACAACTCCCACATTGACTGAGAAGACAGGATCCTGGGAAACTGATGACATCAGCCAACTGAAAGCAAGCAAGTGCTTTTACCTTCTCTATATGGTCATTGTTAAGGTCAACTAGAAACCACATGGCTTGATGTGGCTGGTGGCATGGCATTAGTGTTATCCCATATCAAGGCCAGAATCTGCAGCTACACAGTGTGGCAACCTTGATTATCCTAAAGAGATAACTTAAGACACTCAACTGCCAAATATTGTCAAACTTGTCTTGAGGGTCAGATGTCAACCTTCTTTTAACAAATATACTGAAGTTCAAACAGATCCATGTAACAAAAATTTTCATTCAATATCACCAAAGCTTGACAACTCGTATTTTTACCTAATTTTCATTGCAGATGTTGAAGAACTACATGCTCCATATTGCAAACGCTTGATGGTAACCATGGACCTACATCACTTACAACTTTCACTGTAGATCTAGAAAGTCTAAATTGTATATATGAAAAAAAATATCCCAGAAATGGAGGATATCAAGCATAGGAATTACATAGGCAATAACTAATTTGGTCGATAATACTATTTTTTATCAGCTTATTCTATGCTATACAAGAAAATTGCATTTTACCAGCATTGATGCAGCACGGGCAGAAAGCAATCCGCCATTACGACATTCAATTGAATTTCCACCCTTTATCATTGTCACTGCTGAATTATAGATTCCTAGCACAGCCTCCAAACCTGTATCCATCACTGCACCTCTAGAAGCAACAGTTTGGCTATTCAAGGATTCTTTATTGCCGTCACAGTCATCCAAATTGTCTGGGATCCTTGGGTCATTATAATGATCAGGAAAAATCTCAGTTTGTTTTATACCAACAGGAAGACAAAAAGTTTCCATTTCATTTGCCTTGTTAGTTACATGTAAAGCACACTCTTTAGCCCATAGCTGTGCAATGTCGAATCCAGGACCAATATTCTGAATACTAGGATGGTCATCCTGAATACCTGGCTGTTCTGCATAGCACAATAAATCTAGTTCAATATTGTAAGCTTGTTAAAAGTTTAACAAAAAGATTCAACATTAATTGGAGAATTGTCTGAAGGAAAATATCTTTAATGAATCTGACATACCATTTTTAGTTTCATTACTGTTTTCGTGGACAAGTTCATGACTCCACTCTGAAGATTTAGCTTCACTTTCGACTTCAGAACTTGTTATTCTACAATAAGAAGACAACAAAAAAATATATATCTCCTCATTTTCCAGTACAATAGTATGAAAATGAATGAACAAAGAAATTCGATGAATTTGGAGTGTCACATACCCCGTAGATACATCATTTTGTATTTCTTGAGGGCACTGATTAAGATAATCAATAGCACACTTGGCTGAATCCAAATTTGAGATGGTCCCATTATCTGAGGGGCTCGAGGCATCCACCATGGGTTTAGAAGCACAAACTGCTACATCATTTTGTGGCTGGGAAAAGCCCCTCCCAATGAGTGACGAGAGAAACGGAAAATGCAGAGCCAGACTTGTCAAAAGGCCCTTCTTATGAGAAACAACATTCTGACTACTTCTGAGAAGAAAGGAAAAAGTATATATCTTAGAAAGGCATACGCAATGTCATTTTCAAACAACATTCTGACTACTTCTGAGAAGAAAGGAAAAAGTATATATCTTAGAAAGGCATACACAATGTCATTTTCAAACATGGATGATTTGCATAGAACTAATTGTGATGCCATCAGTAAATGAAACATGCAACAGATATTAAGTGAATCATGTTGATTGAGTACATCCAGAACCATTAACAAGATTCAAAATTTCAAACAAGCTTTTCTCATTTGCTCCTCTTCTGTTTTCTCAGTTTTGTAATAATCTAACAAATAAACTTCTCCGATGACTTGGTTTGGCTTTGAAAAATATCCATTAAATACTACCGATTACTCTAATGATGGTACCTGCTTCATTTTCTATGATTTTCTATAAATACATAAATAGTTGGAATTGCTGAGTGAAGATGTCTACAATGGGTTTGCATAAACCACAGAGTATACAACTAAAATTAAGTGAACGGGTTTGACAGGGAAACCCAACCTCTGGACTACACTTACATCTTGGTCATGGCAAACTGATGTCCTGCCAACCATATTGAGAAGTTCAAAACATTTCCTAATTACATCTGGAGCTGTGGGCACCCGAAGAAGAAGCCTGTCGAGAAGTTCAAACTATTTTCTAGTTACTTCTGGGGCTGTAAGCATCCAAAGATGATGCCCACCCACATTAGAAGTAAAATGACCTCGATGACTACTTTGTCTAACATTAGTAAATACAGCAAATCCTGACACACATACATGACCTTAGTAAATACAGCAAATCCTGACTGACATAGTATATCAACATTAGAAAGTCCTAATTGTCAAAGGCCTGCCTTAAACACATTATTGCATAAGGTTACTCGAGGCTAAGATTTAGATCCTTGCCCCAGGAGAAGCAATGATTCACTGAGGCACACCTCAGTTTTCCAATAGGTTGATGCCTAAAAACTTGATTTTTCTCAAGATGTAAATTGGAGATAAGATATTCCAGAAGGCCGTAAGCTTAAAATCTCCTAGGATATAAAAAAGAAAGTAACATATGGCAGATCTTGAATTTCCTAGGATATAAAAAAACAAGCATCTCCTCTTGACAAAAACACTTCTGACATAAATCAAAGATGTCGATGTCTACAAGGACTGATTGAAAAGATGCATAAACTTTCAAAACAACATCTATATGGAAATTTGGGAAACAAACGTCGACATTGTCAATTAACTTGAACAGACATGGATGCAGAATCATGTATATCTATATATAAATATTTGTGAATATCTGTATGTATAACTGTACACATATATGTACATCTTTTGGACTAAATAGTACTCTTTAAGTTGTATCAGACAGTTCCACTTCTAAACCTGAGTAAGTCTTTAAAAACAAGTGAAAGAAGTCACAGTTTCCATGATCACTTACCCAACAATCAAAAGCGTAGTAAGGACTAAATTTGATTCCAGATGAGGTTCTTGAACTGTAGAAATTATGATTTCACTTTTGGATTCTGCAATTTGACGGAAGGTAATAATAGAAGAACGTACATCACTTTCATTTACACCAGATGCACTTGCAAAGGTGAATATAATCGGGCCATTAAAATCCTGTCCATCAGCAAAACATGAAATGTCAATATTTAAGTTTCACCAGAATAGCATGCAGATATATAAGTATCATTACATGTATGGTGAGACAAACTCATGATGCAAACTCAATAAAATTAGAACTGACAACACTCCATTGTTCCTCTCCTTACAGGCTTACAGTTACTTGACAGTACTACATGGTAAGTTTCAAAGGTAGTTTCTATTGTTTGCAGCCAACACACAGGATAACCTATAAAAAAGTATATTTCATTAACTCCATTTTGACAGAATGGTCAACTAAAAAGTTATTATGTTGTATAACTTCTCACATAATACAATTCTTTGGTTCCATGTATATTAAAATAAGTTGCCACAAATTACTAAATCAGTGATCATATATGTCACTGTCTTCATCTTCGTCAAAGGGAAAATAGTTGCTAAAACATGATGCAACTCTTGAGAGATATGTCGTTTATAATGGCTTGTGCATAGAGCTAGCTTGAACCTGGATAAATTGAAACTGGTTGAACTGCTGCGTCTCTATAAGCATCAAATTTGCCATGGAGGGGAGGGGAGGAGGAGAAGTGACAACACAAGAGAGGAGGGAATGAAACGATGGAGGACGAGGGAAGGAGGAGAGGATATGATGCAGAAGGAGAGGAGGGAAGGAAGCAGCGACACAGGAGAAAAGGGAAGTAGGCAGCAGAGGAGAATGAGGACAAGAAGAAATCCAATGAGGGCTCTCAACGACAGCCACAAGCTGCGAGTGAGAGGCAGAGGATGCGGATGTAAGGAAGAGTGCATGATAGGATAAGTTAGGCTTTTATTTTTATTTTCAAAAGAAAAAAGAAACTAGCTGGACCTAGTCACCCGATATGCATAAAGATCAAGGTGCTTAATCAAATTACCATACACAAAAATCAGAGCCTGAGCTATACCTCATGAGAATATATTTAGCCTCACTAGAAATTGGAAAATCCCAATATGCAAGTACCAAAGATAATGAAAACAAAAGGTGCACAACAAGAATGAAAAAGAGAATGATAGAAGCAACAATAGACTATGGACATAGAAACTAACAGAATAAATCCAAAATAAGTTTGATGACAAGTGCTCCATATAAGCAATGATGATTACAATCACAAATGCAAAGCATGGTCATTATCCAAATATGATTTTGCTCATGCCAAAAATTCGAAAACAAATTCAAAATATCATTGGTCTTCACAAATTTCAGTTCAGGTTTGTGAGGAATTCTCATAGGATAAGAATGCTTTTGGGAGGGAACTATGGGTCATAACATTATCCTTTTGTGAGGCCAATGAAGCTTGACAACTCAACCATTGAACTGCCCTGTTCAAAGATCTTATGAATCTACATAATTAAATGATAACAAGAAGAATGATATTTCTATATGGAGAATTAAGGGTCAACCTAAGCTGGACAAGCCTATAACTTCCAATCTCTGCCTTTCCATTTAAAACTTTTAATTGTTGCCTTCTTATACACAATTACTACTGTGTTATATGTTTCAAAAAACAATTAAGAATTTGAAAGGAAACTTGTTCCATCTTTACATTTCAAATGACAACAAGGTATACATGATTGTGTTGAAAACAAATTTGATGAGTTATAAAGCTAATACATTTATTGGACCAAGTTGTACCGAAAGTTCTTGAATAGAAAAACTAGGATAAAGTTTATAACATTAGTTAGCCGATCTGACCCAGAGAAAATCGTAGTACCTTATTTACTTTCATGATTCCACTTATAAACTAGAAATAATCTCCTCTGGGTGCATTCAAATTAACTCTGCACAAAGTAGCAGGAAATAGCTTGGATCTTTGCCATCCGGAAGAGGATGTCAACCCCCAAATGAGGACAAATATAAGTGATAAACAGCAAGTTGTAAGGAAAATTATGATTCAAATAAGAATATACAAATAATGAACAGTCACAACTCACAAGTAAATCTAGTACCTTTATACTGCCACCAAGAAAAGGACAATGGACAATAGCCTGTTTAATTGATGATTTAATGTCATAGCCAGCTCCAAAACCAACTTTAGCTTCTCCATAGCTTTGTAAAATCTGTTAATAAGTGCTAAATAAAAATCATGGTATAAAAGTCATAAATATGAATAGATATGATAGATCACCAGATATCCTACTTTTTCTATTTCCATTGGTCCAAGTTCTTTCATCTGTCCATCTGGTGAATTCTGAAACTTCAGATGAGTCTCCTGGCAATAAAAAATGATAAGTAGTCTGGCGAAAAGATGCTAGAATTTGAGGATATGATTGCATGGAAGACAAAGAACTTACAGATATCATAATAGAAATTGTGCTTAAAGCCAAGAAGACAGCATTATTTGCAGTTTCCAGAGCTTCAGCAAGTGTTTCTACTTCTCTTTTCAGTAAAGAATCTGCTTCAACCACTGCAGTCGAGAAAAACAGAAGATATTACAAGCAACCACGTAGAGAGTAGCAAGGTGCTAGTGGAAATCACACAATCCCAGAACATTTGGTGCTAAAATAAGACAACACTTATTGCAATGTAGATTACATGTAAACTGAACAAAACATTCAATGGATAATAAATCAAGGTAATTTTTAATAAAGTCTTTTAAGTAGTAACCTAGAGAGCAAAAGAAGTTAAATTTACAACACAATGATCCATGCATACTCCATACTCAAAGACCAAATTCTATATATTTAAAATGTTTTGAATTTGATTCATGAATGATCTAATAATGGCACAATGTGGGAATGTCATATCTCCGACATTGTCAGCTGTCTATTTCTCATGCTATTCCGAACAAAGCTATCTTGATAACACTGCAACCTACCATTTATCGCAGCAAGTTAGCTTTCAAAAGAGATGCATTATACAATGCAGATCTTGAACAGTATAAACTATAAAGTATAAACCACGTTACATCACCTTATTTGTTGAATGCAAATTGCAAAATGATTATAGAGTGTCAATTTATTTCCTTGTTTAGCTACACATGAAGAACCCAAGCATCACCTGGAATTGATCAGAATCGACAACAATGGTGAGGTCCCTGCTTATTCTTGAGTCCCAGTATAACCCCGACCCAAAAAATCAGGCTCTTTGGAATTGGCCGTCAATCCTCTACCAGCCAATCTAATCTAGATCAGTAATACTTGAAAAGATAATCAAGCCAACATATATTTATCACTATCAAGTTGGCACTTTGCAACTATCAGATAAAAAAAGATCTGAAAGTTTCATCGCGTATGCCAATAGGCAAAATGCTTTTGAATACCTTCCTCATAAATAGTATAGTCAGCAAATATTTTAATGACAAACGATAAGCACAATTGGAACATTTTGACACAGCATTACCGCATATAACATGGCTTTGAAAGCTTAAAGGCCAAACATATTGGGAGTTTAAACAGAACAAGTTGACACCTGTTGATGACTGCCAAATAGGTCTAAATTTGTCTTTCCACTAATTCTGTATATTGGAACAATTAAAAAATGAACCCACTTATGACACAGCTAGCAAAGATATAGTCTACAATCACAAGTTTTAGCGAAAGGAAACAGTTCCATCATCTAAAACATCCAAGAGATCATTTAAGAAATATCTGAAGCCAAGTAAAACAATAACCTTACCAATATGAAAGTGCGAGCAATCTTTAAGTTGGATTTCCAATTTTTTTACCTGCACATCCATCCAGCATTAGGAATTAACAATGAAATGCAACTAGCTCATCAAAATTGCAAGGCTGAAACTGGTATATTATAATTTCACAAGCAAAAACAATAGAAAACTCGAGAATCTGACTATAAAAGTAGCAGCTCACAAGTTCTAAAAAATTTATTAACAAGACAAAAATTTTGATATGCAATAATGCACAGTTCTACACATCTAGAGATGTTTACCACTCTTAGTTTCACTAACAGTGATTCCAAAAAAGAGGTTGACAATGGACTGAACTAAATATAACCAACAACAACATTTAAAATCACTATTACATGATCTTAAGAGATGGTTGGACAATGTTATTCTTCTCGGATGAAATACGAGAATGCTGTAGTCCAACCTTCAAGTATCAGCATAATGCACTTTAAGCTAGTAATGTTGAAGTTCATATACATGATTGGTAATGGTTCTTATGTATGATTGTCATTTAATGGTTCATCATGCATTTTGCATTAATAGATTCACCTTCCAGAATGTTTCTAACAAATCTAGCTCTGTCTTTTTTGCATGTGTGGCAGAAACTAACGCCTGTAGATATTCATTATTTTTCATATTCTTGTTTCAATGTGACAATTTTTTAGAATGTATGGTGATTTTTTTTTTATATATTTCGATACCTCTTCCTGCCGTCTTTGTCCCTCAAAATTAAAGGGCTTCAATAAAATTGCAACAGCCAACCCGCCAGCTGACTTGACAACATTCAGAAGTTCTATAGCTGTAATATGATCCAAGCCATGTCCTGAACTGGCAACCTGCAACAAGAGCAGAGCATGAAATATTACAGGCAATTACTTGCTAATAAAATTCAAGATTAAATCACATCTACAACATCACTATCTAGGTCTCACATGCACTATAATATAGTTTGATCTGGGCTAGACTAGATATTGACGAGGACGTCAAGCTCTTAAGTTATGAGATTAAAATACCTTGGTTTAGTCTCATATCGGAATGGGCAAAGTTTTGGATTGACTTATATGAGTTTGATGAGTGTACAACCATTGACATGGACTTGAGCATTTTTGGCCAATAGGCTCAAGAAGTTAACGGTTCAATCATCCTATCAGGCCAAATCGTGACAAAACTAAATGTAATTTGTAGTTTCTTCTATGAGTAAGAAGGATAGTACTTGACTGTATAAACTCTTCAATTTTCATTAACTTTGAATGAAACTCTTGTTAATATATTCCTTTTATTGCCTTAGATAGACCAAGTTATAGAATAACTAAATGTATTTACTATTTAGACAAATGAGGTGGAAACTTCTTTGGAACATGCTCTACAATTAGTTGCCAATACATGTCTCAATAGGGGTAGGCCTCTGCTACTGAGTTGTGCAATCATGACTGTACCACCTCACATGCAGACAAATTCATGCCACCTTGTGCCCCTTCTATGTTGTGTGTACAAGTGTACATTTGCCAGCATAAGCCCTTCAATGAAGCATTCTTTCAATTTGGATGAACCAAAATAATTGAAAGAGTAACCAAATCATAGAAATTTCTCTTCATTTGTCACTAATCAAAGTGTCTCAACATCATGATCATATTCTAGAAGTGCTAAAGGAAGATGGAGGATGACAAAAACGGACATAAGGTGAGAAGTGTACAAACAAGAATGACAGCCGGGGGATGTTGATGCAGTGACAATAGAAACTCTACATTTCCTTGAACCATGCCTGAAATAGAATAAATGAATTACTTCATTTATACTCAAGATGGTAAGAGTAAGACAATTCAAGAATTATAAACATAATGGTGAAGACTACCTGTATGAATTACAAAAAAATACCACACAGAACCATCAGGACGAACATCAAAAGTCAACAGATAGATAAACAACATTTAATGGTTATAGTTATGGTGCATAAAGTAAGCAACAATGAATTTTAAGCTATAATACAAATGCTAATACCAAAAGATATTTTAATATGTTCTACTTGGGCACCAGTCCACATTGATTTTTGATCTAAGTATATGATGATGATGATGATGATGATAATAATAATAATAATAATAATAATAATAATAATAATAATTTAGCTTGGGTCACATAGCTTCCGTCAGGCCCTCAATCTTCTCTATTCTTTATATTTCTTTAATCTATTTCTCCCAGGTGTGAATGTCATTTTCTTGCTGATTATAGATTTATTTCCCTGACCTCAAGTATGTAACACATAGAGCTAACATAATATGGCATCAGAGGTTGCAAATCCAATTGGCATATCCATGACCAAACATAATATGGCATACCCTCTAGACCAATATCATGGCAATTTATGTCCAAATCCTAGACACATGTATCCAAATGCTTGAATAAGTGTGAATAGCAAGAAGTCATATGACAATTTCTTTTTGTTGATACTACAAGTACAACGACATATGATATCAAAATAATACTTAGATTGACCATTGGTATCATTCATATTAAGGTAGGCTTCACCTTATGTTTGACTACAAGGTTAAGAAAATCAAGATCTGGATGTGACTGAATGGACCTATATTTGGATCAGTCATTCCAGGTGAATCGCACCAAAGATCGATCACCCTTGGCCAATCTCCAAACAGATCCTGGCGTTGATGACTAGTCTATGCATTTTGACATGTAAATCCAAGCAAAGATGAAGTATGCTAACTTTACATAAAGCCATTTTTCTTAGTACATTTTTGTATGAAACACTTATTATCGCAGCTCTATGTACACATTGTATTTACTTACATATCTATGTAATTTAAGAGCATATTGCATGGGAGTAAACTACTCAACATCCTATTAGAAAGGTCCAACAAAGAAGCAGCATTGGGAACTTTATAATTGACAAATTGCATCTAAGTTTGATGCTAGTTACAAAAGCATGAAACTCTGAAACCTGTTCCATGACACCTTTGAAGTAATTGCACCTTAAAAGAATCTCTCATTTGTATAGTCCTACAACAAAATGGCACAAGACTACGTTAGAGAATGATCAAGATAATCTCTTAAACAATAAAGTTATTGTAGGTAAAAGAAAAAAAAGTGTCATTTATTCATAACTATAATAACAACATTAACAACAAAAAGCTGCAATGTCTCAATTATCTAGGGTCAAATACATATATTCTTTTTGCCATTTATCTCTTTATCATTATTCATAAGTTTTGGGCTAGTAATGCTAACATGATCTTTCATTTTTTTTCATTGCATTAAAAATTAATTAGACTATAATCTACAACAGTGTTTCAAATTTTGCCCAGACTTGTACGTACTGGACAACATCTATTGCTTCGAACTTGAACCAACAAGAGACAGGGTTTTCGTTCAGTCTGATAAGCTGGACAACTATAATGTACAATTATTACAATCAACATTTCAAATTTCACCCAGACCAGTATATACCAAGCGACATTTACCAATCCAAACTTGAACCGATACAAATCAAGACTTTTTGTCCAGTCCAGTAAGCTGATTATTGCTCGGTACCAACAAACCAAGTTTACCCCCCAGGTTTTGCCCCAGCGATAGCCAGTAGAAACCAGGCTTGCCACCCAGGTTTTGCCAATGACCGACCCTGGCCCACCCCTAGTTTAGGAACTTAAGAGACACCTGTTAGGGCTGAATGCCTTCTCTCCCTTCTCCTCCCACATTCCCTTATGCCATCTCTCAAACCCTCTCAATTCTCACCCAATCCCTCTCAAATATCACCCAATTTCCCTCCAAAACTCACTGAAATCTTCAAGGAGAAGCTCAATTTCTCAAGGGAGAGATGATTTCAACAAGGAATAGGCTCGGTTTTGAGATCCAAACCAGATTTCTCCAAGATTAGGTAAATCCAACACTATTTTTTCAATGTAATCATTCTATACTGGTTTGCAATTAGTTTTTAGGATTTACAGCATTTAGACGTATTTTTTGAGGTTCCAAACTCGATTTGCTTGATACTAGTGTTTAGGCCTTGGAGCTTGTACACAAAGATCAAGCATTGAACCATGTCAATTAAGGCCCGATCCACGAGTATCAAGTCAATAACCTCAAAAAATCATCTAAAATAATATGATGTAGGTCAGATTTTTATGGATATATCAGAGATCCAAAGAATCCAAATGGGTTTAATTAATTAGATTGAGCCACAATGAGGACCCCGACCCACCTCCATGGTGGGCCATAGTTTCAGGTATGTTTCAGTTTCTGGTATGTCATCATATTTTCTATCAAATATATCATGCTTATATACATGTATTTTTTAGATATAGTTTGCAATCCATACCCGAAACAAGTTTTGATTCATTCTTTACTATTTTCTAAACAAAAATATTGTATTCAATGATTTTTTACTGTATGTGACTAAAAGTCCAAAAAATTCCCTGATACATGGTCTTCTTTTTCGATAGTTTGGTATATACCAGACCCATACTGACCTACCTAAGGATTGTAATGTTCCTTTACCAAAATTTTAAACCACAATTATGATGCCATAACATACTTAAAGAATCAGCAACCAGACCACTACTGGAAAAGGCAAATGACACACGAGAATACCTTTGTGTACAATCCATGCTGGTCCATTACCTCACAACATGATGCTTATTGGCATAGTCTTACGATCTCTTACTTTCCATCAATAAAGGCACGGAATTAAGTAAATTTTAATACCACAAATAGCTAGCTCCAGCAGATGTAGAGTCGATCATCAGACAAAAAGCATGTATCTTGGTCTTTCTCCCAATAACCTCTTATATATTAAATATGAAGCTATGCAAGAAATTCACAACAATTACCATCAATGCACTATTAATGTCAAACTACAATCTCAAGGTAGAAAAGATGGAGCCAATTATAAGACAGCAACCGTCAGCACAGAGATCCACCAAGGGAACCATACCAGTCCCTCGAGAATGCGCCAACATATGACACATGTTTTCAACAAGCATTAATAAACAAATAACAATAACAATGATAATAATAACAATTTGTACACTAGTAGTTGTACTTTCCAGGTTTCTTGAAGCAAAGTGTTCTTTTTCTTTTCAGTTTTTCCAGGTTTCTTGAAACAAATCATGCTTTTTAGTTCTTTACTGTCTACATAGTGCAAAATTACAAAGAGAATAGATTAACAGACTTAGACGTCAGCCATCATTCTGCAATAAACAACAAAAATTACAAACTCCCAAGATTGCCTCAACCTTGGGCCACACTTTCTAGCTTTGTAGTCATTCAGCATTCCGAATTTTCAACAACCAGACCAAGTAAAGAGTTAAATGAAGGGAGAAATCTTTCCAGGTCGCTTACCAAAATCTGAGGCAAGAGGCGGAAACGGTGGGAGAATTCAAGCAGAAATCGATGACTGCATCCTTCCTACTTCCGATCCCTATCACCTCCACTGGTTCCGAACCCCGACTAGCATCGATACGTCCAACGTCCGACGACGTCGCCGCCGCACGGAGACGAAGGGCACGTTTCCGGCACCGCACACCTGAGAAATCGCGAAGAGCAGGGATCCCCGCACGAGAACCGCGCCGCCAACAGGATGTGCGAAATACCGCGAAGGAGGTCCCTGGAGCGACAGCTTCCATGGGGAGACTCGAGAGAGGGCTCCAAATCTTTGCTTTCCCTCGAGGGTGGGGAAGTGAGCCAGAGGACTGGCGTGGGGTTTCTCGGTCGAGGGCAGTGATAAGAAGACGAAGGCAATTGAGCCGGACCGGACCAAAGGGTCACATTTGATGGGCTCTCTCGGTGGGCCTCGTTTTAGCTCCACTTTGTTCCATTTTCAATTTTATGTTTATTTATTTATGTTAATGTCATAATGATTTTTATAAAAAGAGCGCTGTAGGTTTCTTTCATCATTTTTAAAAATTAATAAATATAAAATAAATTAGAAAATGGATGTCACGTAAAAAAATAATAATAATAAATTCTTTATTACATGAGATCAAAAAAAATTCTAAACTTAGTAGGAAAAAATTTTATCTTAGTCCAACAATACATTAATCTACTCGGCTTGCTTCTTTTTGTTGGTTTAATTAAATTAACGTCGATGAATAATTATCTTCGTTTCGTCTTCTCTCTTTTCTTCTTCATTTATGTTCATCTCTTTATTCTATCATCACTTAGAACCCTATAACCTTTTCCCATTCCTTTTATGTGCCTTTTGTGGAAGGAGTCGGTAGTTGCAGCTGTGTTGGCTGTCCAAGGCAGAGTCTGTGGGAGCAACTGTGACAAATCCTGATTCCTTTTCTGAGGAGTTTCGAGTATATCCTGTTCCTGGTTCTGATACTGTGGGTGACCGCTGGGCGCTGCGCAGTGCCACCGCAACGACATTCTCTTTTTGTTATCCAATGAAATCATATTATACCTATTAATCAGCCTCTCTTTCACATCACAATAACCTTTACATGCAGTAGTAAATCGCTGAAGCAGTACTACAGCAGACACAGTAAAATGGTATCACTACTCCTAATGGTGGATGCTCGTGGAAGTCCGTGAATCATACAGTTCCGATGATGACAGGCACGCTCAGGAGCCTTCGTATCGGAACAGATTCAAACACAAAAGTTTCTCGTCCTCACCTGTCTTCCTTTTCCATTTGTTTGACACACTAGGAAACGCCAATATCTGTTCTGAAACTGTGATTTGTTCTTGTGACTCGAAATAAGAGGCTGGTTCATGGTACAACTAAATCAGGTTTGCATATGCCTTGTCTTAATCAAGGATCAGAAAAGGCTTTTCCTGGTGATGGATAAAACAATGAGAGTCTAAAAGAGGCCTACTACAATCGCAGACATCAAGAAGAGTAGATGGTCAACATAGAATAGTACTTATTTACTCCACAAAGGTAGAAGAGAGGCTCGGGTCAATCTACTTTAGCTCCTTTGGAGTTATGGGAGACATGGGTTAATCAGTGGAGGAGGTGTTTGAGGTGGAGGAGATGATTGGTGTGAGAGGGGGAGATGATTGGCACGAGAGGAGGGGTGGCTTCTGTCACATGGGAATGGGCAGGGAGTGTCTTCAAGGGGGAAGGAGCAGGGAGGTCATTCGCAGCGGGAGGAGAGATGGTGGTGGCTTTTTGTATTTAATAGTTTAGTGGTGTTTGACTGGCATATTTGACCGAGGACACCCATCATTTGTTGTGGTTGCTGCGTTGTGTGTCAGGCCATTGCTGCTACTTCTGACTTCTGCTCAGACGTAGCAATGCGCCCTCTCTCTCTCTCTCTCTCTCTCTCCCTCTCATCTGTGCTAATCATCCATTCCCACGCAGTGACCGCATACCCATTTGAGAGGCTCGGTTGCTATCTCTTCCTCACTCTATATGTCCCAAAGGTAAGCACTCTGTCGCTCTCCCATAATGACCTCAGAGTTACTGCAAGTAACTCGATCGGTACCAAACGCATGCAAGTCTAAATTGCTATCCATTTCCGACAACTCTACTGCACCAAGTTGCCTTGGCTTCACTGCTGGAACTAGAGCTTGCACATGCAACTCATGCAGGATGATGTTGTTGCAGTCATAAACCTCAGCTATAAAACCCTTTAACGCATTAGAAAATGTTACACCATGCTGTAGATAAAGTGTCCGTGGCAGAAACTTTATGCTGTTGGATCCAAACACAGAAAGGAGACTTTGAGTGCAGAATCAATTTCCACTTACGAACTCTTCTCCCCCCGTATACGAAGACTCGCTCACTCCTCGGATCAAAGGATCGATGAAAAGAAAGAAATACTTTTGCTTCCCACTTCTTGAAGAAGATGGCTCTCTGAGCAAGGTGTTGTTACCATTTCTGCTAGTCTATAAGCTCCCTGCACTGGATCAAATTTAATGGAAACAAAGAAAGAAAAACGACAATATAAGAAGAAGAAAGCAACGCATGAGATGTTTCCACACCCATCTGTCGTAGTATCTGTAAACCTCAAATGTGATGGATGGGTAGCGATCTTGGGGTTTAACAAGCAGAAAGTTGAATGTAGAAAGAACACGTTGGATCAAGAATAATTCGTTTAATCATCAAAAACAGCATAGTGCTTCCTGTTTAACATGCTTTTTCAACTTTTACTGTGCAAAGGGAACAAAGCGGTAATGATTTATAACAGTCATCGCACTCTCACACCCCCCTTCCCCCGTACACACAACAATTCACGAGCCTGTTTCCTTCTGACTCGCCTTCAATCATTATCGAGAAAGAAGAAAAAGAAGCATAACCCGCCGTTACCGTTTCAATTCCCCGACTCACCCACCCGCCGTTACCGGGAGCGTCACGGCCGTTACCAGCACTACGTGTCGATACGAAGAAGGGTGTGGGGGGGATGCGACGAGGAGCGAAACGGTCATTTCAAACCTGACAGGGGCATTTCGGGAAGGAAAGGAATCGTGGGCGGGCGATGGGATCTCAGGGAACCGGTCAAACCCGGCCTTTGACCGCGGCACAGCCAATAGTGGCTCAGTGTGTCAGGTCCTTTTGTCCACCTCACCCCATCGGAGCAGACGCCGTCCTGTACCTGACTTCATAGCGCTGTGGGCCATGTGTCGTGGGACGCGGGTACATTAGAGTTAGGTACGATTAATGTACGCAACAGAACAAGGGAGAGCCGCACAACCCAATCAATGATCGGCTTTTCTTATGACGAAAATGCCCACGAGGGGAGAAGCCGACAAAACTAGCCGTCCCTTTCGCCCGTAGAAATCTCCAGGTGTCACTGTAATTGACCGTATGCACTAGGGGCAACGTTGTCCTCCGATCGAAAATAAAAAAGCCTGATCCCTCCGGCCCCACCGTCTTTGACCGCAATAGTCGTTCCTCCTCTTTCCCAAATCTCACATAGCAGCCCAAAAATAAATAAATAAAATAATTTAGAATCAGCAGAAATTGGGAGATTTTCTTGTGCACCACATGTGTGTACGTCGATGGTGGCCCACCATACGTACAAATCATGTCGCGGGTATCGTGCCACATCCCTAGAAACGAGAGAGAACGGAGGACAGGAAGGGTAATCTGTCGAAACAAATCAATAATCGCACCCAAAAAATTGATACCCGCTTGAAGGCCACTTATTTACAACCGAACCACCGACTCCGTGTTGGGCCAGATTGGGAGAGGAGACGGTCCGGTCCGGTCTGGTCTGGTGCGGTTCACCTGTGGTCGCCGTTGCGGTGGTCGGCGACAAGGGCGTGGATCGCGCCGGATAGGTTGTTGACGGCGGAGATGAGCCCGGCGAAGCCCTGGCGCCGCATCTCCGTCCGCTCCTCCTCCAGCCGCAGACGCCGCTCCTCCAGCTCCACCAGCTCCCGGTGGCGCTGCTCCCGCTTCTCCTCGCACGCGAGCAGGGTCCGCGCCAGCACCGTCGCGCTCCGCACCACGCTCGACCCTAACCGCCGCAGCCGGCGCCGCTTCGCCTCCGGCTCCGCCGCCCCCGTCTCCTCGTTCTCCTCCGACTCCGACGATTCCGACATCTCCACTGCACCAAGAACAACAAGCATAGACTAAAGAAACAGCGACGATCGAAGAAGAAGAATCCGATCTTTGACACGTAAAAGGTGAAAAAGGCGGCAACTTTAGGAAGATTAGTGATGATATTTGATCCACAGAGAGCTCAAAAGGAAGGCTTTTTAAAGTACATCAATGGATATTCTAGCACGTAAAACATATACAAGACTGTAGCTTTAGAACATATTTCATAGTTTTTAACTCCGAAAGATCAAACCGAAAGCTTGTTAATACTTTCCCTTACACTTTTTATAATCGAGATCTTTATGCAAGTGAACACCTTTTGGTTTTCATGATAAAAATACTGCATGGAAGAAAGGTGGGGGAGATGGGTTGTGAGTATCATATGGCACTGTAGTTAAATCTTTATATTAAAATGGAATCAGATCTATTCTGTCATGCCAAGGAAAGCTTATGCGTCAAAATAATATCATCTTTCTGATAGGAGGGTGTGTATTATAATTCAAGGGATATATAAAATATATCATACTATATTATTTCCTAGATATATTAAGATAGAATGAAGCAGCAGGCAAAAGAGCTAGAGACATCCGAAGGGAATGGGATGGAGGCGTATCACAGAAAGATTGCATCTTTACTGTCACAGACCACTAACCTTTTCGTTATCTTGGAAACTAGTCTGATTTTAACTTTTATAGCTTAGGACAATGATATAAGGCCCCAAAAATTTGTCTTTTTTTTTTTGCGTTGATTAAAAGAGTATTGTAGGGAGCAGAAGAGAGAGAAAGATTATTTCGGGCATTAAGGATCCAAGCGTACCGGAAACAGACGGCTGTGCTGGCGGTGGTGGGGGTGGTGGAGGAGGAGGAAGAGGAGGGGGAGGCGGAGGGTTGGCAGGCGGCTGCGGCAGCCGGGGGGGCGAGGGGGGTGGAGGGGGTGGACGGGAGGAGACCGGGGTGGCGTTGGCCCGGCGTGCGGCGCGGCGGCTTAGGACGTCGGTCAGGGCCTCAAAAACCTCGCCGGCGAGGTTCGTGGGGAGGTTGCGCTCCTTCCGCTCGTGCCGCTCCATGGCCCAGTAAGACGGTAGCTCCCCGCCGCCGGCGCGGGCCTCGTAGCCGCGCACCTTCTTGTAGTCGCGGAGGAGGTTGTCCCACTTGTCGTTGCACTGGTTCTGGCTCCGCAGACAGCCGTTGCGCCAGCAGTAGTTCTCGACCCACTTCCACCGTTGCTCCGCGGACCTGGGAACGGCCACGGGGCCGCCTCCCGCGGCGGCGGAGGGGGAGCAGTGCGCCAAGGAGGAGGAGGCCCCCGCGCGGCGTTCGTCGTCGAGGCGCTTGGCGGTGATGAGGATGAGGGTCTCGTGGAGCGTCCAGTTGCCCTTGCGGTAGCATCGGACGATGCCGCCGGCCGCGGAAGGGGAGGCGGGAGGCTGCGCATGCGGATGTGGCGGCGGTTGGTGGTGGTGGTGGAGGAGGGCTAAGGCGGAGGAGTGTTCGGCGGCTTCGGACATGGCTTTTTGGGCATTGGCTTCTGCTGCGGCTTTTCTTCTCCTCTCTCTTCTCTCTTTCTCTCTCTACGCTTTTCTTTTTTAGATTACAGAGAAAGGAAGAGAGAAGCGAAACGGATAGCGAGGCGGAGCGGGAGGAGGGGACGGAGTTAAGGCTTATAGTGGTCGGAGGACAGGTATAATGTCACCCTTTTTACGTGTAACCCCCTACCCAAACTATATATTCCCAAAAACGCCTTACGAAACCCCCCGTTGAACTTATATTGACAGAAGCACTCGTTATACTTTTTTCGTTTTACCCCCTACTAATTTGTTTATTCCCAAAAAAGCCATAACACCGGCACGGTCCAAATTAGCTATGTAACGTTTTATGTTCGACGTCGGGGGGGTTTTCCATACCGAAGATTATGAAGTGGGTAACGTCGTGGTGAGGTTTATTATCCGGTGGTGGAATTTAGGAGGGGGGGGGGTGTCGATAAGCTTCATGCGTTTTCTATTGTGGGTGTGGAGGGCCAGAAATCATAATCTCGTGACTAAAAATGCAAATGTAATCAGATGGAATTGATGTTGGGAAATAATTTAAACAGCCTAATATTCTGGTCCAAAACTCAGTACACTGATTGAGTTTGGGTCAGATTCACTATGTGGACCACAGCCTTACGGATTTAGATTTAGGTGCATGAAAGCGACAAATTTCGGATGTCGTCACCAACAAATTTAGTTTTCAGTGGGTTGACTTTCAACTGAAATCTTACATTTTTTTATCAATCCATAAGAGTGCTTTGGGTTGGGTTTATGAAATTTTAGTTTAACACACTTCTAGATCTTATGATAACATATTGAAGAAGCATATTAAGCGTGTTTTCACTTCAAGATCTTATGATCAGAACCATAGAAACCTTTCAAGCGCCATCTGATGAGTACAAGCAAAGAAACTAACCTCTGATCTTTTGCATCCGATATCATCTTCTTCATCTGCAACATCACAAAGTTTTGACAGCTTCTTGGTCGGAAAGTTTCTCTATGTCATAAGCAAGCATTCCCACGGCTGCAGCTTTGTGGAGAGTGAGAAGATAGCCACAGGGATAAGATATCTGAGCTGCTAAAACCCAACACTTGGTGTTTGGGCCAAGAAACAGTGTTAAAGCAAAAAACACAATTTATTTTCAGTGCCAACACCAAGATCAGAGATTACAGTACCCTCTCTTCTGGAAGACGAAGCTCATCCAACTCTATCGGGAACAGTAACAATAGCAGCCATCAGTTTGCTACCCTGAGCATGATGAATGGACGAGAGAAAGTAGTGAATATGAAAAGGTCGAAGCCTGAATTTTGATCATTCATATGGTCTCAGCAGCATCTACAGATGAAATAAATGGGGCATTTTTGGACCTTGTTCATTGAAAATAAGTGGCAGATTAAGTAACCTTAAAGGACTGTATTAAGCAGATGAGGAACTTAAATTGTACGAGTATGCTATATACTTGGCTACCAAACTTAAAATTGTTTGTTTCTTACAGGCACACATTTCTTTGCAACCAAAATTATTCTTTGACAAAATGGGGAGAGAAGGTAAAGAAGTTCACATTAAAAATGGTTTTATGAAACATTTTGGCACCAAGCTAGAAAAAGGATATAAGAAACATGATTCCAACAGAATGACCTGAAGAAGAAGCAGAAGAAGAAGAAGAAGAAAGCATTGCACACATGATCAGATGCTGAGTTCTCTAATGTAAAACAAACAAAACATTCTATTTCTCAAAAGACAAATCAAAGAAGCATTAGAAAAAAAAATGAATGGGCAGCTGAAATTCCTAAAATCCCATTTCCAGGAGAGATTACAAGTCTTGAATACAAGATATTTAGAAAAGAGAGAGCAGCAGCTACTTAACAAGGAAGAAATCACCATCAGAGTTTAATAGGAAACTTTTTGCATATATACATATATATGCTGCCAAAATGAGAATTCATTGACACTTATAAGCTCTGTGCTGCCACTAAAATGTTCTGAAAATTATACTACAGTGGATATTAATATGCTTGCCCCCAAGAGGAGGAAAAGAAGAGCATATGCAGACCTGGGTGCTGAAGGCTTGTTCATGCCTCTTCTTCTTCCTTTTCACCATAGGAAGAATAGGAAAAAGCATGGAAACTAAACAGAACATTTACTTTAGCATAGTACAGGTTGTAAAAGTGTGCTAGTAGACCCTATATTATGCCAAAATCTCCCTCATAATTGTGTAACCACATGATACTAAAATTCCAGCAAGCCATTTGTTTATTATTATCTTTTGGCCTTTTTTCTTACAACATAATTATTTTAGTTTCTTAGAAAAGAAAAAAAAGAATAGAAAAACAGTCTGTGTTACTGCAAACAGCCAAAAAGATAAGACATCTAGGTGGCTGTTTGATATCCTTTTCCTTGAAAGAAGATTCAAGGCTTTAATCAATCGAGGCACATCCTACTTCCACCACAAATTGATAAGACTCACATGGTCTTACCGCTTTCAGCCGCAACAGTGCCTTGAGAACACCTCAAAAGGCCATTTGCAGATGATCAGCTACTATAAGAGATGGTTGTCGCCATCAAGTTGTCGTAGTTGGAGTGGCGTTACGAAGGTATAGTCACTGGAGACTCATGAGCTACTTGTGAGATAGAAAGACTCCCATCGATGTATTTGATTCCTGCAGTCTATAAATAAAACAACTATTTATATAACATAAATCGACTTTCACAATACCCACATCTTTTACTAAGTGGATTGATACGTTCGAGTCACATCTGTAAAATAAATAAATAAATAAATAAATAAATAAAAAGATTTATTTGCAGTCTTCATTACCCTGTAAATGTTTGATATAGACACTGCACGTAAGTACTCCCTGTATTCTGGAAACCCATGGGCGGTTTGTGGGTGCAGGATGGGGAGGAAGACGATCGGGTACAGACAGACAGAGCGGCGAAGAGCTTATCCGTGTTCCCCTGTCCCGGCAGTACAAAAGAAGGATCACGAAAGCTGGTTTGTGGATAACGCCGAATCTAAAACCCAATAAAGTCTCGTGAAAACCCACCAATGCTTATCCTCAATGCACCTGCTCCCTTTTTATAGCCTGCTCTCGCCCTACAATTAAGACTCAGCTTTCTTCCCGTCTCTGCGCAACGACTGCTGCTGTTGCGGTTCATGTCAGAATCATATGAAGCTGAGGATTATAGGCTTGGAATGAATCGGTGGAAGATCTTAGAGGGTGCTGCTCTTGCAGGGTTAACGCATGGTAGGGTGGAGGGAAGCCTTGAGGTATAAAGCAGGAAAGTCGAGAGGCATCATAGTCGAGAATGGATGCTTCTTTGATCCCGCAAGGCAGCCATGGGACCATGGTTGAGGAGGAGGAGGAGGAGGAGGAGCTAAGGTCTGTGTCTTCGTCGTCGGAGAGTTTCTCGAGCAACTCGAACGCTTCTTCCTCGTCCTCGGACTCCATGGACGACGCCACCTCTTCTGCGTCGCCCTCGTCGCCTGCAACTGAGAAAGACCAACATGATCGCGAGCCGCTGAATGAGATGTCTTCGCTGTTAGCTCATCTTCCGTTGAAGTAAGCATATATCCTCAAGTACACTTCCATGATTCAATCTGTCGAGTGCTTTCGGCCTCATGCTTACGTGCCTTCCATCCATGTTTGGGGATGTACATGTTGTATGAGATTCTCATCTGCTTACATCTTGTTGTATGAACAGGAGAGGGCTGTCGAGGTATTACCAGGGGAGCTCTCAGACGTTCACATCTTTGTCCGATGTGAAGTGCTTGGAGGATCTTGCCAAGCCTGAGAGACCACACAGGAAGAAGATGAAGTCTTGCAGGAGTTATGTTTGGGGATTGGACAATCAGAAACCACTGTTTCCCAAACAGTGTTCCAAGACCATCACAAAGAAGGCTTCCAAGAGTTCATTGTCTTGTATTGGTGGAAGGAGGCACAACTTTGTCAGTGGCAGGCCTGCTGTCCCTCCACACAGATCTAGCAACTTCTCCGGCCAATCCCTTTTGCTTGCCTAATCGAATGGTTGTACAGTTTAATACTGATCAGAAAATTTTTCATCTTTTCCTCAGAAAATTAGAGAAGATGTCTCTCTCTGTCAAATATACATCAAAGAATATCCAACAGATTGATGAGAAATTAACCAAAATAAAGCTAAATTTTCTGGCAAAACTTCATCTTTCACTTCAGAAGAAATTGGGAAAAAAATTTGTTAGTTGATACATAGGTTGAACACAAGTTTTGCACTGGGCTGCTCATACTCCAAATTAGATTTATATTCTGCTGAATGTTGATGGTAGATTTTGAGTGCTTTTAATCTTGAAGGACAAGTTGTTGGTTCTCTTCCCCTTTTTTTTTCCTCTTTTTTTTTTTTGTGTCTGAGACAATAAGGCATTTTACATCAATTAGGTCAAACCCAAAATGGAATATTCATTCTTGTCATTTGCAAAAATAAAAATGTGGATAAGTATTTAGTAATAGGATTTCCATCTTACTTAACAAGACAACTATTTCATGACCTCTTATTGGCTATTAAAGATCTTGCTCATGCTTGATAGTATGATCACTCAATTTTTTCTCTGATTGCGACTTCCCCTAAATTACTTCTCCAAATTTGAGCACTCTCTATTTGCAAAAGAGAAAAAAAAGTGGGTAATAAATGTCACTTTGGCCTTTGCAACTAATAGAAACAAGAAGAAAGAGAAAGTTGGGAATATCACTCAAAATTGGCAAAGAAAAAATAATGTTGATCATCACACTTTAGCATTAACCAAGCTCAGAAAGCTTTATAGCAAGAACTGCCAAGCACACTCAAAACATAACAATGAGCAGTGCAGCAATGAGTCAGATCTCTGGAGGTACTCAAGGCAGCCCCCTCCAGTCCACTGCATCACAGCACCAACTGTAGCATTTCAGCCATATCTCACACCACCAAATCCAGTACAAAGACTTGCAAACTTGCTTCCACCATGATTGCTCCACTGCACAATGCAGAGATGAGGAATACAGGAAATTGATTGTGTTGATTCTCTTCACATGTGGTATGTTTCTTCAGCTACACACCCTGAGAGTAAAATTTAAGTGAGCTGCACTTTCCCCAGAGAATTTAAAGACTGAGTTGAGATCCATTTCTTTGTCTGATGGCCAGAGTGAAATATATTAGAATCGTCGTCCCCAAGCATGACCTGCCAATTAAGACCAGAGAAAGATATAATCAAGCATTATCGTTTTAGGAGACATCTGAGTGTAACTTAACTACAAGTAAATAAAACAAAGCAAGGAAGCATCGAAATGCAAATGGTGAACTGTCAGGATTCAAATGAGTAAACAGGTACCAAGTGCTGATAGACCTCGAGCAATTGGATCCAATCAATAATTGGATGTTTTCCATGTTTAGCCATTTAAGGCACATCAGCCTATAACAGCTTCAATATATTTGCAGGGTCCATTGCCAAGGAATGCTCATTTAATTGGGGAAGGGACCACGGGTACATGACATAGCAGTAATGATTGCCAACCTTATTACGAATTTTTCCTACATTTGAATTTTTGGTAGGTAAAGTAGTTAAGGAGTCCAGGTGACCTTAGTAAAATGAACGATCCAGTTACAAGTAATTGATGCCACAAACCAATTCACAGTAACGTTTGCTTCTGCATTCGTAGAAAATGAAATTGCGTCAGTAAACAATGAAGTATTATTATCACTGAAGACTGAAATGCTTATTTGCTGTGTTAGAAGTATCCTGATGGAAACTAATCCATAGGACAGGGTTGTGGTCAACCAGGTCAGACTGGACTGTAAAACAAAATTGATGTTTGTGCAGGTTGAAGCATCGTCTAATTGTTTGGCAACAAGTTTGTCACAGGCTAGTACTTAAGGTTTATATGTTAATACTATTACTGAAAATTTTCATTTTACAGAAATTACTTGTCTAACAAATAAGCATAAAGCATCAAATTCGTCTTGTAGATGAATAAGAAAATGGTCATGAGAATCATTATGAAAAGTTGAAGAGGAAAATTCGAAAATATCTGATAACAAATGGAGTTGCACAACTTAGTATGATAACATGAGTTTTATAGAATTCAAATGGTCGGTCATGCTGTTTCCGTAGTAAATGTTTATCAAGGCACTTACATGGTGGCAAAGACAAGAAGAACTCTGTGTGGATGGATGACAGATAGACGATTTAATCTTTTGTGCCCTTCTCCAGAATCCAGAAGCATGGGAGCATTTGCTGCAGATTGCGCTGTTGTGAGAGATTTGTTTGTCAGCAGGGACTGCTTCAGCTGCTCCAGCTGAGAAGGTGCAGCTGCCAAGAAAAAGGCATTCAAGTTAAAAGTCAGGTGGAGTTACTACAATTTGAGAGTCTCATGCCATTATGAGAACATTGGCAGATAGTGAACCTTAATTTTTAACAGCACAAACAAGGTCAAGTTTCATTCTCAATATCCAGTGTGTCGCAACGTGACACACTTGTTGTAGAAAGTTCATTTTCTACGATGTACACACAATTATAAGTTACAGAGTTAACAATGTACAACACAATGTTATGCGCCTTTTATTGAGGAAATTAGTTGTCATAGAAAGTTCATTTTCAAAAATAGGTTGATACTGCTACCTGGTTCTGGCTGATGCACAAGTCAGTTTTGTGTAGTTAACATAGGAAGCTTTTGAGATGGAATATTAAACCAAACCAGTTTTTAGTGTTAATTACATATGCTACATACTTTCCAAAAATTCAAGAGGGTCATGGAAAACAGGATTATGTACAGCACATACCTTTGGCCACAAGCCTTTTGGTTTCATCATCTGCTTCTTGCTCATCACTAGTCCGTTTCTCCATGCGGTTTGATCCCTTACGAGAAAGTGCCTTCTGTAAATCATCGAAGATTTATAAAGCTAACAAATCTAGCAACTATTTTGTATATACATATTCCATGATATTTATATATACAGCAAAGAAGGACAAAGTTGAAAATTGTAGTACACACAGTCATCTTTGGACTCCCAGTGTAGCATTTCTCAGGTGGCTGTGTAAGATTGTCAATGTCCAAAACCACATATCCCCCTTTATCCATGGTGGTGACCTGGCATTGCAGAGAAGTGGATGGAAATCATAAGGTGCTAAAAAATGAGACAAACAATATCACATGAAGGCACCAAAAGAACTTCAAGAACACCAAAACAAGGTGGCGGATCACGTTCCATTAAACAGATGTTAACTAATTAAAATCTTGATTTAAACCATGTAACCAAACTCACTTTTACTACTGCAACAAATATCACCATATACAAGCTTTGTAAGAGTTTCCTAGTTCTGCTGTTTACTTTTTTCCAACAAGTATTCCAATCTAACAGTAATAATCTTCCATTTCCACTTTCTTTCTTTTTTTACATTCAAGCTGACTGCATCAGTGTGAGAGTGGTGGTGTCATTACCAGACAATTGCAATCACTAATTTGCTATTACATTCTCCTCTTTATGACTTCCGATCTGTTTATATTTCTCTTGACCTTATTCTTGATCAGTAAACTTATTCTGCCATCCCCTGCATTGTAGCAGTTAATAGTTAGTGTCATTCCCACTTGCAGTCTTAATGTTTGAGAAGTCATCAGCATCAAAGAAACCAAAATTTTATACTAATAATGTTCAGTGACTTGTGTTAAAGACTTAAAGTCACTTCCATCTTGAGAAATCACTTCAAGTAGCTTCTAATTCCAAGTCGGCTGCCACCAAAGGGCCTCTCACTGCTGTACAATTTTAGATAACAGAGAGCTTGGCAATGCACATAGTAACCTCAACTGCATCATCACAACGCTCCAAACAGTGATGTTCTAATAGGTCAGACCTAGCAAATTATTTATTAGGACATGCAAAAAGATGTATCCCTTTGAAACGGAATCTAACAATATCTTTTTGGTCCCACAGAAAATGGAGCTTATCAAAGAACAAAGTAGACCTATAATTAATTGCATGTGGATCTGAATCGTATATAGCCCACCCCCATTTTTTTTGCCATAAAATAACATATCTGTATGCAAGCATTTTCACAGGAGCAACATGATATAAATGTGGAAAAGACCAAACGGAAATTTTCATTCGAATCCAATATCTGTAGATATTGAATGCTAGTGATAGAAAATGATGAGGCAAAAAAAAGGAAAGAAATATTTTTTTGAACAAAAATTCAAAAAGCCAAAATTTCAAGAAGCAATGAAGAACGAAGAGGAACCACCGCTCTTGCTAATATACTCATCTGAGGTTTCTGTCTCTCAATTAGCACTATGGTGTTCCTGAAGAAGCATCTAAACCTATAAAATTGCCCCTTTTTGACATCTCTTACGTTTGATCCTCAACTGAAAACAAATGGAGTCAATGAAGGGAAGAGAAGCCGCCCTTTTACATACAAAATGCATACTTTGATGCGTTCAAGGACAGAAAAATGAAGAAAAAGAAGAGAGATGAAGACTACAAATGTATGAAGAGCTAGAAAAGGAACATGGTCACAGAATAATGCAAGAACTAGATGTCTACTAAACCAATGTACTACTACATAGAAGCAGAAGCCTCAGAACGAAACGCACATGGAGTAAGATTTTCTCTTCGTTTCCTTATCATACTCGAATAGTAGAGCTATCCAATGTGGATGAGAACTGTACCTCTTTTCTCAACAGGAAACTGGAAGCGAAGCAAAAGCAGAGAAGGCACAATGGAGAGGAAACAGCTGTTGGAAACGAATACGATGGCTTCTTTTTTCCTTCTTCCCTTTTGCAAATGTCGATCCTACCATCGATTTGTGGGCATAACTACTCTCGAGATGGGGTAAGAGGGCAAGAGCACCAGGCTTTAACAGCCACCTTGGCCTCAGAAAAAGAGAAAAGTGCAGCAGCTGCTGCTGCAACACCACCACCACCACCACCACAGGAGAGAGGGTCTCTCGGAACCGAGGAGGCACTGCAGGAAAATGTCTCCCATTTTATAAGGTCCTGCCACAAATGGCTCCCATGCCATGTCCATCTCTCCCTTTGTCAGCAAAAAAATGCCATTTTTAACTGCGTGACAGCCAGCAAAAGAATGCCTGTGAGTTACGGAGAGAAAGGTGTGCGCAAGCATTAGTTTAACCTGGATCCCACCTACACTTACTGGATCTCACCACGTGTGCTGTTCTTCTACTTGCTGGGGAGTTCAACCTCCGCAAAGCCCGGGTTGTAATGATCGCCCTGATGAATTCGGATCATACTCTACTCCCGACGATCCTGTTAAGTAGGTGGATCGAATCTCTCCTGTATCTCGTTGTCTCTTCTGGCCTCCGAGATCCCATCACTCTTGCGAGTTTGCAGAATGATTCAGCCAATCTAAATTATACGGTTCATTCTTGCACGAAGAGTTGATGTTAGTATCCAACACTTGCATGAAAACGCAGCTGGTGATCACCACAGAAAGCGTTATGGGACTCTCCATTCTCGTGTTCGAAAGTTCAAGCTATTAAGTGTCAGATGCATCAAACGCATGCTCACAAGAACCTGCACAGCTGCGCGGGAAATTGCACAAAGAACAGAAGAAACATGGAGTGATGTCATGTCCATGGAAGGCTCCCAAGAATAGTACATCAATGATTCGTTGCCCGCTCACGGGACTCGAAATCGTACCCCAAGCAGTCTCCCATGAATACAAAATGGCGTGGAAGCCATGTCGGTCAGGATTATAAGTGCAATTTAATGCGTCTTTTCAGCGTCTGCCAGCAAAGGCAATCCACTTCCCTACCCGCTACTCTCGTCAGCTTAGACTCAAGCTCGTACCAACCAGATTTGTTTACTTTCTTCGGTCGCTTCCTCACGTATGCATCTCTCGATGAACAGAGCAGCAGATGAAACCGGAAGGTTCAGAGAATGAAGAAGCAGAACTTGGGATGTCTCCGACTTTAATTATCGACTGGCGGTCGAACTCTCTCGGCTTCACAATCACACGATTAAGATAGACTCTTCCGAGTTCTCTCTGCCCTCCATCTTCGTCTCCATTTCCCTGCGGGAGTCAAGCGGTGATCTCGAATGTAAATTTCCTCCCATGGCCATCACGGACTCACGCTGTGGTGAACTGTTGTTTCAGGAAGATTTGAATCAACCTTGGTGGTTCCAAGCTCATCAAACGCTCGACTCTCTCCACAATCAACGCCATGGGTCAGGCACATGCGCGTTTTGACGTATCTCGATGATGATGATGATGATGATGATGTGAGGATGGAGCGGGCAGAATTGGGTAATGAATCTTCGGACTTCTGGCACGCAGAGTAGTTGGTGGTGGTTAGTGGACCTCAGGGGTTTATTAATAAATATAATCTTAAAAATCTAATTTAAAAGTGGATTAGAAAAGATTCGATGATTAGATAATCATTGCCTACAACATTATATTTGATGTTAAAAATATATCCTGAATGATTCATATTTAAGATATTGTTTTCTTTCATAGTCGATCAAATATTTTGGGATGTTCGACAAGTTTGGTGAGTATAATTCTAATTCGATTCAGAACCGTGAAATCAAATATTTTGGGATGTTTGATGTGGCTTGTGGTAGGCATGGAGCAACCATGTCAACAAGAGCGTCGAGCACAAGGTGATGACCAACGGAGCCATGGAGAGGTGTTCGGTGGCAAATAATCAATCCCGTAACCATCTTAATTAGTCTGACATGAATTCAAATTAACTTAAAATGAATGTATTATTATTAATTTTAATTTAGTCATTTTGATTAACAATTTAGGCTCAATAAAATTACTAAAATAATTATCTCATCAAAGTGATCAATGTAGGAATCCACTTGATTATGATGTGATCTCAGATGGAAAGTGGGCATTAGCATTTAGGGTGGAGAGACCCCGTGCACCATGCCAGCTTTGGTCCGATTTATCTTGTTCTTTTTCTCTCCTTCATATTTTATTTGGTGTTTGCTACGACAGAGTACGTTATAGATTTGATTATATTCTAATTATAGTTATCGATTAATTGAAAAAAATTCACTTATTGATAAGATTCATTACGAGATGAGTGTGACAAAAGGAACTTTTCTAATTATCATTTTAGACCTTTATTTTTAATTATAAAAAGACAACTTCTTATGGATGAATCATCAAATTTTATAATTATAAATATATTTTTAATTTTTTTAATTAATATTTTATTATAATCATACGAAGGATAGAAAAAGAGGAGAAAACGATATAATTCTCCTTATAGATCAATATCATTGCTTCGTTCGAAGTGAATGACGGTGTATTTGTATATTAGAATAAAAATATTATGAATGACATCGAAAGGAATACATTCATAATATTTTATTTATAAATATTTAATTTTAATTTTTGATATTAAATTTTTTATATAATAATATAATTATAGTTTTAATGATAACAATTGGTATACAAAATTTTTTGAAATCAAAATACATTAGATCATAAAAGTATATCTAATTTATTTTATTTTTAGATCTGTTTCTTAATGTTCTTGGCTGATCGACAGGCTGTTGAGGGCAGATGACTGGTGAGACGGTTGCTGCGTACAGTAGCCGAGCAGCTGAAGTGCTACGACAATGCCATTTCATGCGGCTGTTGCCACCGTCGGTGGTAGCTACTTTAGTGGCGTCGCTCCTACCTACAACGGTAAGATTTGGTCGCAGGCGGCGCTACACATCGTCGGGTGCGCTGGCACGAAGAAATAGCGGACGACAGGAGGGCAGCGGCTGTGTAGGTAGTTGCCGGCCGTAGAGAGGATCCTACCTTCGGTGAGGGTGAAGCAGGTTGCAACATGGTGATGGCCATTTTCCAAGGTAGGGTGGAGGCCGCCAGTGAGCGATCACGTGGTCGTAGATGGTGGCCTGCTGCAGAGGGATTGCGACGGCGACTCACAGTGGAGGCATCGCATTGGCGGGGCTGTATCATAACACGCCCCGGACGGTGGACGCACTGTAGGATGGTTCCACGGACGATAGCATAGGCGGCGACGGGCGTCAATGCATGGCGACCACGTGACGGAGGTTCCGCGGTGAGGAAGGCCATGGGGTGTCCACGGCAAGGTGTCGCCTGCCGATCCAATGAAAAGTGGCCGCCGTGAGGTTACCACACGGTGTTTGCTGACCGAGGCCGGCGCCGCGCAAGCACTGAAGGAGCTACACACGCAGGTTGCGCCGGAGGAGCCGCGCAGGTTGGTGGAGGCGTCGCGTGGTGCTGTAGTGGATGCAGATAGTCGGTGGGTCATTAGCTGCCAAGGATCGTGCGCGGTGGAGAAGCCACAGATCGCGGAGGTGCCATGCACGGGCAAGATTTAGTGCTGATTTAGTCAAGATTCAATTTTTAACCAAAATTGTCCGAGCCTTATGATTTAGGCTTTTAGATTCTTGACCTATGAATTTTGACCTGATCAATCCTGATTTTGACTTAATTTGGGGAAGTCCAAGTTTTAACCTCGATTATGGTCTAATCTGAATTCGAATTTGATCCATTTTTACCTTGATCAATCTTAAACTTTGACCAGACTTGAATTTTGATTATAGCTTAGCTGATTTTGATCGTAGCTTGATTTAGACTTAATTTGATTAGAATTTAATTGTTGATCAATTTTGATCTCGATCAACTTTTATTTTTATTGAATCCTAATTTTGATTGAATATGATTTATGTCAACTCTAATTTTGAAGGACCTAATTAGGTTGATATTTTGCTCAAATCTATAAACTCAATTTCGATAGCCCAATTCTAGACTTACCCATTTAAATAGGGTTGATTGGTTTAATTTAGGGTTCATACGAATTTTTTTAAAAAATATATATTATAATTTTTTTATTATTTTCTCATATGAAATATTGGCAATTTTTTATTTACTCGTGGTAATTAAATTTTAATTATTATTATTAGATATTTATGTGATTATTCATATGTATATTAAAAAATAAAATATTATTTAGTTTTACATAAAGGAATGATTTATGTTTTATAATAATTATAATCATTATATAAGTTTTTTTTCATGCTGATGAATATTCAAGAATTATTATGATTATTATTTTTTATTATTAAATTATTTTATATGTATTATATTAAAAAATTAATAAATATTAATTATAATTTATTTCTTAAGTTTTATTTGACTTATAACAAAAATTGTCCGAGCCTTATGATTTAGGCTTTTAGATTCTTGACCTATGAATTTTGACCTGATCAATCCTGATTTTGACTTAATTTGGGGAAGTCCAATTTTTAACCTCGATTATGGCCTAATCTGATTTCAAGTTCCATCAATTTTTACCTTGATTAATCTTAAACTTTGACCAGACTTGAATTTTGACTATAGCTTAGCTGATTTTGATGTAGCTTGATTTAGACTTAATTTGATTATAATTTAATTTTTGATCAATTTTGTTCTCGATCAATTTTTATTTTTATCGTATCCTAATTTTGACTGAATATGACTTTAGTCAACTGACCTAATTAGAGTGATGTTATGCTCAAATCCATAAACCCAATTTGGATAGTCCAATTCAAGACTTGCCTATTTAAATAGGGTTGATTGGTTTAATTTAGGGTTCATATGAAGTTTTTTAAATAACATATAAATTATGATTTTTTATAATTTTCTCATATGAAATATTGGTAATTTTTATTTACTTGTGGTGATTAAATTTTAATTATTACTTTTAGATATTTATGTGATTATTCATATGTATATTAAAAAATAATAAAATATTATTTAGTTTTTACATAAAGGAATGATTTATGTTTTATAATAATTATAATCATTATATAAGTTTTTCTTCATGCTGATTAATATTCAAGAATTATTATAGTTATTGTTTTATTATTATTAAATGATATATATATATATATTAAATAAATAAATAAATAAATATTATTTATAAATTATTTATTAAATTCTATTTAACTTGTAACTATCAAAGTAGCCTAAGATGATAAACTTATAGAATGTGAATTATAATAAATATTTTATTATTTATATAATATTTAAGATATATTTTATATTCTTATATTACTCTTGTAGCTACCAATGTATTATATATATATATATATATATATATATATATATATATATATATATATATATATATATATATATACTTGAGCATATATAATTTACACTATTAAAACTATTAAAATTTCTATGAAATAATTGAAAAAAGTCTATTTATGCTTATCTTTATGACAATTACTAATAATATTTAGATTTAATTACATAATATAATTTATATACTAAAATTTGTTAATAAGTCATTGATTAACACCTTAATGAAAAAATTGATCATACATTGATATTACAATATTCAAAAAATTCTTGAATATATCCTTATTATAATTGATAAAACTATAAAACTCAAGAATGTTACACATAGCAAGCCCTTCTCGTGTGGTTCATTTTTAGTTTTCTTTCTTCTTAGTTTGTCTTATTTAAAAGTTATTATAATATAAATAAAGAATAACTACAATTTAAATGAGCTGACTGGCATATGAAAAAAAGTCTCATTATATTTTAATTACTACTTGAAGAATATATAATAATAATAAAAATTAAAGCATAATTTAGCAAGTAAATAATATAAATCAATTGAGTTTATAAAGACTATACAAACTCATTAAAAAAAATCTTTATAGTAAAATGCTACCTTTGTAGTAAGAAAGGTAATATGAAAAAGGATTATAAGATTTGTTATAAAAAAAAATGATATAAGTTGACGTTTATATGTTTTGAATTAAATATTATATAAGTCTCTTTGAATATTCGATAGATTATACTTGATGCTTTTGACTCATGTTACTAATAATGGAAAGAATTTTGTTTTAACCTTAAAAAGTCAAACAAATATTAAAGATTCATCATTACATCAAATAATTTTAAGTGATAGTTATAGTTACTTATTATCAACATTTAAAGATGATTCATTTGATAAATTTTGAGAATTCATGCTATGTTCCTATAATTCTAGAAATTTAGTTTATTTATTAAGAATTATTATGATATTATCTTTCTTTTGCTGATGATAAACTCAGTATAGTTTATGATTTAATAAAAGTTGATTATGAAATTTTGTATATTTTATGATTATGAAATCTTGAGTTTATAATGATTCTAAAGTCAAATATTTGGATATATATACTTAGATATGTGGGTCATTCTCTTTTTTCAATTATATATATATATATATATATATATATATATAATTAATCATCTTTATAGATGACTTGTTAAAATATGACTATATATATCTAATTTAATATCTTAGGCTTATGACACATCTTATGTATATATAAATAAAGTTGAGAGATATAGAAATATTAAAATTTATTAGATTTAATAAGAATAGTAAATTTATGGATGAGGATCATAATTTTGATCTCTTTGCTATATACATATATAATAGTGAATTAATAGGAACAATAATCTTGAAACATAATAATGGGAATATATCCTTTATCATTTTCTATTCAAGAAATTATTGTTTCATCACTATGAATTGATGAGGGTAAATAATAAACTAATATTGATAAACTCCTATGATGTTGATGTGATTGTTAATAATCTTTAAAATGACCTCAATCAATAGCTTTAAGAAGATCTCAAAGAGAAAAAGAGATATATCATTTTTTATAATTATGTGATATATCTATAAAAATCAGATTATAACAGAGGAATTAAAAGAAACATTTTATCATTTTCACAAGCCATGAAAAATAATGATTGTGAAAGGTAATACAATGTAATAAAAGAAGAGTTAATATTAATGGACTAAAGTAGAATTTGAAAAGTCATCAAATTATCTAATAATTATAAAAGGTAATGACGAATGATATAAAGTCAGATTTGAAATCAAAGATTTTACTCATAACGAAGGTATCGATCATAATAAGATATTTTTTTTTAATTTTTAAATAAACTCGTTAGGAATTGTCAAGACATTGGTAGCTACTTATAATTTTAGGTTATATCATATAAATATGAAAAATTAATTTTTTTTAATGGGGATATAGATGAACAAATTTACATGAAATAACCAAAAGGATTCACAGAGAAGAAAAGGAAAATTTGACTTGTATTTGGACGATGGTATATAAAGTTTCATAATATTATTACTTCCTACGAATTTAGACAAAAATTAAATAAAAATATTTTTTTTAAATGTAAAATCTATTATATGCTTAAGCCTATGCTAAATCATATATCAGTTTTACAATAAGGAATGATGGTTAGATATCAAAGTGTCCTATAAGCCAATCACTTGAGTGATGACACGTGTGACTTGACACATAGTCTTTTTTCCTATTATTATTATTAATTAATATTTTATCACTTTATATTGCCTATTGTATAAATATATTGTGATGTCTATGGATTTGTGTAATGAGAATCAGATCGTGAAGAAAGTAATGAGACTGATTCACCTTTAAACACAGATCCTAAATAATCCAAATCATAAGTTACTCAAGAGGGACATCGAGATAACCAAACAGACTAGTGTATTGTATATCTATCCATATGATGGATGCAGCTGGTCCTATAGCTGCTCGTGTGGGGATACTCAGGATACAGTGCAGGTGCTCATTGGAGAATGAGTTCACTGATTGATCCACTTACGGAATGCTGGATGGTTGATGATGCCTTATTGTCAGACAACTATTCCGTCGTCCTAGTAGTGTATTTGATCTTTAGACTTGAGACACAAAGAATGTCTTGTATAAGTACTACACTCTTTGATGCTAAACTTACAAGTTTGGAGATTCCAAATCTAACACAACTGATTATTGGAAGTGGTAGCTAACCTTACGATGATTATTGAGTGTCGATAAAGGATCATCTGCTCTCGATATCATAAGAGGAATATTCATGTATTCTTGCTGAGATAAATCCCTAGCTAGGGTCATTCGGATTGAAAGAGAGAGTTCTCCGAGAGAATCCAATTAGAGTAAGACTCGAGTAAAAACTATATGGGCCTGACAGTACCATGCCCGGTATATGATCTTTGGGGTATTAGATGGATGAGAGATTATAGATAAATAGTAACTGAGGACAGATAGGTCCAAAAGATTGGATTTCTCTATATCGTTTGGGGACTGTGGCATAGTGGACTAGTATGTCTACAATCGATGAGTCGAGTGAATTATTATGAAGATAATAATTCACTAAGCCAGAAGGAGTTCTGATAGGTATGACTCACGGCCAACTTGATATTGGGTCTAGAGGGTTACACACATATAATAGGTGTTGCGACGAGTAGAGGTTCGGATATGAGATATCCACCGGACCTCCTATCTTATTGGATATCTAATAAGCCACTGAATTATTGGATCTTATGGATGAGATTAAATAAATTAACAAGGGACCTTTATAAATAGGAGGGAACCAAATACTCATACACTAGAGGTTTGCTAGGTTATCACCTCCTATTCTCCTCCTCAGATAATAGGCCTGGAGATTTGAGGAGCGTCGTTGCAGCCCTGGTGTGTAGATCATTGTTCAAGAGGAGGACGCTTGACCTCCTTCATCATCTCTTATAGATCTACAAGGATTCAGGGATATACGATCTCCTTATGTAACACAACTATTGGTTTTTAGTTTTGCAGATTTTGTGCATAAATCTTCGCATGATGACGAACATATTTTTAAAAAATTTGAGGATTTTATTTTTCTATTCTTCTACTACGCATGTGATATCGCCCATATATTTCCCTATAATGGTATTAGAGCTAGGTGCGATATATTGATTTTGAATTTGGTGTGTTATGTTTTAGAGAAGCTTTTGATGTCAAAATCGTTGACACAATAGCGAGAAAGGGCAGCAATTGTTGTTACCCTTGCTGTCATTTATGAGCGTGTAGTCTCCTGCAATGACAGTCGCAAGGGCAGCGGCCATAGGCAGGCGACACAACGTAGGTGCAAGCGTAGCAACTGTTGCTCAGTGCATGCGCTATGCTTGTAGCAGCAAGCTGAGGACCTGCTTGCATTAAGCTTGCGACCCGTGGGCGCAGCCTACGAGTAGCCCGTCCGCAAGGGTGATTCAACGCCCGTAAGCAAGGCGACGCTAACGGGCACTACACCCGTAGGGGCAGCGCCCGCTAGCAAGGGCTACCACCGACATGGTGGCAATGACCACAACAAGCAAAGGCAGGGGAGGGAATTAGGTTTTTGGACAAAAGATAGTTTTGCCCTTAAAATTTCAGAAATTTCGAGTTCTATCCTTTTTTTTGTCCAAATTATGAAAATACCTCTCTTAATTAAAAAAACTTCCTAAATGTCCCTAATTTTATAAAATATTAATTAATTAAAAAGTTTAATTAATTATTATTATTATTATCTATTAGCCTTACATAATGATATTTACATGTGATCTATGATGTGGACCGATGATCATGAACCGTGTGATGTGCGTGTACTTGTAATTATTATTGGGGCTTGTGAGCCTCCATTTTATTTCTCGTTTATTAGTGGGCCGACGTGCCTATGATTAAGTTGTAATCACACGAGGAGGCGCAACGGGAGTGTGAAAGCGATAGTAGGACCCACGAGGTCGAGACGGACGATCGCGATACATAGATTTTGATGTGAGTGATTAGGCCCACTAGCTCGGGCCTTATCTCATTAGGTTGTAGTCCATGATCATCCGGTATGATTGCTCATGTGATATGTGATATGTGATTGCTTATACATATACTAGATATGTATATATATATATATATATATATGTATATATATATATATATATGTATATATATATATATATATGTATATATATATATATATATGTATATATATATGTATATATATATATGTATATATATATATATATATGTATATATATATATGTATATATATATATATACATATATATATATATATATATATATATATATATATATATATATATTTGTATGTGATGTAGATATATATTAAATATGTATGTGTATGATATGTCATACAAGGAGACCAAATCAAAATCCCTTTTCTCGATAATATTAAGTCGGTAAATGTGAGGCAATTAGATTGACCCACATGATATTCCATCATTATAGGTAAGGATCGATTCTCGATGTAGATTGAGTTGGTCGAGTCCCTTGAGGCTCACCTATATCGTGATTCGCTATCTTGCCTACGACATAGAGATGTCACCGGTGACTTAGAACATGATATGCTTGGTCGAGTCCCTCGAAGGTACATCATCGAATTAGACTCATATTGTAACGATGGTGTTGATTTAACCAAACATCATGGTTAGTCGAGTCCCTCAAGACCATGGTGGTTCAGAGGTCGAATAGGACGAGAATCACAAGGTGTTATGATCAGTAAGAGTTGCCTACCTTTTGGGTTTAGTGTGATTGGTCGAGTCCCTCAAGGTTACACTAAAACGCTGATTGGATCCCGATCCCCACTAAAAGTCTACCGGAGACTTCTGTTTCACATGCTGAGGGTGTTGTATGACTCGCCAAAAAAATAATGAGAGTAGATTAAAATAGAAGTTCATATCTTATTTATTTATTTATTTACAAAATATACATGCTATTTATTTCTATTGCATCTTTAATTTCAGAAAAATATCATTTTCAAATCTCTTACGTGGCATACTTGATGTCAACCGCATCATTAGTCCGAATTATATAGATTGGCTCCGCAACTTCAGAAAATCACGTACATCTTTGATACAATGATGCCTACACCCAATGAAGGGGCAAGCGACGATCAGATCACTCGCTACGTGAAGTGCATAGATGACTCCACTCTTGCTCAGTGTTACATGTTATGCTTCATGACTCTTGAGTTACAAAGATAACACGAAAAAATAGATGCTAGATCCTTTTTTTCATATGTCCGTAAATTGTTTGAGGAACAAAGAAGGACTCTGTGATATGAAATATCCAAGAGCCTCTTCCACGCTAGGATGATTGAGGGGATACCGGTTTAGAACCATGTTCTAAAGATGATTGAGTGGATAGAAAAACTCACAGGTCTAAGATTGGTCCTAGAGGATAACCGGATCTTGTGCTTCAGTCCCTACCAAATTCTTTTTCACAGTTCATAATGAATTTTAATATAAATAAGCTTCAGGTGACTCTCCCTAAGCTCCTCAATATGTTGAGAGAGACAGAGAGCACTATCAAGAAAGAGAAGCCAATACTCTCTACTGGTGAGACCGGAAAGAAAAGGAAGGCAGAAAAATCCCTTAAGAAGGGTAAGGGCAAGGGCATACCAGGTATAACAAAGCTTGCTAAGAAAGACCCAGCAAAGGACAAATGCCAATGTTTCCACTTTGGCAAAGATGAGCATTGGAATTGGATACCTAACAGAGATGGTGAAATAGAAGTTTGGAGAAGCTTCAGGTACATCCATGATCAATCTCCATTTATCAGACTCTTATGATACTACGTAGGTATTGGATACCATAGTATAAATTGAGGTCATTAATCAAGCTTTATGATTATGATATTTAAAGAATATGTTCTCATGATTGGACTCGTGAGTAACCCATAAATAATATGGTGATACATGTTTGAGTAAATATTATAATTAATATTTTTATTTACATAATTAATATTATTTGTTTATGTTATTCTATTTATATATATATTATAAATGATTATGATAATATAATTATCTTAAAAAGATAAATTATATAGATCGCTGTATTATGAAAGATTAACAGTGTTATGATACATAAAAGGAAGTATGACATTGATGATATACAATAATTATGACTTACATTAGTAGTCGAACTTAATATAATATTATTATATTTATTAAACTTGTTCACCTATTTTAAAATTTTTGGCCATGTGTAAAATACTTTTAAAAACTTTTAGAATATAATTAAGTAAAATTATTTTTAAATAAAATTTTATTTTTATTTATTTTTATTTTTATTTTTTTATATCTTATCATTTAATGGGCTTAGATCAAGTGACCCTATTTAATTAAGTAGTATATATTATAGATTTGATTAAATTTTGATTACGATTATCGATTAATTGAAAAAAAATCCATTTATTATAAGATTACTTATGAGATGATGTTGATGAAAGTAAACTTTTAATTATAATCTTATACCTTTTACTCTCGCTTATATAATGATAGAACGATGGTATATTTATAGACAAAAAGAGTAGAGAAAACAAGCCTAATTCTTTTTATAGATCAATATCGTAGCTTTCCTTATATCAAACCATACTACGTTTGTAGATTAGAAGAAAAATATCTTGAATGACTTTGAGAGATGCATAATCATAATCTTTGATAAATGATTATTTGATTTTATTTTTTAATATTAATTTTTTTTATATAACAATGTAATTATAATTTTTATATTAACAATGATTAGTAATTTAAGCTTAATAAAATTAACATGATAATTATCTCATCAAATCGATCAACGCATGAACCCACTTCTGTGATTGAAGATGAAAAGTGGCCATTATTAGCCTTTAGGGTGGAGAGTCCCTGTGCACCGTGCGGGATTTGGTCTGACGTATCCTTCTATTTGTTCTCTGGTCTCCTGCTGCTTTTGTTCTCTTCTTCCTCTTTTAACTTTCTTGTAGTTCCTTGGAGCCGTGTCGGTGTTTGCTGCAGCGGAGCTGGAGATCAAGAAATCCATGTTTTAGCTCGGGTTGCTTATACCTCGAAACAACTGTGGATCCCCGAAAAGAATGAACCAGACTTAGCTTTTACGCCCATGCTAGTGACGCTTCATCAGAATATAATAACTCAGCCATGGACGCTACCAGCACACCAGACACAGAAAAGCCCACGCTGCCTTTTGCCGTGGCGCAAAACCGCCTCTCTCTCTCTCTCTCTCTCTCTCTCTCTCTCATCCCCTGGGAACAAAGTGAAAGCGTGCTGCTCTGCCAGTCTACACCTTCAGTCTCAATCACTGTTCTGGCACTCATTGGCCGGCGGTTGATCTCACAAGCAAACAAAAAGATCACCAGAAGTGTTGATCAAAGGCGTGGTTTGCTGTGCTTGAATCCCGGTTTAGGTAGATCTGACGTTGAGTTAAAAGAGATGTTTCCATTTTCTTTGAGGCGGAACGGTTGTCCTCCCAACGCACAAGTTTGACCGGGTTCCTTGGAAGCTGTCTGTGTGTAATCCTGCAAAGAGACAACAGATTAGGGGATGCAATAGGCAGCACTGTTAAACAACAGTTCTTCTTAATTTAATTATTCTGGGATTAAAAATAAGAGAAAAGATTAAATATTGCATTGAATAGAGATTTTTCATGAGAAGGTACATGAACTTCCGAGTAGGTGCATGACGTTTATAGATAGGATTCATGATCTCGAGAGTCTGAAGAAAACTTGTCTTTGTAAAAGCACTTTGTTTGTAGAAAGGTTAGGTGAATCAATGTGGAGCCAATAGCGAGTTGACAGAGTCAGATGAATTCAAGTTTAAGTATTAGATTTATTATATTATTATTGTTACATAAAATAATTAGTCACTCTATCAAATATATATATCATATAATTTTTAAATAATTTTCTTGAAGAAGTATTTATAGAATTGTTTTTGGAATATATTAAAAATGAGAATGAAGAAATTTTTTATATGGCCTAAATCAAATACCTAAATAGTGGAATTTTAAAATAGATATTTATTTTAAGTAAAATTATTGTATTTAATGCTCTTATGAGAGTATAAAGAAAAGAAGATATATTACTTATTTCTGTGTAGGTAGATTTCCAGTAAATCGTGTGATAATCGACATTAGACTCGTGTCTTATTTTTTTCGTATTCAAATAAAATATTAAAGATATTTTTCTTCTAAAAAAGTATATATAAATAAAATTATAAAATATTAAGATGGGAGTTTGTAGTACCATTAAAACACCCATAGGATGTGGTATGTATGACAAGATTATATGATAAGGCAATTGATCGTATATACTTCAATAAAAAAAATTAGATATTTGACATATAAGTTGATTTAAGAAAGAACTTTTAAGCCATTAATACCGTAACTCATGAATTTCTATATTCGTATTCCAATAGTATGTTGTTAGCTATTGAAAAAGTGAAGTATAGAAATTTAGAAAATCTAAAAATTCAATTAGCTTTACCTATTTCTTGATAGATAGAATCTTCAACTTGTATTTGAAAAAAATAATATATTGCGACATACATGTAAGGTGGAATATATGACAATATCTTTATATCCATATTATGTTATATGGTTTCGAAAGCTCAATCAAGAAATTATACAATAAAATAATAAAAGTTTATAATGATAATAAAAAATAATAACATTAGCTAAAAAATTAATTTGTTATCATAAAAACAAATACATTGACGTTTATTTTCATTTTTTATAGGTAAAACATGACAATGATATATAGGTAATCACTATATGACAATATGTGGTCGATATATTGAACGTCAAATAGCGTTGGTTGCTCGTGCGCAACTCATGATGATCAAATTAGAATACTCATAATCACTATGTGGTGATAAGTGATCGACTAGTTAATCATCCGAACCTTATTGATATAGTCAATTAGTGTGAGTATTGGGTGTGGCGATCGTTATGCCATAACTCAGCTCGAAACACCACATGTCTCTCTCCAACCCTGTAAAATTCCCCTAAGGATACTTTAAAACACAATTCATTTTTAACATTAATCGATTAGTTCAACCAATTTGAACCCCTAAATTAATATGATCGTTAAATTGGTATTTGTCGAAAACACTCCCGACTTAGTTTTCACATATTCGACATTGTACGAATCATGATTTCAACTGAGATTAACTTGAAATATATATTAATTAGATCTGAATCATCATTCTAATTTACACAATCAGAACCTTTACTAATAGTTTTAGTAAGGATCATATCAAATATCAAATTATAGATATATTCAATAAGTCCCTCAAGTCAAAATTATTTTTAAATTAAATAATTTGCTTGGGGTGTAGGATGAGAATAAATTAAATTTAATAGATGTTAAGTAATAATATTAATTTAATTCCTCTTAATTCAAAGTATGTTTGATAATACGAAAAGGTGTATAAAAATCAAACAACCGTATTAAGTAGGCATTTCAGAAAGAGTTACATGAACCTTTGGACAGATGCATGACGTTCAATGTGACATTTCATTAGATGCTCTCGATCCGTATAAATATAAATAGATAGGGATTAATGGCATTGAGAGTCCGAGAAAAATTTGTCTTGAGAGAGAAAATACATAAGAGATTCGTTTGTGTCCACCAAAGTTTCCCGCTCTCTTCCTCTCACTCTCTTTTCTCTCTCAACAGTTTTGTTTCATGGAGCGCAGCGTCGACGAAATGAGCAATGAGTTCGACGAGGTGTTGGCGGCAGCCGCGGACGTGATACAGGCGAGGGAAGCATCGTTCGGCCTGCGGACGGCGGCGACGGATGCGGCGCTCGAGAAGTTTAGGCAGCGGTGGGGACTCTTCAAGTTGTCATGCGACCGGGCGGAGGACGTGGTCGACTCGGCGAGGAGGAGTATCATGGCAGAGCGTCTGATGGACGCGGCCTCCGGGATGGCACCGGGGCAACCGGAAACAGCGGGGTTGCAGCATCTCAACGTGCCCCGCTTTGAGCGGGCGCTCCACAAGGTCAACTCCGTCGCCGCGGACCTCGGACGTGCATCGGCTGCCATGGCCGCCGCCTCCTCATCCGGCCCCTCCGCTGCGACACCTTCCGTAGACAAGGCGGATTGAGGTATATCTGCTCCGCTTGAGATGACGCTGTGACGAGTTCGGAACGCTGCCTATGAGCTGTGCAATTACCTTATGTACAGTGAAAACAAGTAATTCGATACCCAGTGCTACCTTCTCCTTTCTATTCACATTTCTAGCGACATATATCATCACCTACAGATGAGCTGATTCAATTTCACAGTGTAATGCAACATGATTTAGTTTGAGCAGGTGATCTTACGATTCAAACAGACGAGAGTAACCAACCAAGTCTCTATCCTTTGATCCCTGTTCACTCGACATGAAACTCGATGCTTTTACAGAATTATTACTTCTCCGTCTCACAGGTTCGTCGATAAGAGAAGCGACGGTACATGACAAAGCATCACTCTCGGTGGTTGCTCAATCCATTTTTAAGCTTCAATTTCATTTCTCCCTTCCCATCAGATTCCGCTGAAGAAGACAAGATGATATATATATATATTAGACACGTGATGGTGGAAGCGAAGCTGAAAGCAATTTATTAGACACGTGTTGTTGATCATATAGGTGACCAAAATTTATTTTTGTGCCATTCATAAAACGTTATAATTTAAGAATTTTATCGCAGATGCCCCAATTCAATATATGTTCTATTTTTTAATTTGAATTAATTGGAATTCTAGAACGGCTCAAAATAATATAATTTTAAAATCTCATATCTATTAATACTATTAAAAATACAGAAATTTTAAAAAATTAAAAGATTGGCTTCAAACAAGTGATACAAAATTATAAGATAACAAAATAAAATAACTATATATTAAAGTGATTTAAAATAATATCTAACGATCGTGACAAAACATTTGCGTTCGATCGGAGTCCGATACCTTTGCAGCCTTGGTACCGACGTAACGGTGGCGATGCTGTTGACCAGCGGGATGCGGTGGTGGTTGTAGTTGCCCTTGAACTCGATGAAGGTACCTCGATTCTCTCCTCGCTGTACCAAGAAGAATCCGCCACCAGTTCTCTTCCCCTCGCATGGCGCAGCTCCAGCCGCCCATTCTCTTCCTTCCACACCGCCCACTTCTTCCTCTCCCCCGCCCCAAGTCGCCCCTCAAAATATCTCCTCCTCCTGTCGTCCTACTATTCACTAGCTCGCTCGCTCCTTGCTCGCGATGGCGATTCCCTCGTTGACTGATCGGAATCCCACGGGCCTTGTGGCTTGAATCCCGTCAATTTTCCCAGTTCGAATGGTCGATGGTCGAGTCCTGGCTGCGGTTCTTGCCTGGAATCGATGTTCCATGTCGACCCCGATGTGAATCGCGCTGCCCGTCATCGGATCGGGTTCAGCGCGGCGTGCCCTCTTTCTTGGCATGTCGGTGCCGCAGGATTCCTTCGGAGTAGCGACTCAGATAGGCGATGCTAGCGGAGGCGGAAATCGGCATCGGCTTGGTCGTAGAATTGGTAAAAGATTGCGTTTTGGGATTCTCTCGAATGAGCTTCGATTTAGGTGCGCGGCATCTACGCCACCGGGGAAGAGTGGTAACCCCAACTTGCCCGTTGATTTGGTTAACTCTGCTAGGGGAACTGTCATCAAACAGATTTCGGGCAAGCTGGACAACAAGGATCCGAAACACTTGGCGTCCAGCTTTACGAACTACAGGGACGATCCTTTGGTGGATAAGCTGAGGACGCAGCTTGGCGTGATTCGTTCCATCCCTTCTCCGCCCATAAATAGGAATATCGCAGGCTTCTTCGTGCTCTTTTTCCTCGTTGGAGTGGCTTTCGACAAGGTTTGGAATTTAAGGAAGAGGGAGAAGTCGGCCCGGGACGTCGACAATGGCACGTGGCCACAGGCACCAACGAGCCTCTCTATATTTCTTGAGAAGGACCTTCGGAGGAAAGAGTCGGTCGAATGGGTAAACATGGTCTTGGGGAAGCTTTGGAAGGTCTATAGGTCCAGAATCGAGGATTGGGTTATTGGGTTGCTCCAGCCGGTAATAGATAACCTCAAAAAGCCTGATTATGTGCAGAGAGTTGAGATTAAGCAGTTTTCCATTGGGGATGAGCCACTATCTGTCAGGAGCGTTGAAAGGAGAACTTCTCGTGGTGTTAATGACTTGCAGTAAGTTCTTCCTATCTCAATTCTAAGTAAAGCTTGTTGCTCGTTATGGGCTTGTGGTTTTAACTTATTGTATGATTGGTTTTTTGTTGCCTTGTATCTATGGTGAGATTGCTTCTTTATGGTATCCACTTATAGGGGTAAAACTGCATATATTCATTCTTCTCAGATTCCACATTTGCAGCCTTAAAAAAGTTTGATGTTCTGTAACGTTTTTTTTAGCATCAGTAAACCTTCTAAATGGAACTTTATGCTTACTAGCCTTACACTAATCTGATTGATAAGCTAAATGTTCAGTGTTAATTTTTTTTTTTCTATTACATCCTGTAAACTCCTCATCTTTTGCTTTGGAAATCACTAAGGAACTGATGTCTGAAAGAGATAGATTGGATTTTAAATTTTTGGTTTTCTAGCTAGATTTATCAGCGACTGATTTTACATGGTGATGGCCACTTTGGTTGGACATGTTGGGTTTCTATATTACCATCTTTATATTTTATTTTTATGATTTTGAAGTTGCATGTTCTGAGTCAAAAAAAAAAAAAAACAAGGATTTAAGCTTCAAAGCAACATAAGAAAGTAACATATGGCATATATCATGGAGTTTCTCTACTCTCTAACCTGTCTTGCCTTTTTTATGCTTTTCTAGAGTGAGTTAGTCAGGATCATATGTTCTCATTCATTGGCTCATGCTTCTTTTGCCATGTTCTAAATTCTGATATATGAACTAGATTATGAAACATAAACTTTTGGAAGGTTCAACTTCCAATTTGGTTCATTCCATAGTCATATCAGCATAGCACATCATAGAATACCATATTTCATTTCATACATATAGAACAAAATATTAGCATCTTTTGATACATTTTTTTTAACATCAGGTATCAGATTGGCATTCGTTACACTGGTGGTGCTCAGATGTTGCTGTCCCTATCATTAAATTTTGGCATTATTCCCATTGTTGTACCTGTTGGGATCCGTGATTTTGATATAGATGGAGAGCTTTGGGTAAAGTTACGGTTAATACCCACTGGACCATGGATAGGGGCTGTGTCATGGGCTTTTGTGTCTCTTCCAAAAATTAAGTTTGAGCTCTCACCATTCAGTCTGTTCAATCTAATGGGTAGGTTCTTTATTCATATATCATAAACCCTAGGTCTCAACTCTCAATTTGTGATCTTCTATTTTGTTGTGTGTCTTTTTTATAAAGGATACACCTCAATAGTCCAATTCACATCATAAAAGTGTGAAATGTAATATGCAAAGTTTTGTTGGCGTGTTCTTATCTCAATGAGCATTTTAGGCATCAAGTTGCTTACACCACCTAGTTTTGTACACATCAGCTATTTGTCTATATAACAACTTATTTGACTTCTACTGACATTTACTTAAATGTCTTGTGCATGTGACGATTAATCTGGAGTCAGCAATTCCTGTTCTCTCAATGTAAGGATATCCTTCATTTGTAACTTTTTAAAATTTTCAATTCTGTCCACTGTTTATTTGCTGTTTCTTTCTTTTCTGATTCTAAGTCTTCTTATTGTACGTGTTGATGTACTTGTCAACATGATTCGACAATCCACATCATTGTCCTGTTTTGCTGAAACTTTGCCTGTGTAAAGTTGGCTAATTGTTTTTTTTCACTTACAGTTTGAGTTGCATTGCATTCTCATTTTATGCAAACCAATATCGTCCACGATCTTCTGCTACGCCACCTTGTTCTTTTCAGTATTACTTAGCAAGAGAATTTTCTTAGACATTGACTTCGCATCATTTTTCCAAATATAGTGGTCAGAATTGATGTCAAGCAGTCAAAAGTTTCAGATTTATAGTTCATCTTAGACTGGATGATTTATGGTAACTAAATGTACTTGATACAAGATTCTATTTTTCTTCATATTGTATGTTTGTTTTAATTTTTTTAACAAGCAAAAACTTGTTTAGATAGTACTTTATGAAGGTGTATGACTAATTTTGTAGCTTTGTGCATGTTGTTTCTTTTATATGTAAATGTGATTGGTTTCCAAATTTAGTAAATCTTGTAAGAATGCCTTCAGTTTTTAAGTTTTTAACCTTTAGATTAAGTGTCACCAATACATATGCATACCATGGTTTTATGAATTTTCCTGAAATGGAGTCACCACTTCTTTTTAGGTTTCTTACAAGGCTTCTAACAGAAGATTTGCCTCGACTCTTTGTGCTTCCAAAAAAGATCGTTCTTGATTTCCAGAAGGGGAAAGCACTTGGTCCTGTTTCACATGATTTTAAAGTTGAAGCAGTGCAGGAGAGAAGTAAAGATTTTGTTGGAGAACTGTCAGTCACTCTTGTGGATGCTCGAAAACTTGCTTATCCCAAAATTGGTATCAATTTTTGCCTTTACAGTTTCTTTATATATGTATCTTGGCAATACCTAGGATACCTTGGCCTTCTATGAACATCTCCATTTGGCTGGATACTAGAATTGGAACTTGGTTAAGCTGCATTGTCTTCTTTGAAGTTGACCTGTTGCTTGTTCCCAATTCTTGTTGTTGCCCCATATTTATTTGTTTACTTCAAATAAAGTTTTTGCTGTGCCTTTTATGCTTACAATTACTTATATCAATTTGTTTTAAGCCTGAAGAGATGGTATGCCTGGGCAGGGAAGACAGATCCATATGTTGTTTTAACTCTTGGTGATCAAGTATTTCAGAGTAAGAAAAATAGCCAGACAACAGTCACTGGACCTCCTGGAGAACCAATTTGGAACCAAGTGAGATCTTCTACTGTAGTTTTTGTTTTTGCTTGTCACGTGGTCTCTATCTACTTATTCGGTAGTATATATTCTGTAAACAGGATTTTGATCTGTTTGTTGTAAATCCTGGAAAGCAGAAGCTGTACATCCAAGTAAAAGACTCCTTTGGTTTCGCAGATTTCACAGTTGGCACAGCAGAGGTAGATTAATATTGCTGGTCTATTTAACTTTCATGAGTTCTTGTACCCTGACATGCTATTTGTACAATGCACTAGAAAGATTCTGCTAGTTCATAAACCTGCTGCTGGATCTTGATAGGTGTGGAAGTTGACTTGTGATTTGTCCTATAAACTTGGGACCATTCCCTTCTAAGTCAAAGGGCTAGTTTTAGAAGTTCTGAACGGGTTCTCTTCCTTCTGCTTTAGCATGCTTAGTATATAATATGAGCGAGTTGGATTGAACTTTTAGTTTGTATGTTCTTGGTTACCTAATCAGATCATGGAGATTGAAAATGTCATGTAATGATCTCTTACATTCTATAAATGCTATATTTATTGCTATATATGATCAAGTAGATTTTGTTGATGTATAATTTTGTTCAATAATTCATGTGTAGTTATAATTTGGTATGCTAAATGCCAAAACCATGGTGATTGAGCTTCAACATAAACCTTGTAAATTTATGGCCTTGGTCATTTGTGTGCAATCTCGTTGTATATACATACATATATATAAATATATATATATATATATATATACACACACACACACACATATATATATACATATACACATACATATACATACATATATATATATATATATATATATATATATATATATATATATATATATATATATATATATATATATATATATATATATATATATATATATATATATATATATATATATATATATATATATATATATATAACGTTTCCAAAAGAAGAATGGTGAGACATGTTGTAATACCCTATTTTAGTCCCAGAAGTTGATAAAGATTTGAATTGATTTATAAGGGCCGTCAATGGTTCGAATTCAATAAGTTAATGAGTTAATTATTCCATTGGATGTTTTGAGAAGAAGTCACCATTGGACTAGGCATCACATGCATTATTTAATGGGAGAGATTGTAACACCCAATTTAGTCTCATGTCATGACATTTGTAGAAAAGGATTAATATTGGGATAGAAATCTATGTGATTGTATTGGTATGCCAAGTGTAGAAAAGGATTAATATTGAGATAGAAATCTATGTGGTTGTATTGGTATGCCAAGTTCTTGTACAAACATTTCTTTCCTACACTAACAATGTTTTGTTCATGAAGTCAGTAAATGATCTAGTAATGCAGCAAAATATGGAGGTATTCCCAGGAGTATAAGAAATCTTGTATTTGGTGATCCGAAGCCAGCATAGCTTGAGGATAATAAATGACAAAAGAGTAGCATATAAAAAGGGTGATCCAGTGCATGAGGCTCCTAGCATTATGGAGTCTGGTCAATGTACTTATCTCATAGTTTCAAACATTGGTTTGTTCGGAAGCACAGAAGTAGACATCCTATAGTTTTATTTGTTATTGTAATTTATTTGGATTATTCACCCCTGAAAGTGACTTCGCTATGAAGTTCTGCCACCATGGGACAAATCAGTAAGACTAGGTTTTGTTTGCTTCCCCTGAAAGTGACTTTTCTATCGTTTTTAACTAGGTCGAGCTAGAGTCCCTACAAGATACAGTGCCTGCAGACAGAGTAGTTGCTTTACGTGGTGGATGGAGTCTATTCAGAAATAAATCATCTGGAGAAGTATTACTTCGACTCACATATAAAGCTTATGTTGAGGATGAAGAAGATGATCTGTTGGAAACAGAGTTTGTGGATGATCATGCACCTGATGATATCTCAGACTATGACCAACCAAATGGAACATTTGAGCAAAGTGGTTATCCTAGTGGAAAAGAAAGAGAAGCTTTTATGGATGTCCTGGCGGCTTTGATTGTGAGTGAGGAATTCCAAGGAATAGTGACATCTGAAACAGAAAATTCAGAAGTTACTGGTGAATCTAGAAATGTGACATCCCCAGTATCAACTACAATAGGTCTTACTGATGAGACGTCTACTATTGATTCAAACAAAAGTTCCAGTAGTTCTGATGGTATGCAACTTCTTTCATCTTTTTGTCTAGATAAATTCTAATATTTTTGTTCTTGTCAGTTTCCTGAATTTGGGATTTTGTAGATTTAGAACTAGTATGGCTTGCTGTGGTAACGGTTACAGTGGTTCTGATTGCTCGTACCATGGGTGATTCAAGCTTGTTCAATCCATAGCATTTGCAGGTATATATGGATGTCCTTAGTGTATTTGAAATAAGCAGCTCTTAGTAATTTTACATGATATGCTTGCATATTTGATGTCTAAATTATCTGTTCATTTTTTTTGGTTTATATATGAAACAAACGTCTCTATGATCAATCCAAAAGTTGTCTTTAACTCACACAAACTTACACTCTTTTGTGGCACATAGAACTTTGTACTTGCTGAAAGAGTTTACCAAAAATATCTAGTTGGTTGTTGAACTTCTGGTGATCCTGTAAGACATGGGATGAGAATACTATCCCATATTGGTGAGGCATTCATATTGGAACTAAATGATTCCTGATCTTCCAACATCCATTGTTTTAGATGGTAAGAGTGTCATTCTCTTTTAGATAGCAGTATAGGGTCTAATCTCCATCTTACACAAGCTGTTACCTGCCTTCATGATGGATGACACCTGTGTCGGTTGTGGGGCTGAATAGAATTAATGAATGACGTGCCTATTTGTGGTCTATGATGCCTTGCTTCCCTTGTGACTTATGCTACAGGATGCAGTCTCCCTTCTGAAAAAAGAAGAGGGTAGTCGGTTTAGAGATTCTAGGCCTAGCGATACAGAAACCAGTCAGATTGTTGTATTTCAAATTCTTCCACCGGTAAGGTACGTATGTACTTGCATCTTGTTTCTACCTTTTTATTTTGCATCCTATTTCCACCTATTATTTAATAACAAGTTAAACAGTAATGCTTGTCCATTTCAAATTGCACTGGAGTTGTCAGATTGTTGATGCCCATCATCTGCTTCTCTCTACAATTTCTTTCCATACTCATAGATGAACATGCAATTTGCTTGATATTTTGCACCGCACCCTCCTGTGTGATGGTCCAAATTTTGTTAAACATGCATGATCTGATGACAAGCTCTGTTGTTATCTGCAGGCTCCATTCTGTACATGCTCCAGGGCAGAGTGGAATCAACTAAATGATTATTGTTCAAAATTCTTCTTCTCATGTAAAATTAGCTCACTACAGTAAAAATGCTTTTGCAACCATTTCTGGGGTTCAATTCACATCTCTAATTCTCAGATCTTTCGTCCATTGTCCACTTAACTTAGGAATGTTCCGTTTATGTCCGTCCATTAGGGATGGTAATCTCAGTGGGCTGTATCTACAGGAACAATGCTCTGTCAAAGACCTCCAAACCGTATGAAATCTGAAGGAAAAATGAAGACCACAAAGACTCTTTGAGGCGGAACTTGGTCTTGAGACATGGCTTGGTTTCGTGATGAACATGCAAGTTGTTGTCATATATGCCACTAAGCAGGGGGAAGTCGTTGACCCAATGTACAGTTGCAGTCGTTGGTATTGGTGGGTTAGAGATGCTTCAGTGGGATTTGTGTAAAAGCTACAATACTTCCCTGCTTTTGTTTTTGTTAATATCAGTGCGAATCATATTGTTGGCTATCATCACTTAAACAAGTTGGCTAATATGTTGTTGTGAATCTTCATGCACTGGTGTAACGCCCTCAGCACTATAGGTTTTCATATAAAAAATATAAGGTCAAAACTAGAACAAAATACTTTTTATAGTATAATTATTGTATAGATTAATTCATAATAATCAACCCACAAGACATTAATAACGTGATTCAATCCATCCATATGATATTCATTAAATTCAACAACTTCTTAAGAGTCATAATATTTCTATCCAAATAATATATATACACAGTCATCTCAATGTATAGCGATCTTAATAGAATAATTATATAATTCAATCATTAATAGATTCTATCATGCTTTTACTATGCATTCTAAAAAATTTTATCAGCTTTTCAAACTCGATTTGATATTCTTAATCTAAGAAATCTATCTTTCATTTGCTTTTGAACACTCCTAGAAAAATACTTTTGAAATATATATATATATATATATATATATATATATATATATATATATATATATATATATATATATATATATATATATATATATCAACTAGTTAGTTCATGCTTATAAAATTTATCCATTTCAAATCATAACTTAACTTGCTAATAATACCTTTTAGATGTAAAATATATTTAAATACCTTTATGATGAAAGCATAAACATTATAGTCCAAAGATTATCATTAATGTTTCATAAATAAATAGAAAATATAGCTAAGGTGAACATGTTTGATCAAGAACAAATTAGTTTCTAAACAAATACCTAACCCTTATTGGTAAAGTCTTGATCATAACCAACCAAGCAAGTGTCATGTCACCTAAAATAATATATCAATTACATGTCACCTAAATAATATATCCTTTTTGCATGTCTTTTCAAAACAATTATAATAATATATTATTTTTTCTAATTCTTTCAAATATAAATACTAAACAAACATGTTTATATAAATTTTGATAGGATAACTTAAAAATACTTATAAAACAATAACAATAGTTCAAATCATATGTTTTTTCAAACTATCAATATTTATATTTTTATAATATTTTTGAATAATAAATTAATTTCTAAATTATGTAAATCATATGAATTTACAAATATCAAACACATTATTAGTATTTCTGAAAATAGATTAGACGGAGTCATACTTACCCTGATTGTATATCTTTGATATAACATATTTTGTTCTTTTTTCTTTATTCTTTCAATATCATCATTTTTCTCTTTTTTATTTCTTTTATAATATATCTAAAATCATTACGATACATCAATTAATAATCCAAAACATAAATCTAATTAATGTGAATATAAAAAATTTAAAATCATACATAATATAATTTTTTGAACTTATCAAAATCAATTTGATATCAAAACCAAACAACCTCCATAATTTTTCTTTTATTTTCTTCCATTTTCTTTGTTTTCTCTTTCTTTCTTTCTTTCCTGAAGCCCTCTCCTCTCCTCTCGTTTCTTTTCTTTTCTTTCTTTCCTTTATTCCTTTCTCTCCTTCCCGAAGATCTCTCTCTCTGTTTCCTCACCCTTTTCCTTCTTTTCTCTCCTTCTCTTCCTTTTCTTCGTCCCATCTTCTTTTTCCTCTCTCTCTCTCTCTCTCGAGCACTGCTTGTCATTTTTTTCCCTTTTTCTTTCTTATTTTCATTATCGAATTCAAAATGATTTGATACAGCAACAATAATTATCTGAAATGTAAACAGTTACAAGTTTTACAGGTTAGATTCATGAATAGCTCCGGAATCAAAATAAAAGTTGATTATAATTACTAATTCATACGAAAAATATTTATGGGAGGATTAGGTCACATCAACATTAGTTGAAACCAGCATTTCTAAAAATATTTTGAGAACGTTGCGGCAAGGAATATTTCGCTTGTAATATAGAATACTTTTCATGGTTAATTCACTATAAAAAATGATATTTTGGGCATGATAAATAATTATTATTCATTAAAATTACTTTACTCTGATTGGTTATTGACTTCAGCAGGGATCACATCGCATAACTCATTCAATCTTGATCTTCATACAAACAAGTCTGATCGTGGAGCACTCATCCGAGTCTATATCGACTCACCCTCTTAAGTGAACATTCGAGCCACCCCATCGATCAATTTTTTTATGTATGCAAATTGAAATCGAATAAAGCTGATACAAGCATCATTGATATTGTCCATATTACTAATATAGCTGGAAGCATAGTTTACTATTATATATGATTTATTTTTTTAAATATATCTAATTATATATTATTTTATTTTTTATATGCTTTTATCATATAAGTTATATATATTTTTATTGTCTATGGCATATTATAAAGATTATGTTATAAGATTTTATTTTTGATTTTTTTCTAATATATAGATGTACATTTCAGTCAAATGTTGACTCCAAATAAGCTCACATTGTTGTACATAAAACTCATGTCATGCTTATTTTGCCGGCGGTTCAGACGTGCGTCCAATCCAAACCAGTCCTCGATGAAACTTGGCAGCCCAATCATTGGTCGATCACTTTCCGGCTCCTGTCGGGCACGCGATGCCTGGATGACACGTGTCTCAATCGTCCACGTGTCTCACAGGCGGCCCCTCGTGCTTGCGCACACCCCTTATCACAGCCGTCGGATCTGCGAGTAACCAATCTCGACCGCCCGATTTGTCAGCTCAGCCGGGTCCCGCGCCCACCTGTTTTCCTTTCCTATAATTACTACCACCCTTCTCCTTCTCTTCCACTCCGAGATGGTTTGTAGAGGCTATCGGGAGAGAAGTATTTCGCAGAAGAAAGATAGAAGAGAGAGAGAGAGAGAGAGAGAGAGAGAGAGAGAATAAAAGAGAAATCGAAAAAAAATTATTAGTTGAAGGCTTACCATAACAGAGAGAGAAAAAATATATATGGTGAGCCTTCAACTAATATATATATTTTTCGATTTCTCTTTTAATCTCACTAATAATTTTTTTCGATTTCACTTTAAATTTTTATGGTAAGTCTTCAACTAAAAAAAATTTATCTCACTCTCGTATTTGACATCCGCGCTTCATTTTTCGATTATAATATATGGTGTGATAGAGGAGCAATCTATTTTTATAGACCTAAACCACAAAATTATGACTAAGCTCTTATTTCAACTCAAATTTTTAATTTAATTTTAATTAAATTTATATTATAATATTTAACATCTTTTTTTTATTTAATTTTTTTAAACTAAAGGTAATCTTCACATGGATAGTTTTCAAAGATTTTATAAAAAATACTGTAACTTAATCTTCACTTTTATAATATTTCATTTCGATCATTTTGTTCTTCACTTGATGTCTTACTTACTCATGATTATCTCTCAGACAAAGTCGATAATTAAAATATTTATAAAAATTAAGATTTGAAAAGAAAAAAGATTTAAAAAACTCTGTTACTCGGAAGTCTTATAGTCTTTAACAGCACCTCACCCTCTCTCTTAGCTTGGTGTGTGATGAATAGGGCACAATCTTCTATTTATAGACCTAAACCACAGTCATAACCCTATTGAAATAAACACTCATCCTTCGATTCAAACTTCTAACTTAATTCCAATCAAATGTAAATTATAATCTCTTTAGGCATTAATTTTATGTTTTTTTTTCGTTTGTCTTTCGAATGGTTTGTCTCTCTTCTTTCACTTGTGGGGTTACAATGATGGGTTGTTTCGTTTCTTATTTAATTTTATATTTTAATCTATGATATAATCGATTATTTGACTTTATAATTTGATCTTTCAATTTATGGACTTTATAATTAGGATTGAGATGGATTATGTTGCTTAATTAAACTAATGTTGATGAGAGGGTTTATTGCAGGATATCATGCCGACAAAAGTTGATCAACATATTAGGATCTTTTTATTTTTTAAGTTTTGAATAATATTTTATTAAATTTATCTAATTCAATAAGAGTTGGATAAAGATTTATTTGAGATTTATTTATTTATTAGGAGTCCAAATCCTAATAGACTCAAATGGTGAAACTCATGTCGATCATCTCGAAGTGATCATCTTTTTTCTTTCTTCTATTTTACGATAAAATTCTAGAATCTTATCATGCTGCTAATAGACGATGTGGCCTTGTCGATCCCTACAGTCTTGTTTGAAAATGATATTGTAGCTATAGCCCATTGCGAATCACTCGGTAATCCTTTCTCTTTACGCTTGTTTAATAATATATGATTTGGGATGGATGGATGGATGGTGCATCGAGTTTCGTGCTTACGATTGATCCAGTTACTTAAGGTCGTCTCATTCATTCTCTTGGCTTTTATGTTTTCATTGTTATCTCGAGAACAAGTTCTATGACAAAGCTTATAATTAAAAGAGATGTGAAGTTCTAACATTATACCATGAAGCTCTTGGAAATCGTACATCTTTTTTGTTGAATTCCATTCGGATGGTACGATCGACAGAAGGGAAATTGCCGGAAAAGTTTCTCGAGAACACGCCGCGGATTAGGGCTCAAAAGTCGTCCCAATTTCGTGCTTACTTCCTGCCATGTTCTTGACAGGAAGATGGGTTAAATGATTTATATCGTCCTTCCGCCTTCTTCGGGTCAGCCAAAGCTAACACAGCCAGCCGGCCTGCCGGAGAAGGTGGAGAGGACTACTCGGTAAGCAATCCCCAAGACGCGATCCGCGCCGTCCATCACGGGATCGATGGCCCAGATTTACGTTAAACAGCCGCGATTTCGTCGCCGCATTCCTCTATTTAAACCGGGGAATTGCCGTACATCCATGCGAACCTTCGTCTTCCATTAGTTCCATGCGTACGTCGGAGGAGACGTTGCGAGATTCTGGACGTGCTTTCCACAGGCTTTCTTGAACCGTGAACTCGTGCAGGCTTCACTGGTCTCTCTCCTCTTCTCAGTCTTCGGTGCAAGCCCGAGGAAGAAGTTTGTTGATGGTTCAAGAAAGTCTTTGGAAAACACGACAGATCTTACAGACGATCGTTTCGGTGGCTTTTTCGAGCGGTCTATATTCGTTGGAAGATCAAGTCTGCATGCAACAATCTCTTCAGGCTCTCGTGATCCTGCGAAGTAGAACTTCTCTTTTCCGCACCTTCAAATTCGATGAAAAGCTGTGGAAGAAACTAGTGGGAGTATCAAACATGAAGGATCTTGGCGGCTTTGTTAGGTAGTTTATGCATTGTAGGAGTTCTTATTGGAAAAAGGGGTTACATAGCAAGATTCTGGACATGCTTTCTTGAATTGTTGACATTTCAATCTCTTTCTTGCTCTGGTCAAGAACCATAAAACATCTATTCGTCCTACCTTTTCATTTCATCATATTCAAGTGATGCGTAAACTGTTGATTAGGCTTCGTGGAAGCAATCAGTAGAGCTTAAGAAGCAGCCTCAATGTAACTCCAAATAAGATGGTAGAAAATGTTATTTAGCTACATGGAGATGACTCCAGCACTGTATATTGTAGTATATATATGAGAAGCATGTTCTATACAAGAACAGAGCACAACTAAAATTTGGAGGATTCTTATCCTTTGCCTCCTATAGATCACCATCTTCTGTTTAATCTCGTCTGCAATTGTTCTTTAATGTCAGATACTCTGCTATTTACTGGATCAAATCTGCTACGGAGACAGGGATTCGATGAATGAATCCACCTTCAGGTTGATGCTCCTCGACAAAAACTTCATGCATATGGGTGGCTTCACTTTAGCAAGAGCAAGAAAAGACTGCGGAAGAGACCATATTCCGTCACCGCAGATCAAACCCGAAGCCACGGCTGGCGCGAATGCGTCTGCCTTGGCCTTGTTGATCCTTTCCCAGACGAACAAGATCAAGCTGCCCACGCACATATCTATGGCGAAGTAAGATCCCAAGTAGAACGGTATCGCCATGGCCATGGGGAGCGGTATCCACCTGCCCACCTTCTTCCCGGTCACGTCCCTCAGCAGGTTGATGAGAATAGCAGCAGCAAAGAAGACAAAACAGAGGGTGAGGCAGTTCTTCGGCAACGATGAGAAGCCTTCCACCCCAAGTATGGCCATGTTACGATAAACAAGGGCATTAGGTGCTGGGTACTCCGATCCGGGGATGCCGATGTCGTCGAACGCCTTCAGGAACAACCAGAAGACGGATGGGGCGATGACGCAGCCCATGGCAGTGCCGATTACTTGGCTGATGAACATGGACCTCGGTGAGGCCAGAGTCAGATACCCTGTCTTAAAGTCCTGCATCAGGTCCGAGGCCGTGGAGACGATGTTCATCATGACGCCACAAGCAGCGAGGCCGGCAAGAACGCCGCCGTGGGCGGCGCCAGCCCACCCGCCGATGGCGAAGATTGCAAGCTTCCCGTAGGTCGACGCAAGGGACCAGTCGGTGAGGCCAGCGCCGTAGGCGTTGCAGAACGCCAGCGCCGGTGCGAACACGTAGGCCACCAACACATAGTACCACCGCAGCTGGGGAAAGATGTGGGGCAGCGTTGCGGTCGAGACAGCAGCGAGGAGGAGATAGCCTCCGTAGGCGATTGGTTTTGGGATTTGGTCTTGAAGGAAGAGCTCGGTGCGGCGCTTGTCGTCGAAGGAGACGGCCGATGTGTCAATGGCGAAGGTGTGCGTTCTTGCAGATCTTCTGCTTCTGATCTGTGACGCGAAGGCGGCTGTGCTCTTGCCCATGACCTTGACGAAGTTGTAGAGGCCATCTCCAAGGATCAAGGCGATTGCTATGAACACCTGCAACATGCTTATGCTTACTCAAAAAGATCAAAGTCGATCAATGAGCGGGGAAGATGCTTATTACCCTGTAACCTTGGAGCCCATCAAGACTGCCCAACGCGTCTGCCGGGTACCAATCGCCTTTCTTGTTGCCTATCAGAGGCCACATGATTCCCCATGAGAGAATGCCTCCCAAGAGCACAGATATGTTCACGATGTATGGGCAAATCATCCCGACCCCAACGTAAGTAGCCGAAAAATCAAAGTAGAACCTGCAATCCTTTACGTATCAGATAAATGTCATACAGGTTTTGAAGGTTTTGAGATGCATACCTGTTGTCGTAAGCCTTGAGGCCTAATGAAGGGAAGTTGATGAAGCCACAGTCCTTCCCACCTGTGTAAAACCACTGGAAGAAACCCCACAGGAAACTGCAAACCGAGAGCTTGCCCAGCGTTCTCACCTGCTTCCTGCAAGAAACATTAACGAGTTCCCTGACCGAGTCAGTCGCCGGAGAAAACAAGGGCAACCGTTCATGGTTGTTTCGAGTTACTTCGCTAGGTTGGCTCCCTGAGGGGTGTGGAAGCTGTTGATTAGGTTCGCCGTCGCGGTGCCACTCGGATAGGTCAGCTTGTAGTCGATGATCATTATCTGAACACATCAATTTAGCATGCAATTTTACTGTGGAGATCAGATGAGACTGCATCGAACAGACAACTGACCTTTCTCAAGGGCACGAGGGAGAACAGTCCCAGGAAACTAACAACAAAGAGGAAGCCGATCATCCATCCTAGTCTTGGATTCTTTATGTTCTGTGAATCGTTGGCTACTGTGGATTGCTTGGCGATGGTTTCACTCATGGCAAAGAGGTAACTTCCGAAGCCCCCTGCATCGCGTAGAATAAGCAGCAAGGAAGATACGAGGGGGAGGTGATGGTGGCGGTGTTACCGCTGTAGGCGATGCCAGAGGCGGCGACGACGCATGTCTGGATGACGGTGTTCTCCTGGCGGGTGAAGGGGCGGCGGAGGAGGCCAGCCCTCCCGAGCGCTGCCGTCCACGTCCGGACGAAGAAGAAGCCGAGCAGGCCGGCGGAGACGTTGAGGGAGGGGACGATGCCGGTGGTGAGCACGAACTTCATCACGATCACGTTGAACACCACCGCGAGCACGAGGCTCACCGCGAAGGCCCTCGCCGTCAGCTGCTCCCGCCACGTCGGAACCCGCTTCCCGTCGAACTCCCTCTCTATCGACGCCGCCGCCACCAATTCTCTCTCTTCCTCCTCCAAATCGTCCTCTTTCCTCCTCCTCCTGGCTCCGGCCTCGCCGTTCTCTGCCTCTGCGGCCGTGTCCTCCTCCATCGCCTTCGCCTCCTGCTGTTCTGCTGCCATCTCCTCCTCTAGCTGATGTCTAAGGTCGAGGATTGGGATCGACAAGCGGCAGCATTAATAGATTCCGCTTAGTTTCAACCTTTGACACCGAAATCTTTCTCTCCTTCGATTTGGCTTCAGGGGAATCGTTGGAATCTGGGTGGAGTTTCCGAATCATCCAAATCGAATCAAACCAAAGGAATCATTCGAAAGCTCAGCCAAAATAATCAAATCGATTATTTTAGTGCTTACCAAGAAAGCACATAAACTTCACCCCCAACATCTCACCGACCTAAATGTTCAGAGGAAGAGTCTCGGTTTTGCCGTCCATATCGGCTTTCCCTCTCTCCCAACTAAATCATTTGTCTTGTGATGCTGACAAAAACCATCTATCTGTATTCGCTGCTGCAATCTCGCTACTCCATGCAAGCTGTTCTTTTATAGTGGTCGAGACTGCTTTGTGTACTTTAGATTAACACGATACTCCGAAATCGAAACGGATCCGAGACCGTTCTACTTCTCTTTTTTATATGTCGTTTTATAATTTTTATTTTTAATAGAATAATTTAAATTAGTATAGAAATTTATAATTTTATTTTAAGATTTCGATCAAAGTTTCATTTTGAAAAGTTGATGTATTTCCATAGATATAATAATAACATGCAAGCGAATGAATTGGTGTGAAAAAGAATAAGAATTTTAGGAGATATTTTGGGATTTTTTTTCCTTTCCAAAATGCCTCTAAACTAACTGTTATTTGGTTATTGAGCGACTGCCCCTCCGTCGTCTACAACCTGGTCCCTGACCCACCGCCGCTGCCTCCGCCCTCTCCTCCCTCGGCATCTCCCGCGCCGACGTGGTACTCTTTCGACCGAACCTTGCGTGTCCCAATTTCTTCCTTTACATTTCCCCTAAAAATTCATAGATCTTATCTTCTTCACGCTTTTTTCACTTTTACAATCTGATCTTGATGGGCATTTTCTGGTGTAAAAATCCGATGTTTTTAGGTGACGTTGCTCGCCCCCCAACACTCCGGCCATGTACGACATGCACTTCGTCGTGCCGATGAGCGGCGCCGTTCTCAACACAATGAACACCTGCCTCGATGCCCGTACTGTCTCCGTCCTCCTCCACCGTAGCGGCTTCAAGCTCGTCTTCGTCGACGTCATCTCTCGCCCCCTCCTCGACGGCACCCTCCGCCTCTTTCCCGATTCCCTCGAACCGCCCCGAGTTATCCTCATCGACCTCGACGAAGCCCCGACTGCCCAAAACTCCACCCTCACGTGTGAAGCTCATCGAAACTGGGGCCCCAGAATTCCGGTGGGTCCGCCCCCTGACTGAGTGGGACCCAGTGTTCCTTAACCATGCTCCAGAACCACGTCCGCTCCACTGCCACCGCGGCCTCTTCTCAACACCATCAGCTCCCTCGTCTATTGGTCCGTCCCGAAGCGGCCCATCTACCTGTGGACCCTTCTCGTGTTCCACTCCAACGGGTGGAGCATCGCCGTCGCAAGCAATTTTGATTTATTCTTAATCTTGGATGACCTTTATTTGCTCATTGTTGTGCTTCCACCCATATAATAAACAAACTTTAAAAGAAATGAGAAATTATTGGCAAAATATGCTTTATTTTCTTCTGAATTTTAGAAGGTAAGACAGAGAAGAGCTAAAACAAAACCAAATTTACTCCCAATCAAGTAGCTCTCGCAGATACCTAAACAGTATCAAAACACTGTCAAATCCTTGTGTCTTACGGAGTTCAACATTTGCACCAATCACAGAGTCTCAGCGATAGGCGACAACTGAGACTGCAGCTTGAGGTCCACCTTGAATGTAGACAAAGACGAACCCTGCGCCAGGCTCCAACACCTGCAGCCATGGTGGAAGCTCGTACATCTTCTTCTCCTGCGTCTGCGAGAGGCCCCAGAGAGGCCCTGTGAGGTTCTCGATCTTCAACTTGAGGTACGTGATCCGCTCGCCGCATGTGTTCTTGACGGCCACCTGGTGCCGGTAGTAGTCCTCTCCTTGGTACTTCCATGTATTGGTTATGGTGTGCACGAACTCAACGGCTGCTTCTGCAAACAAGAATCGACTTGAGAGCTTGAACAAGTCATGGAATGCTCAATCACATCCCTTGAGCAGCAACACTACTCACCATTTGGCTTTGGATTTGGCCCTGCTGATTTTTGTTTAGAACCTGCAATTGAATCATAGCGCACACATTTAGTTACCATTCTGAATTACCCATTCAGCATTTCAACCTGTCATCGAGACATCTCCCTTTACCTGGAGATGAATCTGGTGTTGAGTACTTGGGAGAATGACCTGCAAAGCTCACATCCTTGAGTTCTCTTTCTCGGACTCTAGTTTATAGCGACGAGATCAGTCATGCAATGGATTACCTTTGTCACCTTCTAAGCCGTCCAACGCCGCAAATAGGCCGACCAGGGGAGCGTTTCCGGCGATGGAAGGCTCGGTCTGCTCGTATTTGCACCGGTCATCGTAGAATTCATCTTTCAGATCAGGGCCTCCGACCAGAGCTCCTTCGATGACGTTGGGGTTGCTGTCCTTGTTGACGTACCAGTAATCGAACCCGTCGATGCATCCCACAGCAGAAGGCAGCTCGAATATTGATGGAACCGAAGCTCCCCTGTGGTGCACATGAGTGGGATAGTTCCATCCGTAGCCAACCAAGTAGCTCATGGACTTTGGATTCTTCCCCAGAATGTAGTCGGCCTGATGAATTGCAGCAATGCAGAAGTTGTCTTTGATGAGGACTTCTCGTGCGAAGGAAGCAAAACTTTCTGCTACTAATTCGGAATACTACTAAGCCAGAGATATACTATGAAGTAGAATACCTGAGACTCTGCAAATTTTAGTAGCATCTCAGGACTGATTTGGCCATCAGGGCAGACGAGGTTAGCATTTGCCATTCTCAAGTAATTGGAGTAGACTGCCGACAGAAACGCTGCCGAGGAAACATATTGCAGGTTTTGCCAGTCATGGAAGTACAATAAACCCCCTGTTCACGACATCATAATCATGCAGCTTAATATGATACAATGACGAGAAAGGATGCTGGCTATGTTAGAAATTGAAGTAGATGAGCAATGTCAAGAAACAATCTCGTTGTCGATGGAAAACCTGGAGTCATTTCGACGTTGTCGCCGTTGTTCTTCTGGAGGCACGCGCATAGGAAGAACTCAGCCTTTGCCTTGTATTGATTGAGTGTGGCATTGCAGGTTTCACCACCACCCCTGACCAACACCTGCAAGAACAGAGGTTCTCGTACAGACGTCGCATGTGAAGCCATGATTTCCTGATAAATCTGTGTTGTGTACCTTTGACAGAAGGACCTGCAAACCAGCATACTTGTTGTCCCATGAGAATTCAGTAACAGCCCATCCAGTTCCTCCAAGGACGACAGCATTCTGAGCTACATAGTTCAAGTAGGACTTGTCATCCGTTGCTTCAAAAAGCCAAGCAGCAGCCCACAGCAACTCATCCTACACCATTAACAAGTGCATCAAAGCTTCGGCCATCGACATGGTCGAACTCTAACTAGGAATTCGATCACATCAAACGGCAGATGACATAGTGGGGAAAGAAGTGAAATCGTTCTTACGGAGTAACCGGTGGAAGAAGGATAGTACTTGCGAACAGAGTGAACCGAATCGTCGTATCGACCACGGTACGTGTCAGCGAAGGAAAACAGCTGCAGCAACATCAGATATTGATCACTCAAGCTCATAATAAGAGATGGTGGTTATTACCATAGATGATATCTTACCTGCCGTGCATGCAAGAGGAGGAGATCGGAGTACTTGGAATCGTATGGTCTGAAAACTATGGAAGCTGCAGCCATCGCAGCAGCAGTCTCGGCTGCCACTTCGGAGCCTGGGTGCTCGCAGTCGACCTTGTATGCGGTCCTCGGCGTCGTCATGTCCTCCGCCCTCTCCCAGCAGATATGGTCGGAATCTCCATCGCCGACCTTTTCAAGGCTCACCACAGGTTATCGAAGTAAGAAGAATGCTTTCCAAGCTTTCATGTTGGTTGCAGAGTCATTTACCTGCACCCAGAGGAGATCGGGTTGTCTGTGTGCTTTGACGAAGTAATCGGTTCCCCAGCGAATGGCATCGAGAGCGAACTCTAATTGCCCCGCGTCGACTATCTCTTTCTCGAACTCGATCACGCTCCATGACAGCATCGTCACAGCGTATGCCATCGGCAATCCAAATTTCACATGATCACCGGCGTCATAGTAGCCTCCTACCAAGTCCACCTGACAAGGAACCTCGATTAGGTTGATCGAAGCAACCATGATGGAATGCAACGATGAACTAAGAGACTGACCCCTTGGCTGTAGCCATCCTTCAAAGCAGAATCACCTCGCCATTTCACCCTCTGATCCGCCGGCAACTTGCCCGACCTCTGCGCCTCGAAGAACAGCAGACTCTTGGTCAAAGCTTCCCTGTAGCTGAATCCATCTTCTGCGGCAGAGCTCAGCGAACACCCAATCAGCAACGCTGCTAAGGCGAACGACATTATCGGCTTCGCCATTGTGCGCTTCGGTGGGGAACACAATCGAACACAAATGTTGCCGAAACCTGTTTTGGTTCGAGTCTTATATAAGAGACTTCAAGGAAGAAAGAAGGTAGGATGCATGTCGGAGAATATGTGTTGCACGTCCACATAGCGGATGTTACAGCCATCCACGTATGGAAGCTGCTCGTCAAACGCAGATATTTTAAGCGCATGAAGTGCCACAGAGGAGGCATTGGTTGGGACTGTTAGAGATTTCATTCTAAAACGTAATCTCAAAATTTTGTTTTTATTAATTTATTTGCTTTTCTGTTAATATTCGTATATTTATATGACGTTCTAATTGGAGTCGTTGTTTATGATTACACATATTAATTATTACCACTAACATCTGTTTGGTTTTACACTGAAAAAAATCTTGTTTTTCTTATTTCTAAGAGTCTCTTTTCTGAGAAAATCAATTTTAAGATTTTTTTTTCACAAAATCTATTTTCATTTTTGTGTTTGCTTGTGATATTCGATCAAGAGAATGAATTCAACTATAAACCTACACAAAAGATTGGTAAAATTATTTGGAATGATTTCTAAATCTTATTGTTTTATTCTTATCAATCAAATTAAATTAAATTTTATTATTGAGCTTGTACCCCATGTAAATATTATGACACTTGAAATTGGTAGTAAAACTACCCTATCCAAGATCATGAGTTTTATGTTAATCTCTTTATGTTATATTTTTTAAATTATGGGGACTCTAATTCATATTAATGATAATATATATGTTATTTAATATCTTTTGAAATAATCATAAAAAAGGGTTAATGATAAATTTGTATCTGCAACATCATGTGCAAATTATTAATTTCTTCATGCTAAATTTTATTAGAAATATGAAGCTTTACATCTCTTACTTATAAATATGAATTTATTTATATTTTTATTGGCATAATTATTACCAACATTTAACTATACATCATGTATGAAATAAATTACATGTTTATTCATATCATCATGATTTTAATATTAAAAATAATATAACTATATAATATGTCATGATAGTCTTAGTATATATAAAAAGATTATTATCCTAATATCATCCATGAGGGAGATATGTTAGGTTATAATAGGTCTTTTGATCAATGAGAACTTAATCTTTGTAATAAGTGATCCGAAAAAGGTTTAATATGATAATAATAAGTTTATTATAAAAAACATGTTGAAAGCTTTCTAATTGTGCTAGGTTAAATTTATAAAATCTTGATCGATATCTTTTTAAGTTAAATTGAGTTACTATTGGGTCGAAACCATGTCAACTTGTCAAGAAACCCATTGGACTTAAACCATGATCAAATTGGACATGTTAGATGGTTAAATCAGTGACCTAAAGTGGGCCGGGGCAGTGGTATCGTCAAGTTCAAGTAGTGGTATCACTTTGAGTCAATCGAAAAACAATGTTTGTGTGGTTTCGATGGTAGTACCACGCATGCTAGCGATAGTACTGTCCAAGGCAATGATTGTACTACTTAGGCTAGCGATAGTATCTTTAGAGTCTTGATTCATGGCCTCATTATAAAGATAGTACCATTCGGTACTAACGGTAGTATCACTAGTACCTAAAAATTTTAGGGATTTGAATTTTTAGCACTATTTATGAAGTATTTTGGGTCTATAAATATCTCACTCATACTTGCTTGATGGAGCACTAATTTTTGAATTCAAAGGTATTATAAACTCTCTCTTTAAGCATTGTTTAAGTTTCTATCACATTCTTGAGTTTAGAAGTGGTTCTAAGTCATACGAGGTGAGATCTCTTGTAAAAGCTAGAGTGTGGAGGTTCTCCCTTAAGCGTTAAAAAGGAGAAGAGTTGTAATAAAGGTAGTTGATCAGGACTGATAGCAGATAAAATTTTCCCAACTACAGGAAGAAATCTTTCTATTCTATTGAGGGAAATCCTCTATTCTGTTGAGGGAAATCCGGACCGTGACTCTATCTCAGAGTAGTGCAACATTTTCCACGGACGTCCTCCAGGATCATTGTGTCGGTCTCCTTTGAAGTTGAACATCGTGACTCTATCTCAGAGTAGTGCAATGTTTTCCACGGACGTCCTCCAGGATCATTGTGTCGGCCTCCTTCGAAGCTGAACAAGGGCCACCACACCGCGCCCTCTTCTCCTTCCTGCATCGGTGGCATTCTTTACTGTCGCCCTTCCTCCACCTCTTCCTGTAGAAGCAGAGCCAACGTAGCCTTGCAACTGCTCCCCGGCCAACGATCTCTCCTCCTCGTTCCCGTATCTCGCTCAAGCGAGAATTGCCGTTGTCGCCGTCCTTACCGTAGCAACCCAGCAACAACTCTATATTCTGTTGAGGGAAATCCTCCCTCCAAATCTCTATAAATAGGACTATAAATAGAAGAAGGACATATTATTGCATTCAAGCTTTTTCAATAAAACTTCTTCAATAATTCTTCTTATATTCTATTCTTTTATCTTCTATTCTTTCGATTTACGATCAAATCGTAAATCGATTTGTATTTTTTCTCTTACCTTGATTTACTATTGCATACTGATTTAGTTACTAGCAAGTTTTGATATATATCAATATTATGTATGATGGTTGAAGTTTGAATAAATGGAACTTAGACTTGATTAATTTAGTTTTGACAAAAATGGTCACACTAAGTAAAGTTTAAATCTCTAAGATATTTTACCCATAGTATAAATATCAAATAAATTATTTGAGTAAATATTTTATGTTTTAATTTTTTTTAATAAACAACATTATGATGGATCGGTAGAGATTTTATTCTAAAACGAAAATCTCATAATTTTTATTTTATTTAATATTTTAATTAATTTTATTGTCTATGATTACAAATAATCAATATTTATTGCCCCTATTAGTTATATATCAACTCTTCAATAAAAAAAAAAATCTATTGCTTGATTTTATACTGTTAAAAATCATAGATATCTTCCTTGATTTTTTTTGGTCTTCTTGTGTTTGTAATATTAAACCTGTACCAAATTCTTCCTTAAGATAGCTTATAACGATTTCAAATAATTTTTATATTTTATTATTTTATTTTAATCAATAGAATCATATTTAATTTTATTGCTGAGTTTTTACCATGCACATGACATCGTAGTACATCCTAATTAATCCTTAATATTATAAAGGACTGCTATATATATATATATATATATATATATATATATATATATATATATATAGCATCTAGAAACGCCTTTGGATGTGAGACATGATGTGTGATTTGACATTTTCACACCCGCTCACATGCGTGGATAACAAATTGACTTACTTCTTCACCACATGGAATTTAAAATTAATCGAAGATATAAATATCTATTAATCTTCTCTATCATCTTAAATTGTTTATTAATATTATTGCATCTAAGTCAGATAAGACAAGGTCAATGATTTTATATTTTGACATAAACTAATTTGTCATGCTTGACTTGAGACATTAAGAGAGCCATGATTGAAAGCTAAGTAATTCTCGAATCAATTGACCCAAACCCATCTAGATAGAGAGACGTAACAAAATCACAAAGCAACACGTGGCTGTTCAGACACGGCCTCAACAGGAAACCCCCCCTCCTTTCCTAGAAACTTCCCCTGCACGCGTATTAATCATCAAGTGGTCATGGGCGGCTGCAGCATGTCCTATGCGTCCTCCACAGACACCAGAGGAGGAAGAAGACAAAGGGAGAACAGACGTGTGCCCTAATGGCCATATTTTTCCTACCCAGCGTAAGCGAAAGCACACACGAAAGGTCTACTCTCACACAAAATCTAGAAGGTATATGACTTGTGAAGAACGTTTCTCTTTTAGTCTATAAATACTCTGTTATGACCTGCTGGGATCAACGAAGAAGACTGGAGCATTCCGAGAGTGCCTTCTTTGTGCTAGTTTCCTCTGCTTCTACCTACTCCTCCATCCCTAGGCATGATAGTTCACAGGATGGCGAAAGGCTACTACGGCTCTAAGTTTGCGACGGAGGTGGCGCCGCCAGAGCTGGTCTCGGTCGTGAAGCGCAAGGCAGCGAAGGTACTAGACACGATCGAGGAGGAGGAGGAGGAGTTGGAGTTGATGGAAGATCTTTCCGGGACTTGGGAGATCACTCCTGCTGGAATCGACAGAGAAGGATTGTGAGTCGATGAACGTTGTTCCGTAAACTCCTTGAGTTCTTCATTCCAGTCCTGTACAAATTACACCTGTGCTGATACTGAAATTTTTGTGGCTTTTCTTAGATTAGATGCCGCTTTGTGTTTGGTGTTTCGTGCTCAAATCTTGCTTGCAGATGTAATTGTGCTTTTACTGTACGGTGATTGGCAAAGAAGCTCCTGTAGAAATTGCCTGATTCAATCGATAGGTTCCCCTGTTCTTACTTGGCATGAGAATTAGTTCCGACTATTTCTACCACTGTAGATCAGATTTATCTGCAGTACAATAACATAATATTTCTCACCCAAAAATTCAAAATGAGTGTTTTGCAGAACGAAGTTAAACAAATAAAAAAATAAAAGAAATATTTTGCCAATAATTTAAATAAATATTACAAATGGTATCACATAAACATATCCAATATTGTACCCAAACATTATGCCACTGAATGATCCCTGTTAGTGGCTTCCGGAATCACTTGCTCAAGGTATTAGAATTAAGCCTCAGATCATCGTACCAGAAAAGAAGTATATAACAAATATATATATATCTTTTTTTCCCGATAGATAAAAACAGATCAAAATATGGAGATACTTGAATTCTGGATGTTTCGCTGCAAAATGCTGGAATATATACCTCGGAGAGCGTCCCTGAGTTCCATCCTGAAAGGGAAAATAGCCAGATTAAAAAAATATATAGCAGGAAAATATTTTGCAGCCATTATCAGAAAAGTAGAGAAATTTTGTAGATTAAAATATCAAACATTCTTTCCAAGACTTGGGAGTGAGGATAACAATTGTTGAGGTGAATGTAAAGTCAAACAAGAATGGGAAGGCTGCTAGAAATTTGGAAACTCAAGATGACACCTCCAGGCATTTTTCCTTTTTTGCCAATGGCTGCAAGGGTTCTGGATTTACTTAGCAAGTGAGAAGTTTTCTCAACAACAGTAAAGTAGAAAAAAGAAAAGACCACAAGTAGAATAACTAATGATTCAGAAAGATATTGGTAAATGCTTGCTGCCATAAACATCAACTTTACAGCGAAAAATCTCGAATCAATTGTGTGATTGTTTGCAGCTTCTACATTGCATAAAACAGCCAGAATTTCAACAAAACCAGGGAACAACCACCAAACGTAGAATCATAAAATGGAACAGTGCATCACAACCCCAACTAGGCTAATGAATAATCAATCATGGGCAGAGTACAGAGTGAGGTGTTATTCTGTGAACCAATGTAGCTTCTACATCGAGAAAAAGCCAACGTTTCAACAAAACAAGAGCATACCCACCAAAGAAAGAATCATAAATATGTAATAATGCATCACAACCCTGACTATGCAATGAATTATCGATCATGGGCAGAATTCAGAGGATTGTTATTGTACTAGTCTGTCCACACACGTGTAGGACACATGTTGATGGGCTTGGCTCATGTCCTTTGCTGCCAGCTGGTAAGTGGAATGCATGACACTGATCCTCTTTCATATAGTGACCACATCCAGCTAAAACTTAGAAGCTATACAAGGACCACAACCGAAGAAATAAAGATGATACAGGAAAGACCATTGTGTCTGCTTTGGTCGATGTTTATCCTTTCCGTTTCTCTCTTGCTAATTACAAATTAGTACCCAGATCATTAAACAGCCAATAAGGTAATTGTACCAGCTACATGTATATGATTATCGATGACTAATCCAAAACTTGTTCCCCATTTTCTTCCAACACCAAATTTGAGGGCAACTTTCACCAGATTACATCAGCAAAAAACAAGCTTAATATTCCCGCCAGTACTAAATTTATAAGTCCCTCTTATGCCAAAGTTCTGCTTCAACCAGGAATTTTCTACCTGCAATTAGACAGTTATGGAGACAACCGTTACTCGGATTTTCTAGCTCCTTTATATAAGTATGCCCCTTGGGACTACGGTACAAAACCACAAATAAGGCTCCTTTATCAGTAACATAGCAGGATGGTAGTTTTCTCCTATCTGGAGCTCCTCAAATGATACATATCCAGACCTGATTTTGGAGATGCCAATAATTTATCCAAAGACTAAACCTTCTTGAATCATCAAGATGGCATTCAACTTGCACAGCTGCTACATGTACAGACTGCTTTGCAATTTTCCGTTTAGCCTAGAGCTTGAAACATTACCAATCCAAGGTTCTGTGTGAAGATTGAACCACATCTGCTGCATCGACCAATTTCTCTCATTTTTCTTGTGCCAGTTGAAGGTTATATATTGTGTATCACAAATATGAAAGTATTTGTGCCCCAATTATCTGTGTGCTGGAAGGTTGGTTTTAAGGTTCATTATGGTTTCTAGTACTTTCCGAATCTTTTAAACCAAAACTTGAGTGGCCATTGTAAGGTCATGAATGAGGTCATTTTAGTTGTTGTCATTGACTATTATCACTAGCCATAACCAGGTTACATAACACATCTGGAGAACCCAGTTTCCGGCAGTTTAGGTGGTTTAAGAATGATAAATGAGGATGCCATGGTGGAAATTTTGGAAGGTTTACGGAGGAGAATGTATTAGCCCTCAGTAATTTTGACTGCCACTTCCATATGCATGTACATTCCGCTGATGCAACCACACTGGCTTTATGTGTCCTAGACCAGCACAATTAGATGCAGCTCTTGCAGGAGGCACTAAGGCACATGTCTTTGCACCAAGATAGATAGAGGACAACTAACCAAGCCAACAAGTGCCATACACATTGTACATCAATTCATATCTGATGTTCCGTAATTTTATACATTCATATGTTTTACTATTTCTACTAATAATAATTTATGCACAGTGTCTATAACAAGTTCATTTACAGACAGCACTGTTACAAATTTTAAAAAGGTAGTTTGGTCCTGCATATGCACTTCAATAGATGAAAATTTGCTACCAATATGCATGCATCTACATTTAATTATGTGAAATCTATCTTCAATATAACTCTATATTTACTAAGCAACACCTAGGAGAAAGTTGTTTAAATAAATCAAAATTGAAATAAAATATTATTTTATTTCAAGGGACATCCATCTAAAACCACTCAAATCTAGCATTATCTACATCAACCATCAAAATAGAGAAAATTGACATCATCATATCCATTTGAAGTTATGTGATCTAAGATGCCATAATAGTCTCATGTGTATCTATAATAACTTTGAGTCCCAATTTAGCATATTCATCGAATGGCAAAAAAGGAAGGCTAACCATGCCACTAGTTCATTTGAACTAATGGCTGTTTACCATATCACTTCCTCTCTAAGCTTCTTACATGTCATATATTCTAAATGCTAAAATTCTTAGGTAGCATGTGGGGATAATCATCACAAGAAAACACATTTGTTGACTACACCATTGAAATCTACAAGAAGAAAGTCAGAAACGCTTGCACTCTTTGTTCCAACTTGGTCAACATATAAAAATTACAGCAAGAAATTGATCAATTTCAAGATATTTTATAATCTGCATAGTTCCAAGAACTAAATAGTGCAGTCTGAAATAATAGAAATAAAGAAGTGTGCAATAAAATCTAGTTAGAAGTATATTAATTCGGTCATATCAAAAAGAGCAAGGAAACCTACAACTCAATAATCTGCCATTAAAACCTACAGTTGGGCCAGAAACAAGCACATAAGACAATAAAATAGCATTAAGAAATTCATATGGAGAAACATGTCTGAGTAGTTATGAATGACAATAATATATCTCCGACTAGAAACATCATAATATAACAAACACCATGAATCAAAATGACAAAACATTCAATGGCTTTCATTATCAGAAATGAAAGAATCTCAAGAGTAATGTCAGAGACTGTACCTCTCAACTCTTCTCAATCCAGATCTTCCTGCTCAGCCTCTGACTGCCTGTACCCTTGCTGTCCAGAATTTGCGTCATTGCTATTACCACGGGCGTTGCCATTACCCCCATCACCAACTCCAACAACATGCCCATCCAGACCTTGAGTTGCAAAAGGCATAAATGGCCAGGGCAGAGAGATACTAAAACTCCTCTGCAACATCCCCGATCCTGGAGAATTCCCCTCTACAGAAGCCCCAGCTGTGGACCCACCAGAATTCCCCACCCCAGACAATGTCCTCGCTGCAGGGGCCCCTCTGCGCTGCTCGTAGTCCGTATCGTCAGTAGGCAGCTCATACCGGCACACCGGACAGGAATTATGCAACCCAAGCCACGGCAAGATGCAGTCTTTATGGTAGATATGCTTGCAAGGCATCAACTTTGCCTCATCCCCCATCTCGAATGCGTCCTTGCACACGGCACACTGGGCCTCGTCGGAGGCAAGCGACTCGGCCGAGATCCTGATGTCCGGCAGGGATTCAACAGCGGATTTGGCAGCCGGAGGCGTGCCATAACGATTGGGATCGTTCTCCGCGAGCTGCTGGATGAGCCTCTCGAGGCCAGGGCCAATAAAATAGTCCCCGAGGTTGCCGGCGCCGACGACGGGACCACCCTCGAGAACGACCTGGATGTTGGCGCCACCGGAGAGCAACTGCCGCATGTAATCCTGGAGGAAGAGCATCGGATTGAAAGGAGCGGGTCCAGGGGTGGGGGAGGGTTCGGAGGAGCGGACGGGGCCGAGGAGGTCGGCGAGGTCCCTAGGGCTGCGAAGCTCGAAGTTGCTGGTTGGAGACAAGAGAAATGGGAGGGGGGATGGGGAGAGGAGGAAGGAGTCGTAGCTGCCACGGGGAATGGAGAGGGGGAAGATGGCGTTACGGATGGGGAAAGGGGCGGGATCGGGGCTGGGAGGCGTAGGGTCGACCTCCTCGAGGAATCCACCACGGCAGATAGGGCAGGTGATGTCGAGGGTAGAGGAGGGGAAGATGGCGACGTTGCGTTGGCATTGGTGGCAGAAGTACTCCTGGAAGTCGGAGCCGGGGCCGGCGGAGGACATGGTGACGGGGTCGGGAGAGGGAGAGGGAGAGGCAGAGGGAACTTTCGGTGGCGAGAACGCAGGGCAAAAGGGAAGGTTTTGAAACGACCGGGGGCGCTGAAAGAAACGCACGAGACTCGTGTCAGCGACAGCACGATATCTACCAAAAGTAGCAACCTTCCCAAGAGCTGAAGACATTGAATTCCAAATTATATATATATATATATATATATATATATATATATATATATATATATATATATATATTCACAATAAAACATAAATTTTTTGTTCGTCGCTATTAAAAATAGTATAATGATCTGTAAATTTAAGAATGAAAAATGGTAAAATATCATTACTGGGATTCATTTTTCATAATTTAGAAAAAAAAATTGTTGGCTAAAGGCAAAAGAGAGGCCACTAAATCTTGTGCTGAAGAATTACTAATAAATCTACATGATAATTAAGGTTCTTTTTCCATATTTTAGCATGCAGAAGAGAGGACGCTAAATTTATAGCTAAATAAATAAATAAATAAAAATGTCGATAAACCTGGTTCGAATGTGAGGCATGTACTCGACACTCTCTATGTCGCGATTCGACTCTCGCCATTCCCAAACGAGTGGACTCGGATTACCACGAGCCGCACGAAGAGCCACACAGCTTGAGAAGCGCCCGCGCCCTCTCCGTCCATGGCGACGACGAGCTTCTCCCCCTCCGCGGCCGTTCGAGCCCCCTCCGCCTCCTCGTTCGGCCCGCATCTCGACCTCAGCCGCCGCATCCGCCTCCCGCTGACACGCGCCCCTGCTCCCGCAGCTCGGTGGGGGGCGCGGCGGCACGTCGCCCCTTTTCGCCTCGCTGCCAGGAGGCTCTCCGTCCGCTGCGGCGCGCTCGTCCAGATCGACCAGAGCGAGTTCCCGGCTGAGGTGCTGGGGTCTGATATCCCGGTCCTGGTGGAGTTCGTCGCCGATTGGTGCGGGCCCTGCCGTTTGATCTCATCCGTCGTCGAGTGGGCTTCCCAGGTCTCTTCTTGTGCCAAACCATTGCAAGATTTCTCTTTTCTGTTAATTGTCGCGTTATATCAGTATAAAAATCGATTTTTTGGGGGTTGTGTTTAATGAAAGATTGAATTCAAAGGGACATGAGCATTTTAATTCCTTTTTGTCAGAAAATGATGCTTTTAGGCTAAAATAATATGCATTGAATGTAAGATGCACGTCCAGGATTGTTGCAAAACCACTTTTAGTAGATTCTCAATTAGGAAGGTGCATAGAACATCGAGATATTGCGTGACAAAATATTTGTTGTTTTGTTTTATTAAAGCCTTATATTGGTAGATGACAGCATTTTAACCTGTACTGGGTTGAAATGATTCTTGTATCTAGAAGGAAGCCTCCTTTGTGGAGGAGCCAAATCACTGGGGTGATCGATGGAAATTGGCTACTGTGAGACCTTCCATCCCACAAACAACCACATCGTTCGATTCTGTGCCTTTGGACAACTGTGATTGCGTTTTTCCTGTCCTTAATCTCTAATCGCCGCCATCCCAAGTCCATCTTCCCCTCTTCTGCTTATAAAGAGGAAGTAGGTGTCCATGTTCTGCCGCAAGCAGCTTATGCCTTACAATGCTTCCACTACCATGCCGCCCCCTGCTACCATCAACTCAAGTACTCTCCTTCCAACTTCTTTGCATCTTCCCATGGAAACTAATCCCTCCTATATTCCCACAGTTCAGGTCATCCATCTTCCTGACACGAATGAGCACTTCACCTACTTCTCCTCCCATGTTGTTGTCAGGTTGGGGAGCCAACAAGGCATAGTGGATATGTATCAATTGCTCTGTAATTTTAGCTATTAGGCCCATAATTATTGAAGTTCTTATTTCCATCACGATCATGCTTTGAATCAATGCTAGGTAAATTAATTTTGATATTCCACGTTAGCCTTACACCAAGATCTTTGACATGTTGTTACTGGTGTTGCCACAGTATCTCAATTTGATATCTCATTGTGTATGACATGTAAAAATTCATTTCATATGCTAGAATAATGACTAAGATTATGAGAATGATTCTCAATTGTGTTCTTATTGCTCCAAAATTGATGAGTGTGTATGATGGTGCAGGGTTATATATTGCCAAACACTGGTGCATTATCTATTCAAAGAAGTGTCATAAGTCTATATCGCAAAGTTACATATTAGGATTCTAACCTGTGAGATAATGATATGGAGAAACTATGACTGTTGTTACTTTTGAGATTTAGATAGAAAATGATATGCAGTAGTTCCATGGCAGAACTTTAAGGAGTGTCGCAATAATTGCTGCTCTTAAGCTATGATGTCCAAGAGCTAATCAGCAGACATAACTGAACTTTTTTGTTATGTTATTAGTACCATGTAATCAATCTTAAATTAATGCTATTTAAGTTTTAGTTTCCTGAAAATATAAGAGTAAAATATGTGGAAACATGTTATAGATCTGTTCCGTTCAATTAGAACTAATGTTGATATTTGAAAAAATATATATGTACATGAAGAATCAGACAATTATTCATCAAGGATAAGTAACTGCAAAATGCTACATTTACTGAATGAGTTCATTGGATGATAGTCTTGTATCAGACAAAAAGGTCCAACATAAGTTGTCCTTACAATCACTCTTTTTTGTTTTTGAAGTGGAGTCTCTTATTGTTTAGAGGTTTCAAATGATGTATAACATGCATGAGTGCTGTAATAGGGTTAAATTGAGCTGGATATGTAGTAAGTTTGTATGTTAATCTATTAAATTCCTCGCTGAATTCCTAGATCTAGAACAAAAATTATAGTATGTAGATATCATAGTTTCTCCATTGGATCATGTAAGGTTTAGCCAATCCGTTGAAGTGAACCAGATTTGCAAGTACATGTTTATCTGATTCACATTGTTAGCTAGAGATGCATATTGACCCACTTTTTTCCCAAACATGCATAACTAAGAACAGATACTTCAGGTTCCACTAGTTCCTTGAAAATTTAACACTTTATAATGGAAGGCAATATGCAAAGTATAATCATTGCCTATGAATAGAAAAAGTTTTAGAATATTTCTTCTCTATTCATGTCTAGCTATACGATCGAATGATCATAAAACAGTTGTTGTCGGACAGTTCCCTAGGAGTGAGTACATACCTGAACCTAATCTAAATGCACTGACTGGTCACTGATTTAAGACCAATTGAACTTGTTTTTTAGTGATATTACCTTCAATAGCTTTAATCGCAGGAAAAAATCCATGTAGCCAACCCAATAGTTGAGATGATTGCGTAACGTTCATGTTATACCAGCAAAACTACAGCTCTAAAGGTTTGCTTGATATCTGCTTACAATTTTATCACATGTTTCAGGCACCTACATGTTTTGTGTATTGGGCATCATAGTTTTACTAAATGATGTAACGTTTAAATTCTCTGACTGGAAATTTGAAGCTTTCAGGAATACAAGGGCAGAGTAAAGGTTGTGAAGATCGATCATGATGCAAATCCTAAGTTGATCACAGAGTACAAGGTTTATGGCTTGCCAACATTGATCCTCTTCAAGAATGGGCAAGAAGTTCCAGAAAGTAGAAGGGAAGGTGCAATCACCAAAGTCAAGCTGAAAGAATACTTGGACAATTTTTTGGAGCCCACATCTGTAGTCTAATCTCTTTCAAGCTCAAGTACACTGTTGAATCTAGATGACCCAGACATCTGTAGTTCCTCTTATAACTTCATGTAAGCTGCAGCCTATTGCTTGAGGCTTCAAATGAGTCCAGGAAAAAGTTCCCTTCCTCTTGGAAATGCAAGCTGGCCTCTTGTAAGACCAAAATATTTTTCTGTACACACCTAATAAGATTTGTGCTGTAATCTGCAGTTGTCTTTTGATGGCAATATGTGGATTAGTTGTATTAAATATGAGCTTTGACAATGTTGAGCGTAGTTCAGAGCTGGCACTTTTCCTACTTTAAGAACAGAGTTCCTTTTGTGATGTATGGGAATTACCTCAAAGGTATGCGTTGTAAAGCCTGTTTCTCCTTGTTCACATCTCATGAATACATTTGAGGCAATGCCCCTTTCTCAAAGAAGAGCGGACAAAAGAACAGAATAGATGGATTTATCCATATGGAATTTAGAAAGGAATTATGACATAAATTGCTGATCAAATGATTGCTCTGCAGCCATCAACTCACTTCAGATAGGGATTCAAGTCAAAATTGCAAATTTTAATTTTCCATAAATATTAATTAAATGTGGATTTTTTGGAGTGAGATTTTCAGGAATGTTCGACTAAAATTTCCTCATTTTTATGGAAAAAAATCCTCATAAAAATTCTTCCAATATCTTGTCATAGATTGTTCAAAATGCTTTGATTATATGGGCTTTTGGATGTACAAACTCTTCAATTAAGCTTCTCAAATTTCATAGGAAACTCCTCGTGGGAGCAATCTATGAATCACATGGTACTGCGGCCTCAACTCCATCAAAATCCAAGACTGTCCAATCTGTCAATCACTTTCTTGTGGATACTCGACATCGTTTGTCTCCCGACACAGTCGAAGTCTCCTTTTTTTCTTTTTTTCCTGTACTTGAGAAGTAGGATCTGCTCATCAACTTGCTAATTCACAGTTCCAATGGCTTCTGGGCATCAACGAAAGCCTTCGAGATGGCGAGGATTGCACTGTAACAACTGTGGCTGTGATATCTCATGCTTTCTTTTATCCTCGGAATCAAACGATGCCTAAAACCATCCCTGTCTTCGGTTAGATAAAAAGAAAGGATGATCGAGGGCCTGAGAAAGATCGATATGCATATGTACGAATGTGGTTAGTGTTTCTGCTATTTGTTAATCCATTGTTACATAGGGAACAAAGACAAAGCTGTGATGATTGTTTTAGTTCCAAGCGTCTTCACTGATGCTGCTGGAGGAAAGGCTTGAGATGGCGGCTTTCACTGTCATTGGGCTTCGAGGACGACGATGTAAAGATGAAGTGGTGATCATTAGTGTGTGTTGCTTTAGATTCAAGTGTGCCTTCGAACTTTGAGGCTATGAATGAGACTCATCCAATTGCCAAATGTTCTTTCAGGGAAGGAGGAGAAAAGATACGTTTGTCTATGTGTGTGTGTGTGTGGTTTACATGCAGCCAAAACTCACGAAGAGGGACAGTTTGGCTGAGTCGATCCTGTCCATCCACTTCGTGTATATTTTACTTGAACGTTGCTTTAAGATTAACAAATGTTTGGTAATTGCACGACCGTTGACTTGACTTCTTTCTTCATGGGAAATACCATTCAATGCGATTGTGTATGATGAGATGATGAACGGTCGTTATCTTGTTTCGTAAATACTCATCAAATAAGTCGTTATCTTTAAATTATTGAGTAATGTTTTAACCCTAATTTATATTTCTTTGGAATATTAAATATACGCATGTATTCCTCTCACCAATTAAAGGTATTTGGTGAAAATGTAAGTCATTTTTGTCCTTTTTCTTGCACAGTAATTAAAATAAGTCATGTGATAAATAGCCCACTTCATCTCTAACCACCTCTATTTCTCTCTCGCTATCTCTCACACACACACAAACGCAAAGAAAGGTTCGAGATTTGCCGGCAATGGTGTCTTGCCTCGGATCTCCGATGCCAGTGGCGCTCTCCTGCTTCTGGATTTAGCGTCTTGTTCGAGCTTTATTATTTGTTGTTTTCGTTTGGTTTGAGATTTTCCTCGTTCTTTTCGTAAGATTTCTCATAGAGATGGCGAATCCGCGATGGAATTCTCAGACAAATGGATATGACACTGCGATTTGGGCCGCCAAGATCGCTTTTTGCTTCCTCGGCATCCTCTCCTTCGGCGCAGCAGCCAGGGCCGCCATCCCTGCTGCTGCCGGGGCGCTGGCCTCCGCGGTCCCTGGCTTCTGGGAGTTCCTTCGCTCTTGGCTCGCGCCTCCGTACCTGTTCATCGCCGTCCATTTGATCATCCTTGTCATCTGGAAGCTCTCCGATCAGAAGCAGGAGCATCACCAACACCGCGAGCAATGGGCGGCGGCGGAGCGCATGGCGGAGCCTGAGAATCCTGCAAAGGTCAAATCTTTCGAGCCTTTGCATATTTCTCCCGTGCCCATTCTCCGGAAACCCTCGCCGGAGATGTGGCGCGACGAGATCTCGCCGTCTCTGACAACACCGGGTGTCCGGGCGCTGGATCCCGGTGAATTCTCGACGTCCGACGCGTCGTGCGTGACGACGGAGTCCGGAGAGATTTCCACCGCTTCGTCAGCGTCTGCGGTCAAGAAGAGCGTCGAACCGGAGTCCATGAGCAGCCTTACGGTGAAGAAAGATGAGGACGAGGCAGCGGCGGCGGCCACTGCCGCTGGGACAGCGAATGACTCGATGGAGGCAACATGGAAGGCGATCATGGAGAAGTCGCCTCGGGCAGCGGAGGTACCGCCACCGACGGCGTCGTCCGGGCGGGGCTCGAGGCAACCGGTGGCCCCTCCCTCATCTACGGGTCAGGACGAGTTGAACAGGCGATGCGACGATTTCATCAAGAAGAATTACGAGCAGATCCGATTCCTCAGCAGCCGGCGGCTGTAGTTGGAGATGCAAATTACTCGTTACGCTAGTCGTCATCTCTTCTCTTTCTCAACTTAATCTTCTTTATAGCTCGTTAGGCCCTTGTAATGAAAGCTTTAGTGTAGGGAGACTGCTGTGCTGCTAAAAATCCTATTTTTAAGGTAACTACTGTATGATGCATTAGCCAAAACTAGTTTACGTCTGTCCTCTGCTTCAACATTTTTAGGCTTTCATACGAAGAGCAATCCAATTTTGGATTCATTTCCTCTTTCGTTTGTAGATCTTTCTTTCTGCAAATGTTCTGCTATATTATTCTGAGGGATGACAGGTTTGTGTTTCATTGCCTTTGGGATTGCAGGTACTTCTGATATGCTGAACTTATTCTTGACTTGGTGCTGCCGATTGGACTGGCTGGTGACTTGTGCTGATAGACGGGATGTTTGGTGGTCTTCAGTCTCACCTTTTGGTCTTCTGTTTGGTACTCTATTTAACTCACTGTTCAATACATGTTTGTTAAGTGATGGTACAGGAGTATATCCTGACAATGATCTGGAGTTCATATAAGCTTTTTACTTGCCATGTGGGTTTGCTGAATGTTTATTAAAGTGACCATATTTACTCTTTGATGATGGCCATTTTCCATTTTTGGTGATGGCCACAGATCTTCATGGCTTGTCTTTTGGTCCTCCCTGCTGCTTACATTACATTGTACACTATGCTGTACTTTGGTACTAGCAGTTCACTTGATAAGTATTTGAATCATATTGAAGTGTGATCTGAAAGGTAGGAGAGCTTTGGAATCAGTCTTGCTGGTAATTCTCCTTTCACGTGAATTGGTGTAAAACTATCTAACTTGCTACCTCACGATTAATTTGTTTTGAGGAAAGCATTAGTATGTCAACATGTTCGATACCCTTAAAAGAAGATATTTAGAACTGTCAAGTTCTCATGAACATTATGCACTGATCACTCAAACCAGTTGTATTTGATGTGCATGATCAACATGAAAGATGAAAATGATTGATGGGCATCAATTA